>NW_006408615.1:4543309-4556195 GCF_000296735.1 Chrysochloris asiatica | reverse complement strand
GACTCCACGGCACTCAACAACAACAACAACAACATACTAACCCTAGGAACTCTGGTAGCATAGTGGTTACGAATCAGGCTGCTAATCTCAAGGCTAGCAGTTCGAAACTACCAGCTGTTCCGCAGGAGAAAGATGAGACTTTCTGCTCTCGTAAAGATTTACAGCCTCAGAAACCCTGTACAGGGTTGCTATGGGTCGGAACCGACTTTATGGTACTTCACAACAACAACATACTACTAACCCTGCCTCATTACCGTAACAAAGGCAACCCCATTCCCCAATGGGATTATAACCACTGGCCTAGAGACTAGGGGTTACTGCACTTATGTGTGTGGAACACAATTCTGTCCTTAATATCGTCCCACCTGCGAAGTGAAGTCGAGTCGGCTTTGACTCATAGCGACCCTGTGCACTTACCCAACGAAATGCTGCCCGCTCCTCTCATCTTGGGCTGATTGCTGCTGCCCTGTGCCAGTCCATCTCATTGCACCAGGTCTTCCTCTAGGTCGCTGACTCTGCTCTTGACCAAGCATGATGCTTTTCTCCAGGGCCTGGGTCCTTCCTGATAATATGTCTGAAGTCTGAGAGACGAAGTCTCATCATCCTGGCTTCTAAGGAGCATTCTGGTTGTATTTCTTCCAAGACAGATTTATTTTTTAAAATTCTTCAGGCAGTCCATAGTACTTTTAATATTCTCCTCTTACACCTGAATTTAAAGGCATCAATTCTGTGGTCTTTCTTATTCATCGTCCAAGTTTCACCTGCAGATGTTGTGCCCTTGAGTCAGTTCCAGCTGAGAGCATAGCAGACTGAAATACTGCCTGGTTCTACACCATTGTCACAGGTGTTACGTTTGACCCCATTGCGCTGTCATTTTGTCATTTTGTCATCTACTTGAGGGTCTTCCTCTCTTTCACTGGCCTTCCACTTTACCGAGCGTGACATCCTTCTTCAGGGCATACATAGAAGACTATTGAAAATGCCATAGCTTGGGTCAGCCAAACCTCAGTCCTCAAACTAACATCTTTACTCCAGAACATGGTAAAGTCATCTTGTTCACAATAACAGTCTTTTCTCCATTTATCATGATGCTATTTATTGGTCCAGTTGTGAGGATTTTTGTGTACACTGAGGTGCAACCCATACTGAAGGCTGTGGTCTTTGCTCTTCATCAGTGAGTATGTTCAGTCCACTTCCAGGTCACAAGGCTGTCTGTCTCATCTGCATGTCACAGGTTGTTAATGAGTCTTCCTCCAAACCTGATGCCACACTCCTCTTCATATAACCCAGCTTCTTGGATTATCTGCTCAGTATACAGATTAAATAAATAAGTATGGTGAAAGAATACGACCCTGGTGTGCGTCTTTCCTGATTTTAAACCATTCAGTATCCTATCCCCTTTGTTCTGTTCAAGTGATTGCCTCTTGATCTTGGTACAGGTTCCTCAGGAGCACAATGAATTGTTCTGGAATATCCATTCTTCACAATGTTACATGAAGCTCGTCATGATCCACACAGTCGAATGCCTTTGCATAGTCACTAAAGCATAAGTAAACACCTTTCTGGTATGCTCTGCTTTCAGCCAAGGTCCATCTGACGTCAGCAGTGATATCCTTAATGCCATGTCCTCTTCTGAGTCTGGCTGGATTTCGTTCACTGATGCAGTCATTTTTGAACGATCTTCAGCAAAATTTTACTTGCATGTGATGTTAATAAACGTTGTTTGATTGTTTCTGCATTCTGTTAGGTCACCTCTCTTCGGAACCGGCATAGTTACGGATCTCTTCCAATCCATAGGCCAGGTAGCTGTCTTACATAGTTCTTGGCACAGATGATTAATCACTGACAATGATTAAGTGAGTCCTAGGAACCACAGCTGAGCTCTTGGAATTGTTAGGCTATCCAAATAATGAAATAAACAAAGGGCCATGCCTGGACCCAGGATGACCACATAGAACCAATGATCTTAGAGTCATGATTGATCCAGTTCAGGTGGGTGTGGTCTTGGTTTTGTTTCTTTGCTTACCATTGATACTGAACATCTCTTGTGTTTATTGGCTATGTGTGTCTATTACTAATAATTTATGCCTCTTCTCTGTTGTGCTAATTGTGTTGTTCATTTGTAGGAAATCTTTGTATATTCTTATTACTGGCCCTTTTGCTGAGCATCTCTCGTGTTGATTGGCTTCGTGTTTACCTTACTAATAATTGATGCCTCTTCTCTGTTGTGTTGCTGTTGATTTATAGGAATTCTTTGTATGTTCTTGATACTGGTCCTTCACAGTTGTCTATTTATGAGCAGGGAGGAGTGGTGTTGGGGAGAGGTGGAGTGCTGGTGGCGGTGGGGATCAACATTCACCACTGTTTATTTCCAAAACATCTCTCACCATTCCCAACTGTAACCCTGTAAGTATCAGTCAGTCACTCTCCTTTCCCCTCTCCCTACCTGTTTGCCAGGGAGTCCTGGTGTGGCACTGCGGGTTAATGCACTTGACTGCAAAGTCGGCTTGAACTGCAGGGTCAGTGGTTCAAGCTCTGCAGTGGCTCCTCGGAAACCCTATACAGGGTCTCTATGGGTTGGAACCGACGTGACGGCACTTCCCAACAACAACCACCTGTTGGCCTAATCTAGGTATTTCATAGATGAGGGATCTTCTGCTCCTGGCTTCTTTCCCTCAGCTAAGTGTCTTCAGGTTCACCCGTGTTGTAGAATGATCACAACTTTACTTCTTTATGGCTGAGTAGTACTCCATAGGACTCCCAGGGGCGCAGTGTACGAGCGAATGGAAAGGTCTGTGGTTGGAACCTGCCAGCTGCTCTGTGGGATAAAGACGTTGTGATCTGCTCCCAGAAAGATGACAGCCCAGAAAATCCTGTGTCACATGGGGCGGTTCTACTCTGTCACATGGGGTAACATGTGATTACAACAACCACAAATGCTCATCTGTTGTTGCCCAATGCTGCACTCTCCCCTACCCACTGTCCTCCTCGGGCCTGATACCTGGCCCTCAGGCCTCCACCCTCCCCGAAAGACTGGGAGGGTGTGGAGCCAGCAGGGAGATAAGAACGTACATGTTAGGCCAGGGAGTGGAGGGACCAGGAGTGTCTGAGGGCTGTGTGGGAGAACTGGAGGCTCTGAGGAGAGCTGGGCCAGAGGTGGCCCCTTGGTGGAGGAAGGGTCAATGGCAGAGAACCTCTGGGGGTGAGTCCCCAGGAGGGCAGCGCAGGAGCTAGGGGAGTCAAGAGCTAGTGTAGAAACATCCAGCGGTAAGTAGAGCTTGGGCCTAGTGGACTGGGAGGAAGTCCAGGCTGAGATGTCCATTCTGGTCCTGGGCAAGGAGGAATCTCCCAGAGGACACTGGAGTCATGGGGTGAAGGGGAGATTGGAGTCCTTGAAAATCTAAGAGTGAAGAGCAGGCTGTCCCAGGCCTGGAAGGCACCTTAACCCAAACCCTACATCTCTGGGCTCCCGCCAGCGTGGCTGTGCCCTCTATAGTCTGGGGCTGCCAGCCAGCATGGAGGATTGTGACCCTTTGTTGAGCCGGACCTGTGTCTGTTGCTCCGAGCAAAGTGCTAAGTCAGCCTGGTATTTCTGGGCCTCAGAAAACGGAGCAGAGACACATCAAATGCTCCCGTCAGCCCAGGACATGCTTTCTTTCAGCTGTCAGGGCAGCTCTGGACGCTCTCAGAGTACACACAAGTCAGATTTGTGGGAGAACCGGCCTCTAGCCTCTATTTTCCAAGAGTTGAAGTAGGAAAGTTGGCCGGGGGAGGGGGAGAGGGGGGACAGGGTTTTAGCCTGGGCCTGTAGGATGTGGAACCCATCCCAAGGTTTGCTTCCGCTGACACCTGTCTCTCTAATATCACGTGCGCAACCCCCGAACCCCAGCCCCTTCCCCTTGATGCTATGGTAGGCCAGTGGGTGTCCCCTGACTGAGAGGACACCGACATCGTGGGTCCGGTGGGCAGGAGAGGCGCCAGGTCACAGAGGGGAGGATTGTAAGAGGAAGACAGGGTCCTGTTAGCACGAGTTGTAAACCCCTGCCTTGACTCTGCCGAGTGCCGAGTGTCAGGTGGCACTGACCTACGGAGTTGGCACTGCCCACTAAGGGGACGGTCCTGCAGGCTCAGGTGCCAGGTGGTCACGCAGCCACCACTGAGCCAGGCCACCAGACCCTCGGCCTTGTATCAGATGCCACTTCTCCACTTGGCCACCCCTAGGATGAGCATCAGTAAGGATCCGGGTCCGAGTCCTCTGCCCTGCACGAGGGAACCGCCACATTCTGCTGCTACCCCTGCTCAGTCCTGTACCAGGAAGCTACCCACTCATCTGAGGGTAGATCTGAATCAGGGTGGGGGACACAAGGGCAGTTTAAGGGCGACCAAGCTGGCAGTTTCCCTGTTTAGCCCCTTTCATTCCCTAACCGCCCCCCCCGAATGTGCATTTGGTGGAGAGAGACTTTTGGCCAACTGACCGTGGTCCAGCTCCGTGTCCCCTTCCTTGGGTTTACCACATTTATGGGGCTTAATAGTGATCCATTAAGGGGTCTTGGTGGCTCTGTAGGATAAGCACTGGACTGCTAACCACAAAGTCAGTGGTTCAAACCCATCAGCCGCTCCCCCGGGAGAAAGACACAGCTGTCTGGTCCTTAAAGATTTACGGCTTTGGAAACCCATACAGGGGTGCTGTGAGTCAGAACCCACTTGTTTTTATGGTGATCCATCTTCATAGGTGTCCATGTGCTGAGGATAGTGAGGGTCCCAGCAGCAATGCTCCCCGCCCCCGAGCCACCCACCTCCTCTGTGGGAGGAAGAGGGTGCTGTGAGGGCCAGCAGCGAGTGTTTCTTGTTGTCCGGCTCTGTTGCCATTCGGAACCTAGAGGCAGGACTCTCCTGTCCTCCCGGGGCTGTCTGCTGGCCCTTACAATCTTTGCGTCTTTGCATAGTTCTGCCAGGTGGCGGTTTGACTCAGGGCTGGGAGCCTCCCTTCTCAGATTTGTTCACAACCTGTTGAGCTGGTCCTGCCGAGTCCACGCCTGCTCTCCACAAGTCCAGCCCTCCTTGGGAAGCTGCGCGCAGACGTGTGGACCTTCTGGAACGGCGGCTGGCCGAGAGTGGGTCCGGGAGCAGGGGCAGCACGGGGAGGCACCCTTTGATGTTGGAGGAACCCAGGTGACCTCAGGTGCCAGGTGTGGTTCTGGCGCCACGGTCCAGACCAGCGGTTGCTCAAACACACGTTGTTGACTCTGGCAGAAAGCGTGCCACGGGGCAGGGCAGCTGCTGGGAGGTTGCTCTAGTTTAATGTGGAAGAAGCTGGGTGTCCCCAGTGAGGAACGATCAGAAGCCCCAGAGACAAATGTGGAATGAGACCATGTGGTGAGTGCCGTCTTCCTTGGGTCCAGGGACTGGACCTTGAGTCCTCTCTTTCCTCTTCATTTTTGGTTTTGATTTGCAACTTACTCACTGAGGACACGTCTGTACAAAACATAGGTTTATAGCCCAGAACTTCTTTGTAGAAATTGTCAGCAGCCGCTCGGGGAATTGTCTACCTTAGCCAGCTGAAGGTTTGGCGGTGGTGGCCTTTCTGGCATCTAAAATGGGGTTGAAATTCTTTCAGATGTTTGATTGGTCTTTTCTGCTCTGGCGGCTGGAGAATCAAGGGGCCATGGCTGTTGGGTGGGGGACAGATGGGGGGAGGGATGGAGCCACCATTTCTCCCTGTTGGTTTTCCTGTCCGTCCTGGGAATTATGGACGCAAAAGACACTGGGATGTGTCCTCCCCAGGGGCCCGCTGGTAAGTGAGCCCTCTCGCTCACTGTTTCTTCCCTCAGCTGTACCGACGGGTGAGCGGCTGTTTTGTGATGCTTCCCTTCCCTGAACTCTGCAGATAGTGCACTTTTTTTGTTTTCTTTTTTTCCCTTCAAATTGAAGGTTTGTGGCAGCCTCTCGTCACGTAAGCCTATCGGCGCTGTTTTCACAATCGAGTGTGCTAGCTTGATGTCTCTGTGTTACATTCTGAGCATTCTTGTTAAATTTCGTGGAGTCTGTACCAACTCACAGAGATCTTAGGCACAACAGAAGGAGACGCTGCCCAGACCTGGAGCAGCCTCACACTCATTGCTACCCCTGAGCCCATCGCTGCTGCCACTGTGCCAGTCCATCTCGCTGGGGGTCTTCCTCTTTTTCTCTGACCCTCCACTTTACCAAACATGATATCCTTCTCCAGGCTCTGGTCCCTCCTGACAACATGTCCAGAGTATGAGAGACGAAGTCTGGCCATCCTACTTCTAAGGAGCACTCTGGCTGCACTTCTTCCAACACAGATTTGTTTGTTTTTTGGAAGTCCATGTTACTTGATAATATTGTCCTCAAACACCAGAACTCAAATGCATCAATTCTTCTTCGGTCTTCTTTAATCCCTGTCCAATTTTCACATCCATATGAGATTATTGAAAATACCATGGCTTGGATCAGGCTCACCTTAGTCCTCAAACTGACATCTTTGCTCTTGAACATTTTAAAGAGGTCTTGTGCAGCAGATTTGTCCAATGCAATACGTCATTTGATTTCTTGAATGCTGTTTCCATAAGTGTTGATGATTGATCAGAGTAAAACAAAGTCTTTTGACCATTTTAATCTCTTCTCTATTTCTCTCTCTTTTTAATTTTTTGTGTGAACTGAGTGAAGGTTTACAGGGCAGATTATCAGTCTTAACATTTAACAAATCGTACTTCACGTCATTGCAATGATTACAATCCCCTGCATGTACCATCAGTTAACAGTATTTGCCTCTATTCCACCCCTGCCCCCAAACACACACACTTCTCTGTTTATCTTGATGTTATTTATTGGTCCAGTGGTGAGGATTTTTGTTTTCTTTACATTGATGTGAAACCTGTACTGAAGGCTGTGGTCTTTGATCTTCATCAGTATTTTAAGTCCTCTTCACTTTCAGCAAGCAAGGTTGTATCATCTGCATATCGCAGGTTATTAATGAATCTTCCTCCCATCCTGATGCCATGTTTTCCTTCATGGAACTCAGCTTTTCAGATTATTTGCTCTACGTACAGGTTGAAGGGTTGTCATGGTCGTTGTTATGTGTCGTGGAGTCATTTCTGACTCATAGCAACCCTGTATAGGGTTTCTGAGGAGCAGCTGGTGAGCTTGAACTGCCGACCTTGCAGTTCACACAGCTTTGCAATCTGGTGCATTAACCCACAGTGCCACACCAGGACTCCTCAAGGCATATGTTGTTGTTATGTGCTGTGGAGTCGGTTCCGACTCATAGCAACCCTGTACTGGGTTTCCAAGGCTGTAAATCTTTACGGGAGCAGAAAGCCTCATCTTTCTTCTGCGGAACAGCTGGTAGTTTCGAACTGCTGACCTTAAGGTGCTCAGCCTGACTTGTAACCACTACGCTAGAGCTCCTTACAGGTTGAATAAGTGGTGAAAGAATACAACCATAGTGCACACATTTCTTCGCTTTTAACCATTTAGTGTTCCCATGTTCTATTCTAACAGCTGCCTCTTCCTCTAGGAACAGGTTCCTCATGAGCACAATTAAGTGTTCCAGAATACTCATTTCCCACAATATTTTCTGTACCTTGTCAAGATCCCCACAATTGAAAGTCTGTGTGTAGTCAATAAAGCACAGGTAAACATCTTTCTGGTATTTTGTGCTTTCAGCTAAGATCCATCTGACATCAGCAGTGATATCCCTTGTTCTACGTCCTCTTCTGAATCTAGCTTGAACCTCTGGAAGTTTTTTTGTCAGTATACGGTTACAGCTATTTTATAATTATCTTTAGCGAACTTTTACTTGCATGCAATATTAATGATATTGTCCAATGGTTTCCACATTCTGTTGGGTCTTTGGAATGAGCACAAATATGGGTCTCTTCCAGTCAGTTGACTGGTAACTGTCTTCCAAATTTTTTGGCATAGATGAGTGAGTGCTTCAAGTTTGTTGAAAGATTTCAATTTTTATTCCGTCAATTCCTGAAGCCTTGTACTTTGCCAATGTCTGCAGTGCACCTTGGACCTCTTCCTTCAGTATCATTGGCTCTTGATCAAATGCTTCCTCTTGAAATGGTTGAACATCAATTATCTCTTTCTGGTACAGTAAATCTGTTTATTCCTTCCATCTTCTTTTGATGCTTTGTGCATCGTTCAATATTTTGCCCGTAGAATCCTTACATATTTCAAGTCTAGACTTGCTTTTTTTCTTCAATTCCCTCAGCTTGAGAAATGCTGAGCATATTCTTCTGTTTTGGTTTTCTAACTCCAGATCTTTGTATATTTCGTTGTAATATTTGACCGTCTTCTCGAGCTGACCTTTGAAATTTTCTGCTCAGCTCTTGAACCTCCTCATTTCTTCCATTTGCTTTAGCATCTTTACCCTGGAGAGCTAGTTTCAGAGTCTCTTCTGACATCCATTTTGATCTTTTCCTTCTTTCTTGTCTTCTTAATGACCTTTTGCTTTCTTCATGTATGATGTTCCTGATGTCATCCCACAACTCTTCTGGTCTTCGGTCTTTGGTGTCTGATGCATCAAATCTGTTCTTCAGATGATCTCTAAATTCATGTGGGATATGTTCAAGGTCACATTTTGGCTCTCGTGGACTTGTTTTATTATCTTCTGTCTCAGCCTGAATTTGCATATGAGTAATTGGTGGTCTTTTCCACAGTCTGCCCTTTATCTTGTTTCGGCTGCTGATATGGAGCTTTTCCACTGTCTCTTTCCACAGAAGTTGTCAATTTGATTTCTGTGTATTCCATCTGGTGAGGTCCATGTATATAGTTGTTGTCTTTTGTGTTGTTTAAAAAGGTATTTGCAATGATGAAGTCATTGATTGGTCTTGCGAAATTCTATCATGCCATCTCTAGCATCATTTCTATCACCAAGGCCATATTTTCCAGCTACTGGTCCTTTCTCTTTGTTTCCAACCTTTGCATTCCAATCGCCAGTGATTATCAATACATCTTGTTTGCATGTTTGATCAATGTCAGACTGAAGAAGTTGGTAGAATTCAGTTTCATCCTCACTCTTTCTAGTGGTGGGTGCATAAATCTGAATAATAGTGGTATAAACTGGTCTTCCTTGTTAGGTGTATGGATGTTATCCTGTTACAGACAGCGTTGTGCTTCAAGATAGGTCTTGATACGTTCTTTTTTATGACGAATATGACACCATTCCTCTTCAATATGTCATTTCCTGCATAGTAAACCATGTGGTTGTCAGATTCAAAATGGCCAATACCAGTCCATTTCAGCTCACTAATGCATAGGATATCGAAGTTCCATTTCATTTTTGACAACCTCCAATTTTCCTAGGTTCATACTTCACACATTCTATGTTCTGATCAATAATGGATGTTTACAGTTGTTTCTTCTCATGTTGAGTTGTGCCCCATCAGCAAATGAAGGTCCCGAAAGCTTTACTCCATTTTTGTCCATTTTATTCAGGTCTACTTTGAGGAGGCAGCTCTTTCCCAGTTGTATTTTGAATGCCTTCCCACCTGAGGGTCTCTCGGTTTCTGGCCCTATAGCTGACAGTATTCTGGTGCTGAGAATGGTCCACTGTTACAAGGTTTTCTTTCAGGAACTAACATTTGGAAGTAGTCCTCCTCTCCTTCTTCCCAGTCTGTCCTAGTCTGAAAGCTCATCTGAAATCTATTCACCAGGGGTGACCCTGCTGGTATTTTAAGTACCAGTGACATGGTTTTCAGAATCGTAACAATATACATGCCACCACAGGATGACAAATGGACAGGGGAGTGGTGGGGGTCATTCTAGTAATATTCTAAACTTTGTGATTGTGCTGTGGAGTCAGGTCCATAGTGAGACGATTCCATCTTTCTCTCCCAGAGCGGCTGGTGGGTTTGAACTGTCAATCTTGTGGTCCTCAGTCCAGTGCATATCCACAGTGCCACCAGGACGTCTTTCAGGGACTCCAGAGTCTTTGATACGCGTGGGGAAATCGGAGTATTGGTGTGACTTGTGTTTTATTGAGGCCGTCTAGAACCGAACCCAAATATCTCGGGGGTCTGCATATTCAGTCACATGTCCCCTTTGTGGTCTCTTTAACAACCTGCAGTGGAGTAATGATAACAAACCAGGAGCCAGTTCAGCCATTTCCACACCTACAAGTCACAGCGACACTGAGGACAGTCTTCAGGTTGGTCTTCCAGTTCTGACTAACTCATACGACCATGTATTGCGGCCAGAGTCCAACTGTGGAACCTTTTATCACCCTTGAAAATGCCCTTCTGCCCGCTGGTGCCAGATTTCCCACTGTCACAGCCCCTGGCAGCCCCGGTCTGTTTCCTATCCGTGCAGCTTGGCCATTTCTGGAATGCCATCAGGTGACTCACACAGCACGGAATCCTGGGCTCCCCCATTGAGCAGTGGCTCCCCAGCCCACCCTCTCTCAGACCCCCAATCTCTTTCTCATTTCAGCATTTGCCTGTTTTAAGTATTCCATCAAAGTGGGGTCAGACAACATGTGTTCTCCTGTGTCGACTTCTTTCACTCAGCCTGCTGTTTTCCAGTTTCATCCACTCCGTCTGGTGGCCAAGCAAGCTCCCTCCTCCTCCTTCAGAAAATGGAATGCCTGGTGTGGGTCAGGGTGGTTACGATTTGTTCACTGCTGGAATGTGGCTCATCACGGGTTGTACACGGTTGGATTCTGGTTCGTTGAAGTGTGTGTGTGTGTGTGTGTGTGTGTGTGTGTGTGTGTATGTAGGTCTTACAGGCATAGGTCCTAATCCAGAGTGTTCCCCTTTGGTGAGATGGGGTGCTGTAGCTCCTGAGAGAAGGAACACCCAATATTGGGCCTGTCTGAGCTGCTCTCTCAGGCATGTTCTCCATCTGTTCTTCCTCGTCCACTTCCCTACTCTTCCATCTTCTCCGTAGACATGGCCAGCTCACACTGCTGAGTGCTGTGCCCAGCCTGTGTGTGTTTATCCATCTCTCCACAGAACGCATCAGGGATCCCCTGCTCCAACTTGATAAACTTGGGGTACCCTGTTTGTCCCTTGAGAGTGGACCCTGAGGTGATGTCCTGCCTTTTTTCTACCAATTGCCAAAACCACTCTGCATGGCGGCCACTGCAGCAAACAGTCTGATGGGCCAACCCAAAGCTGAATGTGGAGTCACTGTGTGACCAGTGGGCCCAGCCCCAGCTGCATACGCACCCAGAAGAAACGGAGGCAGGCATGCAACACTAACCTGAACATCTGTGGTCCTCACAGCACTTTTCATCACACAATAGCCAAAAGGCAGGGGCAACCAAATTGGCCTTCGAAGGGGATTAACAGAGCATGGTATACACACACCGTGGGACATCACTCGGCCACTAAGAGAAATGAAGTCCAGATGTTAGAACATGGCTGGGAGATGGCCTCTCATGTGAGGATCTCACTAGTGTGGATCTCGCTCGTGTGACAAAAGCCATCAGTGTAGAAACCAAGGACTAGTAGTTATTGCAAGATGGGGCGGGAGGGAGGGAGGGAAGGTGGCGGTTTTGCCTGGGGCTCAAGTACGTTCTTGTCAAAGGTGGTGAAGATTAGGAAAAAGATAGAAGGTTACACAACATGAAGAATGTGACCAGTGTCACTAAGCTATACACATAGAAAGTATGCAACTGGTGTGTGGGTATTTCACAATAATTGGAACTCAAAACAAAAAACCCCACATTACAACGAAGTTCCTTGTCGGGGCGTTACTCCGTGTATGTGAGGATGGGAAATACTTAGAAATGAAGTGGTCCTCTTTCTGGGTGTTGCAAAACTGCTCTGCCCCCTCCAGTAGGCAAGACCCATGTCTGCTCTGCTAGTGGGGCCAGTAGGACAGTTGGTTCCTGTAATCTCCATGTGCCTTAAGCTCCTGGAAGCAGTGTGGTCATCTCTCCAGGGATTTAAGAACGATTTGATTTTCTTTGGTTGTTCCTTTTGCCCATTTTCACCAGGACTCTTAATCAGTGGTGAATGAATCAATCCTTTGTGATACATACTGCAGGTATTTTTTCCTAGATAGTAATTTGCCTGTGACGAAAAACAAAAATTGTCACCACTGGGCCAATACATAACATTATGATAGGTGGAGAAAAGATTGAAGTTGTCAAAGACTTCTTTTTTGCTTGGATACCCTATCAACACTCATGAAGCAGCAGTCAAGAAATCAAATGACGTATTACATTAGACAAATCTGCTGCACAGGAACTTTTTAAAGTGTTGAAGAGCAAAGATGTCAGCTTCAGGACTAAGGTGCACCTGACCCAAGCCATGGTATTTTCAGTAACCTCATATGCATGTGAAAGCTGGACAGTGAATAAGGAAGATCGTAGAAGAATTGATGCCTTTGAGTTCTGGTGTTGGAGGAGAATATTAAAAGTGCCATGGGCTGCCAGAGGAACAAACAGCCCTGTGTTGGAAGCAGTGCAGCCAGAATGCTCCTTAAAAGCCATGGTGACAGCTGACAAGAAGAGAGGGCATATGCACAAGAACACCCACACTTGCAGATAATACCCATTTGAACCTGGCTTCAATGACTGGATGATCAGAGCTCAACTAGAAGAAGAAAGAAGAGGGAAAAAAAAGAGTAATCTGATACAATTTGATGAACTTCACCTACACCGATGGGTGCAGTAGCTCAAAATAGGGAACAAATCTTTACAGGGAGGATCATTCCTACTCCATCCATACACTAGAGTGGACAGGGATAGACAACTTGGACATTGGCTACCCAAAATGGGGGGGCTACAAAGGCAAGAAATGACTGGCTTACAAGCTTTCAAGAGGGAACCTAGATCCAGAGGGTGTGGAGAAGGTAGAATCTCCACTGAGTAGTATCTAATCTGTCTAGGGGGTGCTGATGAAAGGAAATG
>NW_006408615.1:4540524-4542985 GCF_000296735.1 Chrysochloris asiatica | reverse complement strand
TTGAAGATGCTTGGAGGGGATTGTAACCATGACAGTGAAATGATATAGGATGAATGTAAAACTAATGTTCTCCCATGTAAAATATCACATAATTCACAACAAACATTAAAAAAAAATAAAAGCCGTGGTGACGGGCCTTTGTCGCTCACATTTCGGACATTGTGTCAAGAGG
The DNA here is from genome assembly GCF_000296735.1 of Chrysochloris asiatica. Lineage (NCBI taxonomy): Eukaryota > Metazoa > Chordata > Mammalia > Afrosoricida > Chrysochloridae > Chrysochloris > Chrysochloris asiatica. Next base: position 4,542,813 of record NW_006408615.1, on the reverse strand, counting down.
AACCAGTCTCTGGAGAAGGACATCATGCTTGGTAAAGGAGAGGGTCAGCGAAAAAGAGGAAGCCCCCAATGAGATGGACTGGCACAGTGGCAGCAGTAATGGGCTCAATTGTGCGGTTGGCGCAGGACTGGGCAGTGTTTCGTTCTGTTTTGTGTAGGGTTGCTCTGAGTCAGAAACAGCTTGACGGTACCTCACAACTACAACAATGCTTTTGGAGCTGTTTGCCTGGAACACATTTGTTTGTAACTAATCTGTCTTTTTTCAAGTGTCTTGATTGGAAAGGCTTTTGTCTACTCTAGGATTAGAAAAACTTCCTCCCTGCTCCCCACTTGGCTTCTTCAGTGTTTTTGCTGTTTTACAGTCACGTTTGTGATTTGGGAAGGTGTGAAGTGTGATCTTGCATTATCTTCTTCCACATAGCCACCCCCCACTCCCACCCTGAGACAAAAGAGAACAAACCCTTTATTGCTGGGTCCATTCCAACTGGCAGTGACTCGCATGTTCCAGAGGAGGAGAACTGTGGTTCTTAGGATTTCTTGGTGGTTCTTTACGGGCGCAGAGTGTTTCTTCCATGATGCCACTGGGTGGGTTTGAACCACTGAAGAAAAGTGCGCAGTCTTTTAGTTAGAGCTAGCGCTTAGCCACTGTGCTACCAGGACTTGTTAATAACTAGCTGCCTTGTTGTTGTTGTTGTTGGATGTTGTGGAGTGGTTCCTGCTTCTAATGACCCCACCCATGGATGAAACACCCCCTGGCTCTGAGTTTGCCTCACAATCTTTGTTGTATCTGAGCCCTTGAGGGTCTTTCTCTTTTCCTCTGACTCTCTACTTTACCAAGCATGATGTCCTTCACCAAGGACTGGTCCCTTCTGAGAACATGTCCAGAGTGTGAGGGATGAAGTCTTACCATTGTACCTCCTAAGGAGCATTCTGGTTGCACTTCTTCCAAGATAGACTTGTTTGTGTCCTGCCTGTCCATGGTGTGCATACTCAATATTCTTTGCTAACACCATAATTGAAAGGCATCTTCTCTTCTTTGGTCTTCTGTTTTCCTTGTCCAGCTTTCCTATGCGTATGAAGCAATAGAAAACATCACGGCTTGGGCCAGGTCCTTAGTCCTTAAACTGACATCTTTGCTCGTGAACACTATGAAGAGGTCTTGTGCAGTCGATGTGCCCAATGCAATATGCCATTTGATTTCTTGCCTGCTGCTTCCTTGAACATTGCTTGTTGTGGTTGTTATGTGCCGTGGAGTTGGTTCTGACTCATAGTGACCCTGTACAGGGTTTCCAAGGCTGTAAATCTTTGTGGGAGTAGAAAGCCTCATCTTTCTCCCACGGAACAGCTGGTAGTTTCAAACTGCTGACCATGAGGTTCACAGCCCGATTCGTAACCACTACGCTACCAGAGCTCCTTAGATTGCTTAGATCCGAGCAAAAGGAAGTATTTGACAACTTCACTGTTTTCTCTGCTCATCATGATGTTATTTATTGGTCCAGTTGTGAGGACTTTTTGTTTTCCTTACATTGAGGTCCAACCTGTACTGAAGGCTGTGGTCTTTGATCTTCATCAGTAAGTATTTTAAGTTCTCCATTCCTCCATCAAGTAAGGTTGTGCTGCGTTCTTCTTCATAGAATCCAGTTTCTCAGATTATATGCTCAGCACACAGATTCAATAAGTATGGTGAAGAAATAGACCCCTGGCTCACACTTTACTGATTTTAAACTACACACAGTGTCTTAGTTACGAGTCTTGGTGTGGTACTACAGGGCAAACATACGACCACAAGGTCAGTTTGAACCGTAAGGTTGGTGGTTTAAACTTACCAGCTGCTCCTTGGAAATCATATACAGGGTTGCTATGAATTGGAACTGACTTGACGGCACTCAACAACAACAACAAACAACAGAAACAGACTCATGCTGTGGCACTGTAGGTTCAGCACTGGACTGTGAACCACAAGGTTGGCAGTTCAAACCTACCAGCTGCTCCTCAGAAACCCTATGCAGAGTTGTTACGAGTCGAAACCAACTTGACGGCAGTTAACAATAACAACAATGACAGAAACACCACAAGTAGATGATTTAGCAAACAGAAACATATTTTCTCACAATTTAGGAGGTGAGGAGTCTGAATCCAGAGCACCGGCTCTGAGGTACAGCCCATGTGTCCTTCCAGAATCTGTCAGCCCGGCGTTCCCTGGAGCTGCCCATATGTCTAGACCTCAATATTCCCTGGAGCTGTCCATGTGTCTAGGCCTCAGTCTTTCCCTGGAGTTGTCCATGTGTCT
>NW_006408615.1:4522809-4540424 GCF_000296735.1 Chrysochloris asiatica | reverse complement strand
TGTCCATGTGTCTAGGCCTCAGTCTTTCCCTGGAGTTGTCCATGTGTCTAGGCCTCAGTCTTTCCCTGAATCTAGTTACTTCACAGCGTATGCGCCCCTAGTCGAAAGAACACACTCCACTCCGGGCTCTTCTTTTTTGGTGGTAGCAGGTCCCCGTATCTCTGCTCGTCTCTCTCCTTTATCTCTTGTGGGATAAAAGGTGTTGGCTGTCCCATCCTTGGGAGTCTCCTGTACACCAGTTCAGGGTTGTGATGGTGGTGGTGGTAAGTGCTGTTGAGTTGATTCCAACTCATAGGCACCGTGCACCATGTTTCTGAGGCTGTGAATCTCCCACAGAGCTGCTGGTGGGCTTGAACTACTGACCTTGTGGTTGGCAGTCCATTGCTTATCCTGTAGAGCCACATAGCGCCACCCTTAGTCCTCTTAGTGGTTTCTCACATCAGATCACATCACGGGGGACCGTCACGTAACTGCCGAATCACTGGGAACCATGGTCCAGCCACGCTGACATAGACTAGGTTGGGGAACACATTGACAGCACACAGTAGCCCCTTGTTCTGTCTAAACGACAGCCTCTTGGTCTGTGTACAGTTCTTCATGAGCACAGTGAAGTGTTCCAGAATGTCCAATCTGCCCAGTGGGATCCATAGTTAGCCATGATTCAAGTTCAGAAGTACCTCTGTGTTATTCCTGTATTTTCTTGTCCCCCAAAGCCAGAGACATGTCCCCCTCATTCCTTTGCTTTCTGTGCCCCCTTTGCTCCCACCCTCCTCTAAGAACAGTCCTGACGGCTCATTCTCCCTGTGCTCCTTGTGCCTGAAGGAGCAGAGAGCTGTGTGCCCTGTTGTCAGAGCCGCACAGGAAGCGAGAGGTAAATCGCTCATCTGTTTGTCCTGGCCGCCATCCGCTTTCCCGAATGCACTGTTCTGATGGTGTGTGTCTCCTTCAGGCACAAGGCTGGTCTTGACACCTGTTTGCCCTCCTCTCACCTTCTCCCTCCCAGCTTGCCATAGGCTCTGGCACACTTGTGTTAATTTCAGGCCCTTCCTTTATCATGGGCTGTGTCCCTCTTCAGCTGTTGCTTCAGGCCCTGTGTTTCTGAGTCATTGATGCTACTGACTAGAACGGTGGTGCTGGGCAGAGTCCTCAGGGGTCCTGCTGCCTTTGGACACTGTCCCAGTCCAGGTGGTGGCCAAGCATGCCCTCCTTGCTTCCAGGTGGCCACAGGGGGATTCTGGTCTGGTGTTGGGGTCCCCCGGGGCTGTCGGCGCTGTTATATACTTGGACGGTGGCTTTGGGACCCCACGAGTCATCCAGAAGTCCAGGGGCCCTGAGCTGCCCCTGATCTGATGGTTCTTAGTCTAGAGAGATTGCCCCTCTTTTAGTCTCCAGGCCCTGAGTGCATGCGTGCTGGAGTGGAAAGTGCAGGACTCAGGGAAGAACTCTACCAGACTTCATTTGAACCACTTGTTAGCTGGGGTTTTGGGTGACTTGTGAACCCCGTGTGCCTCATTTCCCCATCATTAAGAGAGGGTGGTCCCTGACCCTTCCTGGCTAGACTGCTCTCTGAGGCATTGGTAGCAGCATAGATGGCACACCGCATCACTGCCTGGCTCGTGCCAGTCCTCCAACCCTGAAACACGGGGCCACAGGGCACCCAAGGGAACTAGAAGCAACTACCAGCTGAGAAACCTCATGTGCCAAAATGCCCGGGTGCGACTTTTACAGCAAGGTGCAGGCTGTTATGGGGAGCAGTGACCGACCTGGGACTGGGGATCCAGTGTGTGCCTGGGCCCAACAGACACGACCCGCTGACCCTGGTCCTTCCACACCCTTTATGACGGGCCTCAGTGTGGTCTCAGTGGTGTGGTGTGTCAGCTCTGGAAGGTCAGGGCCCCACAAGGGCTGGTGGGCACTGAGCATGTTGTTCTGTTGATAGCCCAGACTTGAGAAAGTGATGATGAAAATGTTAATGTGCCAACTAACTAACCTTAAAGATGTAATGTTTGTAGCTGATCTTTGTGAAGGGCACAGAACACTGAGAAAATACCCTCCTGCTGGTAGAAAACAGCGAGTGCATTCAGCAAAGATGTATCCTGTGTGCTCAAAGCCTGAGGGGCCGTGTGTGACTTCCTCTGGCTTCCCAAGGGGAAAAGAGAGTCAAATTCAAAACCAGCCTAAGGTCGATTCCTATGGAGCGGAGGTCAGACATGCCTCCACCCTACAACTTTCCTCATCCTGTTCTGACACCAATCCTCCCTCCCACAGCCCTCTCTGCTTCATATCTGGGTTCGATACTCCATTACAACAGCCATACAGAACTCAACAATACTCATGATTATGAGGTTTATTGGGGAAGTGAACAGGGTACAATTCAGGATCAGAAGCAACGCAGGATGCAGCAGTTAGCTGTCCAGTGAGGAACGCCTCTTCTCTGCCAGACTGCAGACACACCTCACTCTTGTCTTCCACTTGTCAGCCATGTGGCCCCTTGGTCTCTGACCTGCTTGGACAAACGTTGCAAAACTCTTTAAGCCAGTCTGTGAATGTCCAGAGGGCACATTCTGCAATCCAGTTTCCTGCCTGTAGGCGCTCAGCCTTTCTCAGTCCTTGGGCCTACAGCCCTCAGCTGCTCTATCTCTCCATGCCATCGCCTCTGCTGCCACTCATGGTCCTGGGATTATCTCTTCCTGCTGCTGACATGGCTGCTTTTAAACCTAGTTGGATGACAAAACTAGCCAATCCAGCTTTAGAGTCCTGTGCACCTTATTTGCATGGCCCCACCCACTTGTTGGGAATCTAGCCGTTGACTAGAGAAGCCATATCAAGTCACCTCAAGGTACCCCGTACCGTGTCACGGACTGACATGCCTTTGGTGTTTTATTGATGTGAATAAAAATCCCCACCAGCATCCTTTTTGGAACCTTTAGCTGTGGAAAGGAGCCCTAGTGGCTCTGTCGGATAAGCACCGGACTGTTAACTGCAGTTAGATCGGAGGTTCAAACCCATCAGCAGTTCCTTGGGAGAAAGAGGAGGCTGTCTGCTCCCGTAAAGATTTACAGCCCTGCAGACCCTACACAAGGTCTGATTGGAACTGACTCTATGGCTTCGGGTTTAGGGTTTTGTTTGGGGCTCTTCCAGGAGCTCTGGTATGGATTTATAGGATAAGCCCTAGCCTGCTAACCAAAAGGCCAGTAGTTCAAACCCACCAGCTGCTCCTCAGGAGAAGGAGGAGGCTTGTTGTGAAAGGCCGTCAGCCCTGTACAGGGTTTCCGAGGATTTGAAACACCAGCCTTGTAATCCAATGCTTTTCCTACAGCACCACACCAGGACTTACTGCCCCTATAAAGATGTGCAGCCTCGGTTACCCTATATGAGTCAGAATGAACCTGGTAGCAGTGGATTGGCTGTGGGTACAAAAACCCAACAGAACTTAATGAAAATGAGAGCGTTCTGTGGGGACAGGTTGGCTCTGTGGGTTCACACTAATGAGTACTGTATATTATTGTATATTACGTTATTACTTGGGAAGTGTGTGGGAAAAGTCTTTAAACCAGACTCATTTGACATCCAGTCAGTTCCACTACTTAGAGCAACCCTGTGGGATAGAGTAGAACCCCCCCCCCCAACACACACACACGGCTCCCAAGGGTGTCAGCCCTGTAACAACAGATTGCCACATCTTTCTCCGGCGGAGTGACTGGTGGGTTCGAACCGCCCACCCACTTTTCAGTTGGCAGCTGAGCGCTTCACCTCTGTGCCACTAGGGCCCCTTGAGTTGTGTGTTGGTGTCAGTGGCATTTGTGGTCCCCATAAGTTCCCGTATTTATGTGTCTGGCCCTGTCGTGAGCTCATGTCTAAGTCAGGAGTACACCCCAGCTCACAGAGGGGCACCCAGCTTCCTTCTCTGAACAGCTGGGTGTTGGAGCAGCACCTGGATCTGCCACTTGGGTGCACCCCTTTCAGATGGAGATTAGGGTCTTGAGGGCCCGAGAGAGGCCTCAGAACTTGCATTTCTCACAGGTCCCTTACCCCAGGGCGACACCAAACCAGACCAGGTCCCTGGCCTCAGGGAGCGTGATCTGAATGGAGGGCCCTGAGGCTGGCGGTGCAGAGGGGGCCAGGCAGAGGCAGCAACAGAGACTTAACAGCTTACCCCAGGGATAGGAGTCCTTGCTGGATGTTTCAGGGGGCAGGCGGAGAGGGGGATTCCATCCCAGGACACACTTGGGCACACTTGGCAGGGGAGTGGTTTCAGGGTGAGGGAGGAAGGGACATAGAGTCTTACTCAACCCTGTGATTCCCGAAGGGATCTTGTTTAGGACTGAGGACTGCTTTCTGTGGGAAAGTGAGTATTACTCATCCTCAGGAGAGCCGCTGGGGAACCCGGGGGGTAGAGGGCTGTGTGGACTGAGGGGGGGTGGGGGGGGAACTTGGCCCTTCGCCTGAGACCAGGAACCACTGTTTTTTCAGTCTTGGCCAGGAGGGGGAAGTGAGCCCTTTGTGGTCCTCGAACACTGCCTCCTTTGTGTGTCCAGAGCCGCCGGTGGCTTTAGAGTGGTGGGCCGTGTCCCAGGGCTGTGTGTGCAGAGGCCCAGCTGCTGGGCCAGCCGGGTTGGAGGCTGCAGAGCTGGGGGCCCGCTTGCTCCGTGGCACACTTGACCTCTCTGGTTTTGGTGAGTGGGGTCTGAAGTAGCCCCAGCCGAGGACCCTTCCCCAACGTGACTGCTTCCAGATGGAGGTATGAGGGTGGCTCCCGGAGCCCGTCTGGGTCCCTCTGTGGAAGGACTACAGCAGCACATGAATGTCCGGCCAGTCCTCCTGCTCCAGATGCACACTGTGGTCCCAGAGAAGGGGAGGGAGACCACCGGAGGGCCAGGCGCTGCCCATGGAACATGCAAGAGGAAGTAGTCAGTTATCTGGTGGGAGTGTGGTCCCAGCCACACTGGGCCGGGCAGGAAGGGCTGGGCAGGAGACAGGGAAAGAGGTCAATCTGACAGAGTGACCGGTGCCATTGGAGGTGGACTTGCAGGAAGTTTCTGTTAGTCATGCGTTGCCCAGTGGAGGGGCCAGGAGCACGGGCTCAGGAGTTGGGGCTCCCTTCCCATGGGTGGGTAGATGTGGGGTGGTGGCCGGATGGAAGAGGGAAGGGGCCGCGGTAGCAGAAGGGAGAACACAGGGAGGGTCTTCTAGGAGGATGCCCATGGACACTGGCCCGGGAGCCCGGTAGGAGAACTCCACATAGGGCTCAGCCTTAGGTGGGGTCCAGCCTGTAACAAGGAATCCAGTGTCCTTGTCTGTGAGTTGGGGGCTCTCCATGAAGGGGTGTCACGTAGACTGGGCCGGGAAGGAGCGCAGCTTAGACGTGCCCATCCAGGGTGAAGATTTTAGGGTGATGCTGCGCTCTGGTCCCCTGTCCGTCCCTAGCACCAGCAGTCTTGCCTATCCCAGGGTGAGGAGCGGGCTCTGAGTCTCCCTTGTTGGAGTGGGCAGTGTGTTTGGAGGTCCTTGGCACTTGCTCCTTCCTGAGGGCCAGTGGAGGTAGCAGGGCAGGAAGCTCTGTGGTTTGGGCAGGTTTGGTGGCTGCAGGCACAGCCAACATCCAGCTGGTGGCCCTACACAGTACTTGTGTCCCATGACGACACGCCTTTGCTGGCCGGAGGTGAGGCCGGAGGGCCGCCCAGAGCCTGAGCCAGCGGTGCACCAGGCTTGCCCTGGGGTATGCCGACTGAAGAGTGAGTGGTTGGGACCCTGTGCCCGCTGGTTTGTCCTTCCTCCCTCCCTTCATGGGGCCCTCAGTGAGGGGATTGTTCTGGTCTCTGGGATAGTAAGGAGATTAGGTAGCGTAGTGGTTACGAATCAGTCTGCGAACCGCAAGGTCAGCAGTTCTAAACTACCAGCTGTTACATGGGAGAAAGATGAGGCTTTCTACTCCTGTAAAGATTTATAGCTTCGGAAACCCTGTATAGGGTCACTATGAGTCGGAACCGATTCCACGACACATAGCCACCACCACCACATTCCCTGAAGTTGCTTATTTTTATTTTCACAAGCAGAAAAGCAAGAGGAAAGCATTGTGGGAAATTTGGAAGTACCTACGAGACTCGATGGCACTTAATAACAAGGCTGTGGGCTTCAGAAAGTTCATTGAAAAATTATGTTCGATTTTTCCATTTTTTCCACACAATTTTTAAATTACACTTTGAATTTTTATCCTTTAAAATAAAAGGCTGTGTTGTTGAGGGACCATCAAGTCGGTCCCGCCTCACAGTGACCCTGTAGAGGGTTTCCAAGGAGCGCCTGGTGGATTTGAACTGCCAACTTTATAGTTTACAGTCCAGTGCTTATATTAAAATTTCCTTCTTTTCAATTAGGTTATTTCAAGTGTTTCCATATTACAAACAAACTGTTTTTGTTAAATGCCGAGGAGTAAGTTCCCACTAATAGTAACCCTGTATAGGGTTTCTGAGAAGTGGCTAGTGAGGTTGAACTGCCAACCTTGTGGTTCAAATCCACCATGTAGTCCAGTGCTTATCCTAGAGTGCCACACCAGGTCTCCATTAAAAACAAATAGTATTAGGAAAAAGGTACAAAGCACAGAATTGATCAGAGAGAAGATTTACACATTTAACAACATAAAAATGGGAAGCTTTTGTGGCACTGTAGGATCATCACAGAACTGCAAAACCACAAAGTCAAAGGTTCAAACCCACCAGCTGCTCCTTGGAAAAATCTCTATAATGTAACCTTGGACAGCAACTTTAAAACCACCTTAACTCAATACATTCACCTCTGTTCTGTTAAATGTGGTCGTCTGCGCACATATGGTTCCGTTAAGCTTTATTTGCAAAATTGAGAGATTGGAAAAAATTTTTTAAATAATATTGAAAATAGCTTCTGGGAATGCCGTTTTACACAGGTACAGATAAAAGTCCCAGGAACCATACCTGTGGATCTCAGAGTCAAAGAGCTGGTCTGTTTAAGACAGAAATAGTGGCTGCCAAGCTGCCTCCCTAAAAGTCTGCGTCACTTTAATACCCATCTGAGAGTTTTGGGCAACTCTCCCAATATTGTTAGGTGTCTGACTTTCCGATGCACAACAGAACGAAACACTGCCAAGTTCTGCACTGCCCTCATGATTGTTACGTTAGAGCCCATTGTTGCTTCAAAGATTGCTCTCCAGATTGGATATTATTAATCTTACTGACTTTGCCAGTTTTATAGATGAAAAGAATCTGATTGTTTGAACCTGCATTTTCCTGATTGCTAACGAGCATTTCCTATTGTTTGTGGATTTGCTACTTTGTTTCCTCTTGTGACCCTGTGGAGTTTTAGACGTTTCCAACCATGGCATCCACGTGGTCACACTTGAAACAGACTTTGTCGTGTTCTCAGGAGTTCACTGGGAATGTGCGTGGGCAGTGGCGTTGCTCCTGGGGGGCACGTTCTGAGCATTTTCACGCATGTGACGGCGGTCTCCACATTCTGAGTTTGTTCCTACGATGGTGCCTCAAAGGGCAGGACCGCTGTTAAAGCCCATATCCTCATGCTGGTCATTCTGCGTGCATCTGGCTGTGTGATTTAAGGCTTTTGCACATGGTGGCGGTGTTGTTAAGGAGCCCGGATGGTGCTGTGGGTTAGGCTGCTAGCTGCAGGATCAGTGGTTCAAACCTCCCAGCCACTCTGAGAGAGAAAGATGAGACTGTCAGCCCTTTAAAGATTTTGTCTTAGAAACCTTTGAGTTGGAATCATCTCCATGACAGTAAGTTTTTGGTGGTAGGTGGTGGTGTTGGGTGCAGCCACCTGGATTCCGACTCATAGCAACCCCACGTGTGACAGTGTAGAGCCGCTTCATAGGGCTTTATTGATTGTTACCTTCATGGAATCAGATCACCAGGACTTTCTTCTGAGGTACTTACTGCTGGGTGATTTCCCTGTGCTGGCAGCTGAGGAGTGTAAACTGTTGGGGTCACCAAGGATCTGATGTGTGTGTGTGTGGGATTTCTTTGTTCATTCATGGCCTAAGGTTTTATCAGTTAATTCAAATTGTTTATTAACCTTCATATAACATAATTGCTGCAAGTATTCCCTATACCGCGGTGTGGTTTCTGTTAAAATGAGGAAATGTGTACGTAGGGATGAAGCGGTTTGGTTTGGTGGGAGGCAGGTGGGTGGGTGTGTGACCACATCCCCTTCTCGCCTCTCCAGGGACCCCTACCGTCATGTTAAGGTGAAGCCCGGGGGTCCAGTGCTGAACATGCTAAGGAGGCTGGACAGAATCCGCTTCAGAGGTCACAAACGAGAGGATTTTCCCGACCTGGCGGAATCGCCCAATGCCTCGGACACTGAGTGTGGAGACGAACTTCCCCCGAAGATCGCCCGGACCGTGCCACCCCGAGACAGCGAAGAGCTGAGGGACCCTGTGAGTGCCCTGCGCCGGCTGCCAGACCTGGTCTTGGGTCTGGTCTGGGTGGGTGTGAAGGTGTTGGCTGCCCAGCTTGGACTCTGCACCCTATCCTTCTGGTGGAGGTGAGGGATGGGGCCATCCCTTTTCTGGATACCAGGGGAGCATGATCCTCTTAGGATCTCTTCCTGTCCAACTGGAGAGGCAGACAGACAGACAGACATGGAGTTTGCACCACCTTTTTGTGACCCCCCTCGTCTGTCCCCAACTCCTACAAAGCACATGGAGGATTCAGCCCTGGCTGAGGGTGGATCCCATATTGGGCAGATAGCAGGCCTATTCTGGTCTGACCCTGGGTGCCTTGATGGGGGTGCTACCCCCCCCATCTACCATCAGGTGCCAGGGTGTGTATTACTGACCCCTCGCCAACCCCGTGGCATTTGCCGGCCTTGAGCAGTGGGGTGCCCTTCCTTGGCCAGCCTGCATGCATTGGGCACTTCTGAGCACAGCGGTCCCCACCTTCCAGAAATTTGCAGAAATCAATGGGGCACTGATGGGAGCCTTGTTGTGGCCCTCCTCTGGCTCAGCATTGAGCCCCCATTATCAGTGAGGCCCAGTCAGCCTCCTGCAGGCTGTGAGCAGCCCTCAGGATGTGGCTGTGGATGTGTCCTTGGGCTTGTGTTATGGATGCCTCTAACAGTGTGGTCGGACTGTCTGTCTGGAAGGGGGGATGAATGATTGACGGCTGCCTCGCAGCCGCCCCTTTCCCTCTGCAGGGCACGGACTTGCTCTGCCATCCTCTGGTGGGCCCACCTGCAGAGTCTCCTGATGCGGCCTCTGGTGGTGAGACTGGATGGTGGTGGGGGTCTGGAGAATAAAGGTCCCACATGCGGAGGCCATCTCAGCGGGGCAGGGCAGGACCACAGTAGTGTGGTTTCTTCCTGTCTCTATGCTCTGTCTGTCTGTCTGTCCAGTTAGGGTGCCATGGGGCCCTGGCTCTGAGCATGGTCAGCTGTCCCCGATGCTTGTGGTCATCAGGGATGTAAGGCAGGTGTGGGAGAGGGGGACAGTGGGATTTGACAGGTACCAGCTGTGAGGCTGTGGGCACGTTGCCCAATCTGGGGGTGGGGGGCTTGTGTGCAGGACACTGACATTGCTGTAGAAGGTCTTGGGTGCCTACAGAGGACCAGTGGACAAACCTCGTCAGGGGCTTGGGGACACTTCCTGAGGTGGGACACAGCTGAGTGGAGGCTGCACTGCCCATCCCAGGTGGGCAGCCCCGGCAAGCTGGGGGATGGTGAGGTTTGGAGGTGGTTCTGAGATGGAGGGAACCTCAGACCTGCACCTCCTGGCCTCCTCTCTGCTCGGATCTAGTTCACAAGGGTTCTCTGCCCACCTCCCACCAGCCCATTCCTGTGAATGGAGACTAGGATGTCATGTTCACCTGGGGACACTGGTCTGCAGTGTCCTAGCTCCCACCAAGATGAGGCGAGTGCTGTCTGGGTGGAGGTACTGGGGGGGTGGGAACATCCAGGCTGAGGAAGGGGTGCAGGGATCACCCCTGGGTGTCTGGTGGAGGGTGGAGAGGAACTGCAGGATCAAGGGGTCTTGACCTACCAGAGAGACCTGCATTTGGTGGGCATGGGAGGGGCTGGTACAGTCCCTAGGTGGGAGGTAGTGGGGTGTCCGTGTAAGAGCTGGCTGCTCTAGGGGTTTGTTGGAGAGTGGTCTGGAGGTGGAGCTAACGTGGGTGGGCTCCCTTGGTGGGGCACCAGTGGAGTGGATGGAGGCACCCAGTATGCAGCAGGAAGTGGCTGCTGGGGGATGGGTTGGGGGAAGGCATGCAGAGGGTGGTGGGAGGGGGAAGGGATTTCGGGGAAGGCCCGTCCATGCCTCAGTGTGTGTGTGTGTGTGGGTGTGTGCAGGTGTCAGATCCCTGAACAGGTCAGGTCCTGGGGTGCGGTGTTGGGGAGGGAGGACTGGTACATTTCTCTCTTGCTGAAGGAGACCGTGGTCAGAGAGTGAACTGTCCTTTCCTGCACAGGATGGGGAAGGAGAGGGAAAGTAAGGCAGGACCCTTCCCAAATAGGTCAGCTTGGAGGGGCACAGACCCTCCCTGAGCTGGGGACCCACTGCATAAAAAGACCCCAGCAACCCTTTGACCATTTTAACCTGAGCCTCAGCTCCCTTAATTTGAAAGGGGGTGGTGATGTTGTCTACAGAGTGCTCAGCCGGCACCTCGAGCAGGTGGCTGTAATTATTAATGACAATGAAATATTGATGACTAAAACCCTGCTCCCGGCTGCAGGCCACCCCTTACGAAGCCGTCTCATTGTAGCTCTTAGCATCTGCCCTTCCCTCTCCACGCTGGCCAGGGTCACGGGTCCCACATGGAAGCCAGAGAGGCAGGGCACACAGTAGGCTCGCTCCCACACCTGGACCACCCTCCCATCCTTTCCTGGGGCAACTGCTCCCCCACCTGGGCAGGTTCCTGTGGGGGAGGGGGGGTGACAACATGACTGTGTTGTGTGAGGTTTTGTCTCAGTGTTGTTGAAATGTAGCTCACATCCTACACAAGTCACCCTTTCAACCCTCACAGTTCAGGCTTGTTTAGCTATTGCCACGATCAGTTCTTGAACCTTTTCACCAGCCCAGAAAGAAACCCCACACTTATTAGCAGTCACTTCCCATCGCCCAGCCCCTGGCAACCACTGGTCTGCTCTGTTTCTAAGGGTTTGTTCAATCTGGACGCTTCATGGCCTTCATGTCTGGCTTCCTTTCTCTCAGTACTTCGTTTTCAAGTCCGACTGTGTTGTGTCCTGTGGTGTTGGGTCCAGTTCCCTTACTGCTGATGACATTCCATTGTGTGTACACACCACATTTTGGTTGCCCACTTATCTGTTGGATGGCTATTTGGGTGGTGCCCCCTTTGGTCTGTTATGGATAGTACAGCCTACATTATGGACAAATTTCCGTGGGAATGACCATCTCCATTTCTCCAGGGAATAAACCCCACAGTGAAATTGCTGGGTTACACGGTTAGTTTAACTGTGTGAGGAACGGCCGGGTAGGGGGCTCCTCTGATTTTTTAGAACACAGAGGGATCTAGCTTTGTCCTGCACCCAATTTCTCAGACTTTTTCCTCCAAGTGGAATACAGGGAGGGAGAGACCCCCTGTGACGCCTGGGTTGGTATCACCCCGCCCTGGTAGGTGGAGCAGCCCAGCCCAAACACCCCCACCCCATTCCCCACGGGGCTGAGCACCCTGCCCCTCTCCCAGCCCCACCCCATGGCTACCTGCAGCTCCTCCCCTTTCCCACGGGCTGACCTGACATGGAGACCCTGCCCAATGCCATTGTTAGTGATGCCGCTGCCTTCGGGGCCCCTTCCCCTGCCAGGCCAGTTTTGGTGTCACCCTGAACCCCCTAGTGATGCACTGCAGCGGGGTCCCCGTCTTTCATCTGACCCCTCCCTGCTAGGTCTCCTGGTCTGCTGTTACAAAGCCTCACCACACTGGACGGCCAGAAAGCACTGGAAAGTCTGTCTGTGTCCACTTCCGGGTCTGGGCATGTTGTGGGTGGCACACTTCCCGTGTGCATCCGCCCTCTCTTTCACAAAATACCACGCAGAGGAATTAGGGTTAGGACCCACCTTTCGCTGATAGCATGGCGTCCTGGTAGCACAGGGATTAAGCGCTAGGTTGGCACCGTATGCTCCTCAGGAGCAAGAAGGGGCAGTCCGCTTCTGCAGAGACAGCCTCGGAGACCCCGTGGGGCAGTTCTCTGTCCTACAGAGTCCCTGTGAGTCAGAATCCCCTCCAGGACCCCAGGTTGGACTCTGATATGGCCTGATTAGCATGGCAGAGCAAACCCCATTTCCATACAGGGTCTTCGTTTGGGCTTCGTTCTGCCTCCTTTTTGTCCCTGTGTTCCTGTTGGGAGTGAGACCAGGCTGGACTGGGAGGTGAGAGTAGGGAGGGGGCCAGGGGCAGAGGAGGGGGGTCCTGTGTTGGCAGGTGGTCGACAGGCAGGGTAGTCAGACTGACATCTTTGCTCTTGAGCGCCTTAGAGAGGCCTTGTGCAGCAGATTGACCTAATGTAAATTACTTTTGATTTCTTGACTGCTGCTTCTATGAGTGTTGACAGTGGATCCCAGCAAAATGAAGTTTTTGACAACTTCAATCTTTTCTCCGTTTATCCTGATGCTATTTATTGGTCCAGGTGTGAGGATTTTTGGTTTCTTTACATTGAAGGTGCAACCCTTACTGAAGACTGGAGTCTTTGATCTTCATCAGTAAATATATCCACGTCCTCTTTGCTTTCAGCAAGCAGGGTTATGCCATCTGTATATCGCAGGTTGTTAATGAGTCTTCCTCCAATCCTGATGGCTACATTCTTCTGCATAGAACCCAGCTTCTCAGGTTATTTGCTCAGCATACGGACTGAACTACTACGGGGAAAGACTGCAACCTGGCAGACATCTTTCCTGTTTCTAGACCATTCAGCGTCCCCTTGTTGTTTGGAGGACTGCCTTTCGGTCTCTGTACAGGTTCCTCCTGAACACAATTGAGTGTGCTGGAAAACCTGTTCTTTGCAGTGTTATCCGTAGGTTTGTCGTGGTTTACATAATCAAAAGCCTTGCATAGTCAGTAAAGCACAGGTAAACATCTTGACTCAACACAGAAGGCCCACTTTTTCCTGAGACCTTGGTCTGCAAGTGACAGAGGGGTTCAGCTCAAGCATCATGGGAAAGGGGGAGAGGGTGTGGTAAGAGAGCAAGCCAGCGGCAGGGGAGGGGAAATGCAGGTGGAGGTCTAGTGGAGTTGGTCAGTGAGGGTGACGGGACCAGGGAGCTGGGCTCTGGCCAGGAGGGAGGGTGGCTCATCAGCCCCAGGCCCCCTGCTCACTTGCCTCTCCCTCTGGGTCAAATCCATTGATGTCAAATCTACTCTGAGTCATTGTGACTTGTATGTGTCAGAGTGGAGCCCAGGTCGGACCCACACCTGCTGCGGGAGTCCTGCTGGACTGGACGCTTCTGGTACCTGCTGTCCATGTGTGCCCCGTCTTGACTGCCTGTCTACGGCAGGGGGGACCCCTGAGTTTCCAGTCACTTCCTCCCTTTGGGTACCCCCTCTAGTGGCTGTCAGGCGGAATGACCTGCCTTCCAGCTCTGTTCTACTGCTTAAGGACTGCCCCTGCCCGGAGTACCTGGGGACCACAGCCTCTGGGAGCTCAGGTCCAGGATTGGATCAGGTAGCTGAAAGTCCCTAAGTTCAAAGGCCCCAAACCTGCTCTTGCCCAAGACTGCTCTGTCTTTGGCAGTAACCTCAGGCTGGATCTGGGGCGCGGCTCCAGGTCAAGCCTCCACCAGCGCACACGGGACGGGATTAGGTGCACCTTCCGGGCAATGACAACAGCACTGTCGTGGGGCCGAGAGTTTGTCAGCACCCCGGCCTGGACACAGCTGGGGGGGGAGGGGGGGCTGTAATGGAGTGGCCCTGCGACACGTGCCGTGGCCTCTGGTGAAGAAGGGAAGGACTGTGTATGTTTTGGTCACTTCAGACCTCAGGGTCCTGACCCCTCCCCTGCTCCCCTGTACTCCAGCCCTCCCAGGGACAAGAGCTCCTGTCCCTGCAGTTCCCAGGACTTGGAGCTCAGCCCCACGGATGTGAGGGAAATAGCGTCTGGTCTTGTACACGTCCACGCCCACCCACCTCACAGATTTCTCGGTGTGTGTCTCTGCAGTCCCCAGGCCCGCTGAGGTGCAGCTGACACCTCAGAACCAAGCTGGTCACAACCACGAGGTGTAGCCTCGAGCTTGTGCCTTAAATACTTGATGCTTTTTTCATCCTCCTCCCAGTGACGGCAGGCTGTCTGAGGGGTCTGAGTTGTTCCTGCTGCCCGCAGGTGGTGCTGGGGTAATGTGTGGGTTCCTGCAGATGTTCCCCACCCACCACCTTGGGCCCACCACCCCTGAGGGAGGAGGGGGGCTGGACAGGCCGCCTCTGAGCACCCAGTGTTCTCTTGCAGGCCGGCCCGGGGACCCTCATCATGGCCACAGGGGTCCAGGACTTCAACAGGACAGAGTCTGACCGGCTGAACGAGATCAAAGGCCACCTAGAAATCGCCCTGCTGGAGAAGCACTTTCTCCGTAAGTACCCCGAGGATGGGGACGGGGACAAAAAGTGGTCGGATGGACCCATCAGTGGGGTATCCTCAGGCAGCCTGCTGCCTCCTGACCTGTGGGGGCCATTGCTTTGGTAGGAAGGGGACGATAAGGTGTTCCAAACAGTTCCAGTGGTCTCGGTGAAGCTGGGGCGTGTGTGCTGGCCACAGCTGGCTCAGAACCTTCTGCATCTCTCCGTTGCTCTCAGATGAGCAGGGAGGAGGGAGAGTGGGGGCTCTGCCATCTGCTTTCTCACATGCTGGGTCCTGTATCTCCGCTGCCTGGGCCCATGGCTGTGGTGGTGTCTACAGGAGACTGTTCCAGAAGGGCCTGTGGAGCACGTGGCTTGTGCTCAGCTTTGGTCCCTTCAGTCACCCTCTGCGCCCTTGAGGCTCACTGGGACAGTCTTGATGTTCAGGGGTTGAAGCCATGAAGTGTCTGGTGACACCTAAGAGTGTTGTGAAGTTCTGCCCTGGACTGACAGGAAGGGATTGGGCCACCTGGCTGTAGACCTGGCCACTTGGAGCTGGGTGTGTGTTGTTGTTAGGTACTGTTGAGTCAGTTCCGACCCATATCGACCCTGTATAGGGTTTCCAAGGAGCGACTAGTGAGCTTGAGCCACCAACCTTGTGGTTCAAACCGATTTTGTAGTCCAGTGCGTTAACCCCCAGCGCCACACCAGGACTTGTGTGTGTGTGTGTGTGTTAGGAGGTATTACGCTGTAGCAGTGGGGTCCTAGGAGCCTGCAGGGTCTCTGCGTGACTGTACGGGCAGCTCCTCTGGCTGGGTAACTCAACCAGGCTGGCGGAAGCATGTGCTCCACTGGGTCTGCCGGCCTGGCCGCTGTCCATCCAGTCTCTCTGAGCCTTCCCATGGGATTTTCCCAAACGTCCTGGAGAGGCACAGCCACCATTGCAGCGTGATCCTGGGAGAGGGGCGGGGCTCCCCAGCACATGGCAGGAGCCCTGGGTGGGGAGGGGCATCTAGGGGGGTGGGGTTCCCCAGAACACATGGCAGGAGCCCTGGGGAGGAGGGGGCTACTAGGGAATGGGTTCCCAGAAAGCATGGAGCAGGAGCCCTGAACAGGGGGTGGGGGACCTCCAGAGGAAGGGGTTCCCTGCCAGCAGGAGCCTTGAGGGGGAGGCAACCTCTAGGGGGAGGAGTTCTCTGGCTGGAGACAGGCTGACAAGGACCTCAGGTCACTTGAGGTGGCCTTCTGCTGCTCCGGACACCCTGCCCTCGTCCAGTCACTGAACTCTTGTGAAGCTGACCTCGACAGCCAGGGAGGCAGACGGCGTTCGCTGTGAACGCTCGGGCTCTTGACTAATCTCTACAAGGAGACCACTAATCTCTACAAGGAGACCACTAAGTCCTTCTTTTTGTGGTCTTACTCTGGAGGCTTCACTAAAGCCTGCCCACCGGGGGTGACCCTCCTGGTATTTGAAACACTGGTGGCCACACTTCCAGCGTCCAGCGGCACACAAGCCACCACAGTGGGACAAACGGACAGACCATTTCATTAGAGGCCGAGAGTGGTCGGTTTCTGCTTTTGCCTTTGTGTCTCCGTTTGCTACCTGACATATTTCTTTATTCCCCCAAATTTATTTTTGTGAACTGAGTGAAGACTTAACAAAGCAGATTATGAATTTGACAGTCAACAGATCAAACACTTTGCTTCATCTCAAGGCGTGCTGTCCCCTCCAAGCAATGAGAGTCATCCCGCTTCTGACTTCCATTCCACCCACCCTCCCATCCCTTCTCGACTCTGTACCTGACTATTTCTGAAAACCAATTTCCCTCCATCAACTCCTCGACCACCCTGAATGGAGCTCATAGAAACAGTCAGAAGCATGCTGACTCTCATCTGTTGTTTTCCAGTTTGCAAAATACTGCGCCAAAGGAGATGAGTGAGGGTCTTGTGATTTAAAGTTCATGTTTGGTTTCATCATGAAATCGTGCGTTTCGCCATGCTTGCTGTGTTATGGTCACCTGGTTGTTGTCTTCTTGAGTCTCACCCTGGGGTCTGAGAGAGCCCTGCTTTTCCATGTGGTAAGGCATCCTGGGTTCATCCTCACCATTTCTTCCCGCAGATCTGGCATTAACCATTTCTCCAAAGAGCTCCGCTTCCTTTGGTGGAAAACTGTGTGCAGAGGCCCTCGCTGCTGCAGGCTGCTCATGGTTTATAGGCCTCTTCAGTGGATGGGGCTGGGGCGCCGTTTGCCCAGGCAGAGGATTCAAATTCACATCCGGAACCATGGGGAGTCCCCTCACCCCACCAGGCGTCTCTCTCCCCCCTCATGCTGAGAATCCTGGTTCTTACTGAGTGTTAGCAACAGCTACTGCTTTGTTGTAATGACATAACCGCGCCCACTACAGTCTCAGAACGAAGCCCCAGCCCTGCTCTCAACAAGAGGATTATGAACAGCTGGATTTGTTTAGTTCCTGTTCTGTCCTCGGCCTTCTCACGGAGGAAGCAGTCACGTTATTGTGCTATAGCTCACTGGATTTCGATTGTGTGGATCATGGCAAGCTGTGGACAACATTGCGAAGTATGAATATTCTGGAACTCTTAATTGTGCTGATGAGGAATCTGTACATGAACCAAGAAGCAGTTGTTCGACCAAAACATGGGAACATTGAATGGTCTAAAGTTAGGAAAGGTGTGAGACAGGGTTGTATTCTTTCACTATACTTATTCAACCTGTATGCTGAACAGATAATCTGAGAAGCTGGGTTATGTGAAGAAAAACGTGGCATCAGGATTGGAGGAAGACTCATTAACAACCTGCAATATGCAGATAATACAACCTTGCTTGCTGAAAGTGAAGAGGACTTAAAATATTTACTGATGAAGATCAAAGAGCACAGGCATTGATAATGTAATGAATATCAATGTAAAGGGAAAAAAAATTCTCACCACTGACCAATAAACAACATTCTTATCAATGGAGAAAAGATTGAAGTTGTCAAGGACTTCATTCTTCTTGGATCAACTATCAACACTCGCGGAAGCAGCAGTTAAGAGATCAGACGACGTATTGCATTG
>NW_006408615.1:4453239-4522673 GCF_000296735.1 Chrysochloris asiatica | reverse complement strand
TAGAAGAGTTGATGCATTTGAGTTATGGTGTTGGAAGAGATCATTGAAAGTACCATGGGCTGACAGAAGAACCAATAGATCTGTTTTGGAAGAAGTGCAGCCAGAGTGTTCCATGGAGGCCAAGATGGCCAAATTTCGTCTCTTATACTTTGGACATATTGTCAGGAGGGGCCAGTCACTGGAGAAGAATATCATGTTTGGTAAGGTGAAGGGTCAGAGAAAAAGAGGAAGACCCCCAACAAGATGGATTGGCAAAGTGGTAGCATCAACGGGCTCAAGTGTGGCAACAATTGTGAGTTGGCGCAGGACCGGACAGTGTTTCGTTTTGTTGTGCATAAGGTCAATATGAGTAGGTACTGACTCGATGGCACCTAACAACAACAACAACAACAGCATGTAGCACAATGTCTTAGCTACAGTAGGTGCTCAGTGGACAGAGCCGCGAGCTGCAGAAAAGCATGGTCAGGGTCGGGAGCCGTGTAAGAGAGCTGCTCCTTGCTCCGTGATTTCCTCTGTCTCACTTCCCTGAAGAGTGAACTGTGTAAGGAGGAATGTGATTTAATCTTGGGATCCAGAGAGACATTCTGGCTGACGTGAACCCCGCCTCTGCTCCCGGCTCTGCAGGACGGAGTGTGAGTGTGTTCTAGACAGAGGAGTTTAGGTCTGCAGTGGGACGCCAGGCGTCTCGTTCTTGACTCAGCTGCTTATTAGCAGGTGACTTTGAGCGTCTAACAGGAGAAAGCTGTGGCCATGCGCCTCCCTAAAGACTGGAACCCCTAGGGAGCAGCTCTGCTCTGTCCACACGGTGGTACTAGGTCGGCACCGACACGATGGCAGTGGGTTTGGTGTTGTGAACATGGAGGGCTTTATTCCTATTAGTGAAACACCGACATGGGCAGTGGTCTCTAGAACTTTCTCTTTGAAAGCAGAACGATTATTCTTTGTGGAGAAGAGGAACTGGCCAGAGATGACTGCGGCTTTCTTTGCCTATTAAATATTGAAGCGCACAAATGTCCCTGTAGAAAATGGCATCGGATGAAGACTGGCTCGTGGCTGCAAGCGGCATCTGAAATTTGTTCTAGTGTGTAAAGAAGTAGAACGTCGCTTGCACCGTCCTTTAGCCCTGAGTGCGTTTCAGGCATGACTGATTTTGAAGGATAGTTGGCACAGTGCCCCGAGTTTCTACCCACACACGTGCATTTTCTGCTGACCTACTGGGCACAGGCTCTGGAAGATGAAGTTCTCCTTCATCATCCGGTGCTCATGGCTCATCCCCACAGTAGGTGGCCTACACACAGATGGTTAAACACTGCCATGGATTGAATTGTTCCCCCCCACCCCACCCCCCCGCCAAGGTACATACATGTGTGTGTAAATGTGGCTGGACCAGGAAATCTCTGTGGCTTGGCTGTTCTGTGTAATGATGTCATCATGCCCATGATATGATCTGGTGCAGTGATGAGCTTTGAGCTCATTCATGTGAGGGGATCAGGGTGGGATGCAACCCCCCTACTCAGGTCCCGGGGGGTGTGGCCTGCACCACCTTGTATCTTACAAGAGATCAAAGGAGAGAGTATGATGGCAGAGATCAGAGACCTCATTACTACCAAAGAGAGTCCTTCGGAGCTGGGTTCCTGCGCTGAGAACCTCCTAGACCCAGGAGACAGAGAGAGAGAGAAAGCCTTCCCCTGAACCCGTGCTCTGAATTCAGACTTCTTGCCTCCTAAACTGTGAGAAAATGAATGTCTGTCCATTAAAGCCCTCCCCCTTGTGGCATTTGCTAGAGAATGCAACAGGTAGAAACCGAGGGGACCAGTAAGTCAGCTCCAATCCCCGTAGAGCCAGATGCTTACAAGGCCCAGGGCCCCTAACCAAGTGTCTGTTGACCACATCTTTGGTAAAATTAGCAAAAGTAAGACATTTTAACTGTAGTCAATAAGACCTCCATGTCTTCTCGCACCAGCTTTCCCCGTCACCTGAGTGGCTTTAGACATTTGGGGGATCAATTTATTGAGATACATTTGTGGGTGCTCTCAGGTGTGAGCTAGGTGGACTGGTGGGTGTCCTAGTGTACGAATGGCTTCCAGGACTAACCCTCTGACACTCCGGCATTGTGACATGGCGTGTGAAGAAACTGAGAAGAAATTCTCCGAGTTGGAAGCCTGTGCCTGGCATCCTCCCCTCAGGCAGCTGTGTGACGCCGCACCCCGAGGGTCTGGCTTCCGCAGATGCCTGGTTAAATCTCTGACTGGATCCAACTCAGAAACGCAGCATGTAAGTGATAGATGCACCGTCTTTCATGTGTCCGTGGATGAGAACTCCATGAAGTAGAGTTGATCAGAACTCTTGTGTTTATCCAGCACAAGCTTATAGCATGCCTATAAATAGTACGATTGTCTCAGATTTGACAACCCTCCTAAACATTTACACAGCATCACCTGTAATGACTTGTGAAGCTAAAGGAAACGTTCCAGGCTGTTAATGAGAGAAAACAAATTTTGCTGAGTAGAGGAAAGATGAGTTCTATTTCATTCTCTCTCCAGAACATGAGGTTACAGAATCTTGTCAGGTGAAGAGTTGATCAAAGAAAATGCAGCCCCTTACGTGGGTCTGATGTTCCCGGGTCTGGCTTTTCTACTATCTCTTCTTTCTGCTTCTTCGGTCATCCCCCCTATAACCCTTCCAAAGTTCACGAAACAAAGTCTCTCCATCCTCGCTGTACTTCTTCAGCACCGATTTGTTTATTCTTCAGCAGTCCGTTTGTTGTTGTTAGGTACCATTGAGTTGGGTCCAACCCATAGTGCCCCTATGGACAACAGAACGAAACACTACCCAGTCCTGTACCCTCCTCATAATTAATTGCTAATAGTCTTGAGCCATTGTGGCTGCCTCTGTGCCAATCCATCTCATTGGGGGGGTCTCCTTTTTCACTGACTCTCCACCTTACTAAGCATGATGTCCTTCTCCAGGGACTGGTCCCTCCTGATAATATGTCCCAAGTATGAACCATGAAGTCTGGCCATCTTGGCTTCTAAGGAGCACTCTGGCTGTACGTCTTCCAATACAGATCTGTTGGTTCTTCTGGTGGTCCATGGTACCTTTAATAATCTTTTCCAACACCGTAACTCAAATGCATCAATTCTTCTACTGTCTTCTTTATTCACTATCCAGCTTTCACATGCATATGAAGTTACTGCAAGTACCATGGCTTGGGCCCGGTGCACCTTAGTCCTCAAGCTGCCATCTTTGTTCTTGAATACTTTAAAAGGTCTCGCGCAGCAGATTTGCCCAATGTGCTGCGTCGTCTGACTACTTGACTGCTGCTTCTGTGGTGCTCCTGAAATCACGTCAAGATGACACCCTAGGGAACCCCATGGGACACTTAGACGCTGTCACATGGTCTTGCTGTGAGTGGAAACTGATGCCATGGCACCTAACAACAACAGACATCCGCATGGTACAGATTTTTCCTGGGGAATAAAAAAGGCAAAGGTCATGGCTCACTGGCCCTCGAGAAAGCAGGTGTGACTCCCAGGGCTCTGCGTTTCCTGTCTCTGGGTCACTGCGTTGCAGGGTGAAGAGCTGTTGTTGATTCATTGTTCACAGATGTATTTAGTGTGAGGCTCCCCTGGCCCAGGAGAGATGTTCCCTGAGCCCAGGAAGAACTGACCCACCCAGCAGTGTTACTGGGTGAAGGTGAGGCTGCACCAGGTCCTCCCGGGGTATCAATTGTTCAGCCATCGGGGAAGCTTGACCCTGGTGGCCTGCTGGTAGGTAGCATGCTGGCCAGTCATGCCTGGCATCTTGCAGGAAGACGACCAAGTTAGCTCCATAGGGAGTGTTAAGTCTGGAGCCGCTGCCCATGTCTGTGGGCTCTCACTGACTTACTGTATCCTGCTATGGGGGAGGCGTCACCAGCTCCTCAGGTGGTGACAAGCATGGGCCTGTGGGTGGCAGACCAGCATGTCTCACTGTATTGTACAATCTCCTTGGGCAGTCCCAGCATGTCTCACTGTATTGTACAATCTCCTTGGGCAGTCCCAGTGGCTGTCCACTGTTACACTGGTGCTTCCAGGCAGCTCCATGAGGGGGTCCCTTATTATCTACCTCTCACCTTCCCCCACCCCAAAGCTGTACTCACCTGAGAGAGAATGAATCCCACAGCATGGACCTGATGCTTGGATGGAAGTGTGCGTGGGCAGGTGGGTGGACAGGTGGATGAGTGACTGGGTGCATGGGCAGATGGACGGATGAATGGGTTGATGGGTGGGTAAGTGGATAGTTAGGTAAGTGGACTGGTGGGTGGGTTGGTGAATAGATGAATAGCTGAATGAATGACTAGGTGGTAGGTAGATGGATGAATGGGTGAGTGGGTAGTCGGACGGATTGGTAAGTAGATGGGGGATGGGTTATTCCCTGCACATCTTTCAAGACCCCACTGGCGGCCCCTCCCAGAGCCTGTTCATCCCCAGAGCACCCTCCTGTGCTCCCATTTGTCTGGAGTTTGGTGCCCAGGCACATTATATATGTGGCCCCTTTGCTTCATGCTGGTCTCGAGGCTCGGGCCCCCAACTGGACCCAGGTACCTAGCAAAGAGCTTGTTGCCATGTGAGAGGTCAGAGCTTGGGGTGGACATGGCTCCTGGGTGCCATGGTTGAGGAGCAATGGGAAGCGAGGACATGGGGCAGGGGGTGAGGGGGCTGTGCTGTTGGGTGCTCTGGGGTCTAGGGTGGCAGAGCACCCCC
The DNA here is from genome assembly GCF_000296735.1 of Chrysochloris asiatica. Taxonomy (NCBI): domain Eukaryota; kingdom Metazoa; phylum Chordata; class Mammalia; order Afrosoricida; family Chrysochloridae; genus Chrysochloris; species Chrysochloris asiatica. The sequence continues at coordinate 4,517,928 of NW_006408615.1, read as the reverse complement.
ACCTCTCGCTCACTGAAGGGCCATCTTGGGTTCCTGGAAGTCAGGTGTTGTGGAGAGACAGTGACTGGTCCCTGTATTCACCCCCACCATCGAGTCCATTGTGACTCTTTGAGACCCCCCAGGACAGAGCAGGACTTCTCACAGGGTGTCTGAGACCCCCTGGGAGTATTTCAGAGAGCAAACCGCACAGCTTTCTGTTTTAGGATTGCCGACCTTGCAGTTAGTAGCCCAGCCCCTAACTCACAGCACCCAGGCTCCTTTGAGAAGCGCCCACCCCTGGCTGGGAGTCGATTTGGACTCCTAGGGGTCCTGTGTAGGGTCTCATGGCTATTAATCTGGATAGGAGCAGACCACCTCCTCTCTTTCCCAATGAGCAGCTGGTGTGTGTACTGCCTGCTTTGTGCTCATCAGTCCCGTGCTTACCCCACAGTGCGACAAGACTCCTCCCAGAACCAAGCCCACTGCTGTTGAAACTCCTTGCAGTGTTTCCAAGACTGTAAATTCTTACAGGAGCAGAAAGCCTCTTCTTCCTCCCAGGGAGCGGCTGGTGACTTAGCTGTCCCACATGTAACTCACTAGGTCTCAAGGAGCGTATTAGGTCAGCGTCAGGGGAAATGCACTTTCCTGCAAGGACCTGCTTCCCCAGGTGGAGGTATGAAGTTGGCGCAGGTGTTCCACATGAGCCACTGCTGGAGGTGGGTGGGGAGGGCAAGCAGTGGGCAGGTCTGGCTTGACTGCCTCTAAGGGAGAGTTGGGTCAGCTGGCCGGAGGCAGGAGACGAGGTGGGAGCAGAGGAGGTGAAGGGCTGGGCCAGGTGGGGGTGGGAGGGGGCGCAGAGCGGGGTCTTCAGGGGGCTGCTGGGTGAGTTCTGCTCAGCCCCCAATTCTGTAGGCCTGCTTACTGGAAACGGGTTTTATTTCAGGATTATCATTTGATTTTTATTTTTGGCTGAAGTGGGCCTTCTTGAGTTGGATGCCAAGAGGATTTCCAGCTTGAGAGATCCACTTTTTGCAGGTTTAAAAATAGCCTCTAGCTCTGCCTTCCTGCCTCTCAGTAATGTCCCCAAGTGAAGGCGAGGTGGGGCTGGGTGGCTGCCTTCAGCTGGGTCCAGATGCCTGGGTTCTTGACACAGTTGTTCAGAGGTCCAGCCATGTGGACGTGTCAGGGAATGGCCTTGGTAAGTAAGCACATTACAGCCCTGCAGAGGTGTGGGTCCACCAGTCGGAGGCGCTATGGGTGCAGCCTGTCTTGCTGGAGAGCTGCCCTGCAGGTGTGGGAGCCTCCCCCTGCATCCCTGGTACATAGTTCCCACAGGTATGACGCTGCTGCTGCGTCCTGAGTGTTTCGGCCCCTAGGTATATGCCCGAGGAGCCGTGGTGGTACTGTTGGTTAGGCATTGGCCTGCTGACCATGTGCGGTTTCACCAGCCTGGCTCACCACCGTGTGGAATAGTTCTAGATGGGCACGATGCGACTCTGAGCTCCCACCAACTCCCTGTGGACAGAGGATGGAGCTGCTGTCCTTGGGGATCATCTGACCTGCTAGACGAGGGATTCCCATTCTTTTGTGACTCCAGAGAATCTTGGGGGCAGGAAGGTCCCCCAGGCCAGGTGGGAGGATGAGAGCCATGCTTCCCTCCCCTGGGACCCCCTTTGGTCCAGGTTATTGTCTCCAGGGGCGTGGTCTGCAGAATCTTGTCCTTCAAAGATGTCCACATCCTAGTTCCCAGATTCCATAAATGGCAAAGGAAACTCTGTAGATGTGATTGAGGGTCTGAGATGGGAGACTGTCTAGGATTTCCTGGGTGATTCTGATACTGCCTGGGGCTGAAGAAGGAGGGAGGAGGAGGCACACGGCCAGAGATGTGAACAGGGATCTGAGATGGGACTCAGCTTGAGCCGAGAACTGTAACCTCAAAAATGAGGAAAAGACGAGGAAGTGGGCCCTCCCGGAGCCTCCAGAAGAAAGCAGTCTGGCCCACAACTCAGCTTTCGCCTAGCGAGACCTTCGTCAGACTCCTGGCCCCCACAGCTGTGTGTTTGGGGCCATCAGAACCCCAGACTCCTGGCCCCCACAGCTGTGTGTTTGGGGCCATCAGAACCCCAGACCACAACATTTGCGGTTGAGTGGACCTGACGAGTGGTGACCCCACAGGTGAAGAGTTCGGGGACTGATTTTTGGCTCTGGATCTCCAGGTGTGCCTTTTTCGTCCATCTCTGTCTGCAGACTTCTGACACCAGCTCAGCATTACGGCAGCACAGACGCCTCTTGGGGCAGATGGTGGTGGCTGCATGTGGGATGTGGGCGCTCTACCACGGAACCACCACAGCCGCCTGATCCATCACGGCACCAGCTGCCGTCGTGTGGTTCCACCGCTGTGCTCCGTCGGGTTTGAACATGTTTGGAAGCAGATTGCCAAGGCACCTCTGGGTGGATTTGAACCCCCAACCTTTCAGTTACAAGCTGAGTGTCTAACCACTTGTGCCACCCAGGGATGTTTTTAAGACACTGAGAGTGTGCAAGAGGAGCCCTGGTGGCACAGAGGGTTACGTATTGGGCTGCTAAACTGAATAATGTAGAAAGCCTCAAAAGGTGGAAAAACACATAGAATCACTGTACCAAAAAGCAGTGGTCCATGTTTTACCTTATCAAGAACAAGAGCCAGTAGTACTGAAGAAAGAAGTCCAAGGTGCACTGAAGGCATTGGCACAGAACAAGTTACTGGGTATTGATGGGAAAAAATTATTTCAACAAAGTGAGGCGGCAGTGGAGGCACTCACTCATCTCTGCCAACAAATTTGGAAGACAGCTAGCTACCTGGCCAACTGACAGGAAGAGATCCATATTTGTGCCCATTCCAAAGAAAAGTGACCCAACGGAATGTGCAAAGAATTGGACAATGTCATTGATATTCCATGCAAGTAAAGTTTTATTAAAGATAATGCAAAAATGGCTGCAACCATACATTGACAGAGAACTTCCAGAGATTCAGAAGATGATGTGGAACAAGGGATATCATTGCTGACATCAGATGAATCTTGGCTGAAAGCAGAGACTATCAGAAAGATGTTTACCTGTACTTTATTGACTATGCAAAGGCTTTCAATCGTGTGGATCATGACAAGCTATGGACAACATTGCAAATATGAGTTTTCTGGAACACTTAATTGTGCTTATGAGGAACGTGTACATAGACCAAGAGGCAGTTGTTTGAACGTAACAACAAGGGAACATCGAATGGTTTAAAATTAGGAAAGGTGTGTGCCAGGGTTGTATGCTTTCACCGTACTTATTCAACCTGTATGCTGAGCAAATAATCTGAGAAGCTGGGTTCTATGAAGGAAAACGTGGCATCAGAATTGGAGGAAGACTCATTAACAACTTGTAATATGCAGATGGTACAACCTTGCTTGCTGAAAGTGAAGAGGACTTAAAATGCTTACTGATGAAGATAAAAGACCACAGCCTTCATTATAGATTGCATCTCAATGTAATGAAACCAAAAATCCTCACTGCTGGACCAATAGACAACATGTACACGAAGAAAAGATTGAAGTTGTCCAAGACTTCATTTTGCTCGGCTCAACCATCAACACCCATAGAAGCAGCAGTCAAGAAATCAAACGATGCATTTATTGCATTAGGCAAATCTGCTGTATAAGACCTCTTTAAAGTGTTCAAGAGTAAAGATGTCAGTTTGAGGATTAAGGTGCGCCTTACCCAAGCGCATGGTATTTTCGGTAATCTCATATGCATGCGAAAGTTGGACAGTGAATAAGGAAGACTGATGCATTTGAGTTATGGTATTGACAAAGAATATTGAAAATACCATAGACTACTAGAACAAACAAATCTATCTGGAGAAAGTATAATCAGAATATTCCATAGAATCAAGGCTAGAGATACTCTTTCTCTCGTATCTGGGGCATATTACTGAGGGTGGGGTGGGGTGGGGGCACAGGTCCCTGGACGACATCATACTTGATAAAGTGGAGGGTCAGTGACAAAGAGGAAGACCCCCAGCGAGATGCATTGGCCAAGTGGCAGCAGCGATGGGCTCAGGCGTGACAACAGTTGTGAAGATGGTGCCGTGTTTTGTTCAGTGGTGCACAGGGTCACTATGAGTTGGAACTGACTTGTCAGCATCTCAGAAGAACAGACTTGAGGCTGTAGGCGCTCTGTTTACCCACAGCGGTGCAGGGTTTCTGGGGTCTGGAGTTCAGAACTTTGAGGAATGACTGAAAAGGCTGTGATGGGGTGGAGGTTGCGTTGGTCATATGTGCGAGGGTAGCCTGAGGCAGGGGCCTGGGCATCTGGGCCACAGTGGCTCCCAGAGGATCCACCCCCTTTGGAGGCTGGGCCACAGTGACCTTCTGAGCTCCCAGTTGAGCACTTTCCGCTGGGCAGAAAAGCCACCCTCCCATGGCATGTCTCGCTCTGAGACGAAGAGGCATTTGGGTGCTGGGATCTGTAGCAGCCGGGTCCCCGTGGAGCATGGCGGCTGTGTGCTAAGCTGTCACTGACCTGAATATGTCACCGTCAGAGGGAGCCGGGTCTGATCATCACTTCCATCTTTGTAGAGAGTTAGATTCTCCTGCCCTGTGGGGAGCCGCTGGCTCAGAGGTCGGGTGCGGCAATGGGGGTGTGTGTGTGTGTTAAACAGTCACAAGTCTTGCTGGTGTGGCTGCGTCTATTGTCTATTTAGTGAGCCGTCTTGGTACCACCGGAAGGAGAGGACGTCTTCCCGCGGCTCTGTGGGCCAGACCTGGAGGATGCTGATCTGTAGGGGACCAAGCCCAAGGGCTGGAGAAGGCCTGGGGACTGAAGCACTGTAGTATGGACGGGCCTTCTACTGTGTCCTGTAGCGTTGCTGTGAGTCGGGATGGATTCCGTGACCCTGGGTTGAGCTGGGTAACCCCCCAGGTGAATGTTGTTCCAAGTGACAGGGACTACTATTGTGTGGAAAATAGGAATATGCCGCTGGGTTACCCAGAGGAAGAGAGGCAACCTGAGTGTTCTAGCACTTTCTCTGCCTGATTGTCTCCGGGGCTGGAAATCATTACGGAAGCAGACAGCCACAGCTTTCTCCCGCGGTGGGTTCAAACAGCCAGCCTTTCTGTCGTTAGCCAAATGCTTAAGCACTGCATTACGAGGGCTCCCCAGTCGTCTGCTGCCCTGACAGGATGTCCCACACGTGGGGGGCTTCAGGGATTGTTGTCTCGGCTATGTCGGTTCCTTCGGTGGCCTCTGGTCTAGTCTCTGGTATCTGTCGGCCATCCTTGGTATTCATTTGCTTGTAATGGTGTTCTCACCTGGTGTCTGTCTGCCCCCGCGTGGGTCTCCGTGTCCGCAGGCGTACCTTATTTCAGTGAACTGCCCCTTATTGTGCTTTGCAGATGGAAGGCGTGTGGCCACCCTGTCTCGAGCTAGTCTTTCAGCACCATCCTTCCTACAGCACTTGCTCCGAGTCTCTCTGTCCTGTTCTGGTCACCCTCACCCTGCTTCAAACTTGTTCATCATGCAGTTGCAGATTTCATAGACTGCAGTGTGCTGTAAACGTGATTTTGATAGGCTTTGGGAAACCAGAAAATTCATGTGACTGGCTTTAATGCGATGTTCACTTTATGGTAATGGTCTGGAAGCAAACCCAGGTATCTCCGAGGTTAGCTTATGTCTTAGGCTGGGTTCTCTAGAGAAACAAAACCAATGCTACTTTATATATTGTTATTAGTTTGTATCATTTCGTGATATAAACTTCTCAATACGTTGTTGTTATGTGCCGTGGAGTCGGTTCTGACTCATAGCAACCCTTCACAGGATTTCTGAGGCTGTAAATCTTTTCGGGAGCAGAAAGCCTCATCTTTCTCCTTTGAATAGCTGGTAGTTTCGAACTGCTGACCTTGCGGTTCACAGCCCACTACAGAGCTCCTATATATATATATATATATGTATGTATGTATTTATCTCAGAGAGGAGTCCTGGTGTGGCACCGCAGGTTAGTGCACTAGACTGCAAGGTCAGTGGATCCTTGGAAACCCTATACAGGATCGCTATGAGTCAGAACCAACTTGATGGCACTTTACAACATGTAAAGTGAAGTTTATGTCAAGAAATGGTTCAAAGTTGTAGTGCCAGGAAAGTCAGTTGGCCCCTCTGGAAAGCAGGAATCCCAAGTCGGGGCACAGAGCAGGACTCGGTGCTGGATCAGGGACGGCAGCAGGGTGACGGTCCACCAAGACCCAGGCAGGTTGCAGAACCAGCAGCGTGGGTCACATGAGCCAAGGTGACAGAAACAGGCATTCAGGGCCATCCGGTGGGCATCAGGTTTTCTGGGCACACTCTGTAGATAGGCAAACATACAATATAAAGCAGGCCACTGGCTCCACTTTCTCTGGTAGCACCACCTGTATCCAGGACACTGGTCCCACCTACCAAGGAGCCCACGAGGGCTCCCTGAGAGTCACCGTCCAGGCAAGGGCCAGTGTCCAGCCTGTTCACTACACCGTCTGCTCTGTAACACTGGAATAGCTGCTCTGGGCTAGGGGTGTCTGTATTGTCTTTGTTGTCCCCCAGCACGTTCCCAGAGCATCAACTGTGACGGTGTCCTGGGTGGAGTCCAAGCAGTGCCATGGGGTGCAAGAGGCTCGAGGTGGCCTCGTTCCGTGAGGTAGCTGAGTAGCGTGCATGCTGAAGGGCCGGGTGGGGCTCTGTGCTCTGCTCGTGGAGTTACACAATGAATTCTGATGCCTCAGTGGGTCTGATGTGCAGGGGTGGAGCAGGCCCTGGTGGGGGCTGGGGACACAGACGGCTCGGGCATGTTCTGTCCTGTGGTGATGACCTGCCCAGGACAGCGTGTCTCCCAGTCTTCTCCTGGAAGATGGGGGCTCCCTGGCACTCCTTGCACAGAGGTCTGTCCGCTGTAGCTGAGGCAGGTGAGGTGGGCCGCTGGGGCTCCCAGGTGCTCAGGAACCACACCTGACAAGTGTTGGCTATTGTCACTGTTGTCATTACAGGAGTGACTGGGAGGGGAGGGGGCTCGGAAGAAACACAGAACAGTTAGGGGTTAAGCTTCAGGTGGGAGTGTGAGGTTCCCTGCGCAGGTCCCCTCCTTGTCTGCCCGGTGTCAGGTATGCTGTGCAGTGAGGTGGGCTGGGTCCCGAGAAACCAGGCCTGTGCTCTGACCAAGCAGTGGTTTGGTCCCGCCGCCATGGTTCTTATCAAATCCCTCCATCGGCACCTGCCTGTGCATGGTGTGGGTGCTGTCCAGGGGCTGGAAACAGGCTTGGCTTTGCTTTTGAGTGTCCCAAGCCCCTTCCTCTGGATAGTGTGCTGATGTGGGGACAGCGTGGGGACATGTGGTGACATGTTGACTGTGTGTCGGCAGCCCTGGAGTAGCAGTGGTTAAACTGCCCTGCTGCTAAGTGTGGAAGGTCAGTGGTTTGAACCCACCAGCTGCTCCACAACCTCATCGGAGATTCTGCCTCAGCAGAGAAGGACTGAGGCCCAGGGAGCTTGGTTTTCAGTGAGCTTGCTGGTAGTTCTAAAGTACCCACTTTGAAAACAGTATCTCAGGTCTTTGGTGCTGGGCTTGCGATGAGGGGCTTACCGCATCCCTGCTGTTCTACACATCCATCTCCCTGGCCCCAGAGTCTCCCTACTTCCTCTCCTTCTCTCAGCTCCTCTCCCTCCCAGCCCCCAAGACATCCCCAGAAGGCTCCCACCTCAGGCTTCATCACCCTTTCTTGATTGGCCTTCCACCCCCATCCTCCCGCTGGCTCCCCGAGCTGTAGCAGTCTGCTTCCACGAAGACACCAGCCTGGGGAACCCTTTGGGGCAGTTCTACTCTGCCTACCAGGATGGCTGTGAGTCAGAATTCACTCGGCGGGGGCGGGTTTTAGGAGTGGAAGCACCACATGTGACTCCACTGCTCAGGAGGCTGGGAGTCGGGATTCAGGGCGCCGGCTCCTCAGGAGGCTCTTGGTCGGCTCACGGAGAAGGTCTCCTGACACGCGCTTGTCCTCTCTGGTGGGACCCCCTTTTGCTCTGTTCCTGAGGGGCTCTCTTCTGTTGCAAAGAGAGGTCTTGGGGCCACCCCACACTGCTGTGGCCTCATGGAACTAACAGAGAAAAAGCCCTGCTCCCAGCTGGAACCCATCTCTGGGTCTTGGGGTTGTGGTTCCAACACACAGTTCTGGGGGATACACGGTAGTCCGTACACAGTAAGGAGACCCTCACCCTTCTTCATCCCTCTCATTGCTCCCTGCTGGTGTATCCCCGAAGGAGGAGAGACAAGTGCAACCATCTGTCTGGTCGACAATGGGGGTGGAGGTGGGGAGGTAGGTGAACAGGTGGTCACTGGCCCCCCTCTGCACAGCCTTCTGCCAAAGGAAGCTTCTCAGGCAGTCGACTGTGGGAAAGTGGACCTGCTCTGTCAGTGGCTTAGCACTGCGTCCTTGGGAGACCCGTGCTGGTCACCTGCGCTGTAGCGTCTTCGTGTCCTTGGGAGACCCGTGCTGGTCACCTGTGCTGTAGTGTCTTCGTGTGCTTAGTAGACCCATGCAGGTAACCCGTGATGTGGTGTCTCAGCGCTGCGTCCTTGGTAGACCGGTGCTGGTCACTTGCACTGTAGCGTCTTCGTGTCCTTGGTAGACCGGTGCTGGTCACCTGTGCTGTAGCGTCTTCATGTTCTTGGTAGACCGGTGCTGGTCACCTGTGCTGTAGCGTCTTCGTGTCCTTGGTAGACCCATGCTGGTTACCTGCGCTGTAGCGTCTTCGTGTCCTTGGTAGACCCGTGCTGGTCACTTGCGCTGTAGCGTCTTCGTGTCCTTGGTAGACTCGTGCAGGTACCCCCTGATGTGGTGTCTCAGCGCTGCGTCCTCGGTAGACCCCTGGTGGTGACCTGCATTTGCTTCTCCCGCTCAGAGGAGGAGCTGAGGAAGCTTCGAGAAGAGACCAACGCGGAGACGCTGCGTCAAGAGCTGGAGCGCGAGCGGCAGAGGCGGCAGGAGCTGGAGCAGAGGGTCCAGGAGGTGCTGAAGGCCAGGTAGTGGCTCCTGGGGCCGAGCTGCCACCGGACTTCCCAGAAGCTCTGGAACTGGCCATCTGCCCTCTCCCCGTCCACCACCCCGTGACCATGGGGGCATCACCCCTCGGTGCTGGAGCTGTCTGAGGGGAGATCTAGGGGTCCTGAGCCTGGACCCCCATTTCCTAGGTTTGAAATTCACCTGTGTAATTATTGGGAGTGACCTGGAAAAGTGGCCTTTCTGTGCCTCAGTTTCTTCATTGGGAAAGTGGGGGTGTAGGTACTGAGAGAGTAGGAGCCACAACAGTGCCCCAAACCAGGAGAGGGGACCGCTCCCCTCCTCCCCTGCAGCTCTTGCCCCTGTGTTTCTGCCCCAGAGGCCCTACTGGACCTCCCAGCATCCTGAGCCCTGCCCCCAGCCCTCCCTGCCCATTCAGGGTGCTCCAGACTCCATAGTGGGCCCCGCCTGGAGCGTTCTCCCCTAGTGTCCTTCCCACAGCCCAGGGTCAGGGGGCACTATCTGGACTCAGCCCTGGCCAGCGACCCTGGGGCCTGGCTGTGTGGAAATGAAACTGGCCCTGGTGATCCTCTGGGGGGCTGCAGTCTGCTGGGATCAGCGCTTTCTGCCCAGAACCCTCATGATTGTGAACCAGGGAACATGAGCTGTATCAGTTGCTGTGGCATCGAGTCCAACTCATGGTGATCCAATGTGTGTCAGCACAGAACAGTCCTCCTCAGGGTTTTTAATGGTTGGGCGAGCAGTTTGCCAGGCCTTTCTTCTGAGGTACCTCTGCATGGACTCGAACCTCCACCCCTCAGCTTGCCAATGAACTGTTAGCCGTTAACAGTTCTCATCACACAGGGACCCCAAGCTAGTTGCCATTGAGTGTACCGGGACTCATAGGGCTCATAGGGTTTTTAATGGCTGGCCTTATGGAAATAGATCCTCAGGCCCTTTTTTCTGAGGTGCCTTTGGGTAGCTAGTTAACTGTTTGCACCACCTAGAGACTCCTCCAAGAAAACTTAGGTTTTATAAAAAGCAATTCAGGTGCATTTCACCTCAAGCTCGTTTGTTCGATCCCTGATGGATCTCTGGCCTTCCTGTGGTCAGCAGTCTCGCTACTGCTCCGAAGACACTCCATCCATCTCCCACGCTTTACTGGAGGTGGTGGCAAGAACATCCCCCCGGCTTCTTTTTGATTAGAGAGGGTCATCGTACCCGTCTGCTTCCTGTGTACAGAGCTTGCTGGGGTGAAGCCACATTAACCCGTGCTTGGCAGACATGAAGGATTCAGCATTCTTGCCTGGAACACTGCCTTCCACCCATTTCTGTCCCCGAAGGTGGTGCATTCATTTCTAAGCACCTGTTTGCATCTAGCAGGCAGCCTTGCTGGGAGGAATCACCTGGTGATGCCCATGCAATGTCATTACATACACACAGACAGTGGCAGCCACCAGCCCGTGGAGGCCCAGGCTGGAGCAGGGGCGGGCTGCCACGTCCTCACAGCAAACACTTGGGTGCAGTACTTTCATGCTCTGGGGAAAGCCTTCCGTCTTTCAGAGCCCCCAGACCTGCTCAAGGGGCCGCCCCCAGACAGCCTGCCCATGTGAGAACTGGGGTCTCATATGGCTCCAGCACCCCACCCCTATTCCACAGTCCTTGTTCTGCCTACAGAAACCATATGGATCCCAATGGTCCAATCACAGCTGACCCTAGGGCTGGCACTTGGCTAGCCAGCATCTCATTCCCCGCGTGTGGACTAGCCCTGAGTCGGAGCCAATTTGACAACCAATAACAACAACAATTAGTAATAGAATAGCGGCTTAGCTGAGCTTGAGGGTAAAGAAAGAAGAAACGAGGTGTATATTTATTTATGAGACTCTCTGCTCAGCTCGAGCCCTTGGGTGGTGCCCACGGCTTGGTGTCCAACCTCTAGCTGAACCCACCCAGAGGTACTTTGGAAGACTGGCCTGGCCGTCTAGCTTTGAAAGTTCATGGCCTTTGAAAACCCTGTGGAGCCCAGTTCTGCTCTGCACACGTGGGGTCAGAATGGATTCAACAGACGGTAGCCACAGTAATGCTGGTTCAGTTATCCGGACACACCATCTGTGCCTGCCCTGCCACCGTGGTAACCAGTGACTGAATATGAAGGGTCTCAGGACCCAGGGGACCCTGGTTCACTGGAGCACTGTTCTGGGCGCAGTTCCCACTGAACCTTTTGTACTAATGGGCGACTTGCCTCTTCTCCCTTCTCCCTAAGATCCGAGGAGCAGTTGGCCCAACAGCCTCCCAGAGGGCAGGTGCAGGCCAGCAACGGAGGAGCAGGTGAGTCCAGCAGGGTTCGGCGGGGCTGGGAGGGAGTCCCGGGCTCCCCGTGCATGGCTGCAAATCTTCTCCTGTGAGAACTGAGTCATTGTCTCTACTGCAAACTGATGACTCATCAGCACACGGAAGCCATTCACCCGACACGTGACCACATCCTCTCCTGGGAGTCCCCATGTTGGCTTGGCGGCCTGGTGGTTGTCAGAGGGGACTGTTTGGGCAGTGACCCTGGGTCAAGGGCAGGCTCCTTTCTTCTTTTCTCCCCATCCTGACCTCCTGTTCGTTCGCTCTCTTACTCTGCATCCTGTTAGCAGTCGCTGCATCAGATGGGGAGATGAGGGGACCCTGAGGAGGAGTCCTGCTCAGGGTGCCCGCCCCCACAGGCAGGCAGTTCCTGAGACCTCTCTGTGTGCCCTCTCAGAGCTCAAAGCTGAATGGGGGCGCTGAGCTCATCGTGAGAGCCCCAGCCCTGTGTACAGATGGGAAACTGAGGCCTGTGAGGGTTCACCTCTCCCAGGTCAGGCAAGACACCCACTGACTGAACCTGGCTCTGGAACTTTCTGGGGGCTGGGTACTGGACAGAGAGAAGCCAGGCTCAGGCAGAGGGTTGGTGGCATGTCCTGCAGGTAGACCTCACCTCTCGGGCCCCCAGCCCAGACTTAGACCTGGAGTTCTTTCCTTGAGAAGCTGGACAGTCAGCACGAGACCCCAGGGCAGCAAACCAGCTCACTGGGCTATGGGTCACTTCCTGCCCGTGATGGACGAGGGTGATGGACAGGTCCTGGCCCGTGTCGTCCTGTCCAGTGCACGTTCTGACAGCTATGGTAGTGGGGGACATGGTGTGTAGTGGGGGTAGGAGGGATGCCAAGTGTCCGCTTTCCACCCCCTACCCTGAGAAATGGCTGGCCCCCACCATGCCCTGGGAGGTTTGGGCCATAGGAAGGTGGGTACAGGGAAAAGCTTGCTAGGGTTTTTTAGTTCCCCAGGGCACTGTCGGCGAGCCTGCTGGTCCAGTAGAGGAAGAGGTGTGTGTGTGTGTGTGTGTGTGTGTGTGTGTGTGTGTGAATTGGGAGTGAGGTAGACCTGGTAACAGCCTCACATGCCTAGACCTGGGGGATGTGCCAAACTGCAGCCCCACCATGTGTTTTCTTAGTTTTTAAATGGTGAGGAAAATGCAAAAGAAGAAGGCTATTTTTGGTATGTGAACATTATATGAATTTCAAATGTCAGTGTCTGTAAATGTTTTATGGGCACCCAGCCATGCCCACTTGCTTACCCATTGTCTGTGGTTGCTTTGGGGCCATGTATAAAGGGCACAGTTGATTGAGTAGCTGCAACGAAGGCTAGGGACAGTGTTTCCTCTTGGGCCCTTTATAGACCAAGCTTGTCCACCCCATCTACTTCTTTCCACTTAGAAACTATTGCCACTCCGCACCCTCAAGGAAGACTTTCTGTAAACCAAGAGTCTTTGTAACACTCTAGACTGTTAAACTAAGTAACTTTGTAACCCTGTCAACCTTCCACTAAGAAACTTTATCACCCTCTCATCCTGATGTCTGGTAGCATAGTGGCTACGAATCGGGACTGCTAACCTCAAGGTCGGCAGTTCGAAACTACCAGCTGTTCCGCGGGAGAAAGATGAGGCTTTCTGCTCTCATAAAGATTTACAGCCTCGGAAACCCTGTGCAGGGTGTGTGTGAGTCAGAACCGGCTCCACGGCACAGAACCACCACCACCACCCTACCCTTCTCCAATGACTGGTCCCTCCTGACAATATGTCTGAAGTATGAGAGATGAAGTCTGGCCATCCTGGCCTCCAAGGAGCACTCTGGCTGCACTTTATCCAACACAGATCTGTTGGTTCTTTTGACAGTCCATAGCACTTTCAATATTCTCCTCCAACACCATAACTCAAATAGGGACATTGAATTGGAACCAACTTGAGGGCACCCAGTACCAACGAACAACAGAACCTTAACTTGGCGTCACCTCAATGCTTTATTTAGGGGACCAGAGGCAGACCCCTGGGGGCTGGGGGTCTTCATCCCCAGACTGCCTCTCTCCTTCACAGCTCTGGTTCCTTCTCCGGGACTGGGGCTCTGACTGCCCCTGAGCCTGGGATCCCTGATCCACACCCCTCACTCACCCTTGGCCTTGATTTCCCCTTTTCCCCAGAATCCGCGCTTTGTAACTCTGGTCAGACAGCGCCCCCTATGGGTGATTTCCCAACAGGGCTCAACTTGGCCAGGATCCTGGAGTCTGTGATCTGGGTTGTTGTCAGAAGTTTTCTGTTATTATAGTTATGTGTAAGTGCTTACTTATTTTTAGCATAGTTGCAGGTTTACAGACAGTACAGAGAAACCACACCCCAATACCCCTCTTCTCCCTGTGGCCTCATCGTTGCATGCTTGCCTGGAGGTTTCTGCACTCTTGGTGTTGCTCTGTGAGCCTGTGGGCTCACCCAGACCTGTTGGCTTCACTCTCCAGAACTTGTCCCCTGACAGGATACAGGTCCCAGTAGGTTCACCGGCCATTCCCAGAGGTGTACGGGACAGAGAGGAGATGCAATGGGTGGACCTCAGAGGGGCTGGGCAATGCTGGGGACAGCCCCATGAAGGGAGGGGCTCTGGTGTGCAAAGCCCAGACATTCAGGCAGGTTGTGCCCCTGTTCCTGTCTTAGTTGCTGGATTGAACCCCCACCACCACCACCACACAGCTTGAGGGGTCCAGTGTGGATGGTGAATGTTCCAGTTTTGTAGGGAAGCCACCTACCCACCCCTGGGTAGTAGGCACGCTGTGAGTGTCTCCTTCTGCTCAAGGAGCTCAGTGGGCTGACATGGGGTCGGAGCTACCTGGCTCTAGTCTGAGGAGAGGCAGACCCTGTTGGGACCCTCACCATGACTCCGACTGTCCCCACAGACCGCCGGGCCCAGGGGCTGTGTGCTCGTCTCCAGAAGTGGTTTTATGAGAGGTTTGGGGAGTACGTGGAGAACTTCCGTTTCCAGCCTGAGGAGAGCACTGTGGAGGCAGAAGAACCCCTCAGTGCCAGGAGGTAGGACCCCCCACAACTCTGCAGGGCGGGCAGCTGTGTGCCGGGGAGAGAGGCTCCCATGCTGGCATGGGCCAGTTCTTGTAGGACTCAGTCCTTATGGTGGATGGTGTAATGTCCCAACATTGGGTTTCATCGTGTGGTGGTCCTGTGCACAGGGTGGGGGTGGTGCACCCAGTACATCCTCCCTTGCCCCCCATGCCTGGGGTTGCAGCATGGGCACTAGGGTACACAGAGGTGGTAGTGACTAACCCCATGCCCCTCTTTCCTCCCCTAGGTTAACCGAGAACATGAGGAGACTGAGTAAGGCCATGCACTGTCTGCCTGTTTGTACTGCGCACGGTATCTTCTGTCTGTGTGTGTGTGGGGGGCGGGGGGCACTTGTCACCAGCCAACCTGATACACTTCCAAAAGAGACTCCTCCCATGCTTACCAAGTATGTCCCTGGCCCACCATGTGAAGGGGCTGTGAGCGGGCAGAGCTGGGTTCTCCCTCCTGAGTCTTGATTTCAGTGGTAGAGTCGCTGCTTTTTCCAGCTCACTTGTCAGATGTCTCCCAGGTCCTGGGGGTGCAAGAGGCACTCCCCCACGCATGTCTGGCCCCCGGGCGCCCTTTCTCCCCCTGGCCAGCTGTTAACCTCGGTGGGTGCTGCTGATTGTTGGCTACTGGGGGCTGTCCCCACACGACCACACTGGGGTAGCCACAGGAGCATGCGGTTGGCACAGGCGGACTGGGAGCATTGCTTGTCTGGCGCCATGTTGTGCATGTGGGTCCAGACTGACCTGGGGGAGGGGGGTAACACCGCAGCAGTGGCTGACAGGGTGACTGCAGCCACGACTGTTACTCCTCAGAGCGTGGGGCCAAGCCCGTCACCAACTTTGTGAAGAACCTCTCGGCCTTGTCTGACTGGTATTCCATCTACACATCCGCCATTGCCTTCATTGTGAGTGCTGTGCCCGGGGGGGGGGGGTGCTTTCCCAGGGGACCCTGTCTCTGTTTGGGGGAATGAAGCACACAGAGACTGGCCTGGGCCCACAGACTCCTCTCCCCTGGTTCTGCCCTCTTCATGGTGCCCACGCCCACCATGTGTTGGAACTTTGTGTGGGGACAGGCGGGACTTGGGGGAGGGGCCCATGGGCAGCCGCCTGGCTCACCTCACCAGGTCCTGGAAGCACCTGTGCTCTGGTGGATGGGAGCCATATGGGGTCAGCAGGAACCTCATGGGGGCAGGACACAGACCCCTGAGTCAGCTGGACCAGGACCCCCGAGTGTGCTGGGTGGGGACCCTAGTGTGAACTGGACCGTGACTCCCAAGTGGGCTGAGCCAGGACACCCGAGTGGACCCCGTGTACAGTGGCCGCCTCTGGCTGACCGGGTCCAGGCCCAGTAGCTGCTCCCACAGATGTCCAGCCTCCCGCCTGTCCTGCAATGTGCCCTCTCTCCCGTAGCCCTAACCAAGGATGTAGCTCTTGCTCCGATGCCCCCATCCTGCCTGAGTCACCTCAGAGCCCTGGGGACCAGGCCCTCTCAGCACGTCCCAGGGAGGGAGGGTAGACAGGAACGCTGCTGGTGAGGGAGAGGGAGGGGGCGTGACCGTGAGTGTCCAGGTGACTGGCCATGCCGCCTGTCCACAGGTGTACATGAACGCCGTGTGGCATGGCTGGGCCATCCCCATGTTCCTATTTCTGGCGATCCTGCGGTTATCTCTCAACTTCCTCATCGCCAGGTAAGGAAATGGGGGGGGGGGGGTGCTCACTGCGGCATCTCCCTGTGTCCCTGTAGACACGTGGCTTGAGGGGTGCTGAGCAGGCTCTTAAGCAGCACTGACATTGGGGTCGGAGGGGAGAGGGGGCTCACGCCCACCTGGTTTGGTGAAGCAGGCCCCTTTAAGGCCTCCACTGGTCCCACAGTCCAAGCGGAGATGCACTTAGCCTTTCAGCTTCCCTTGCTCGTATCTGCTCCCCAAACCAGGCTGTGATTGGACTGAGGCGCTCCCCACGCCCAGGCCCAGTGGGCGGGCCGATACAGTAGCCGAGGCTGTGTGCTGATTGGTCCCCGGAAGTTACCCGTGGTGGGAGGAGCAATAGGAGGCTGAGGCCCAGGATGAGCACATTGGCTGGTTGTGGAATCAGTGTTGTTCTGCCCTTCATTTGTGCTCCGATCCTGGAGTGGGCGTGGCAGGGCTCCACGGGAACCAGCCCGCCAGTCAGGGTCATGTTCCCCAGGCTGCGTGGGGCCGGCGGCCGTAGGGCAGGATGAACTTCTGCCCTGAAGCCTGAAGGGGGCACCCCCGCACTGCACCTTTTCACCTAGCCTTTCCAGATTTCACCTGTGTACACACTGGCTTTTCTGAGTCTTTCCGTAACTCGTTTACACTGATGCTAGGGGAGCCCTGGTGTGGCACTTGTAGGATAAGCACTAGACTGCTAGTTAGGTTTGAAACTGCAAGGTGGCTGTCCAAACCCAGCAGCCGCTCCTTGGAAATGCCACTGAGGGTGGCTATGAGTTGGAACGACTCTCTGGCACTTAATAACATACTACACTTGAACTCTTGCTGTGACACTGGAGGGTCAGCACTGGACTTCTGACCACAGACTCAGCAGTTCAGACCCACCAGCCGCTCCTCAGAGACCCTATACAAGGTCACTATACGTCAGAACCGATGTGATGATACTTAATATCAACAAGGGAGAAAAAAGACCCCAAATTCAGGCACATTCTATAACCCCCTCCAAAAAAAACTTTCATCGCTATGAAAGTTGATTCTAACTCGTAACAACCCAGTATCGAGTTACCAAGACTATTCCTCTTTCTGAGAGCAGACAGCCTCTTTTTTCTCTTGAGGAGTGGCTAGTGGGTTTGAACTATGAACCTTTTGGTTAGCAGCTCAATTCCCTACAACACCATGAGAACCTTTTATTAAGCCATGAATGGGACAAAGACAGTCATCCCGAATGCGGGAAACCAGGAGCAACACAGTGCAGAGGCCCAAGTGGAGTCCGCAGAGTCCTGCCCTGGGGCTAGTTATAGGGGATAGGGTGGGAGACATAGTGAAAAATCATAATCCCATCAGGATCCCAGGCAGTACTGCAGAAGCCGGGAAAGGGCTGATGAGGATACGTATGTACGCCGCAATTGCAGACATAAAAATGTCCAGGATTGGTCCTGGGGCTTGGACCACCAGGCTACATGGTGGTTAGGGTACAACTCATACCCATGTGGTGCTGGACCATGGCCACCAGGACCCTAACTTTAGATATCCTGCAGGTATCCCAGGTGAGTTCTCTGATTCTTAGTACCAGCTTGAGAGCAAAATTGCCCCCTCCAGGCTCCCCAGGGGTTCTGGGTGTTTCACTCACACACACCCTGAGGACAAAATGCCACCTTGTTGGTTAGTGTCAGAGAGAGTACAAATAGAGCTAGGAGCAGCCTTCCACAAACCAAGTTCTGTAGAATGTAAGCTCCCACACACCTCAGTGCTCCGGAAGGAGTCAGCAGGGCCCACAGCAGAGGGCTGCTAGCTTTCAGTGAATCCTGAATCTATATTGAAATGCCTCCCTCCCCCCACCCTGCCCAGGGCCTGGCAGAGGGGAGGGGGTGGGAGCTGGATGCTCCATTCCCAGGAGTGGGGAGGGGCCCTGGAGGCTCGCTCTGTGTCCCCCCTGGGGTACCCCTTGCTTCAGCTGGGAGCACAGGTTGGGCACGTTTTTGGCTCGTTTTTTGCAGGGGTTGGAGGATTCAGTGGAGCATTGTGCCTGACGTGTCTGAAGCCGTGGTGAGTCCAGCAGGGGGCGGGGTGTCCCCAGGGCAGCCACTGTGCAGAAAGGCTTGGCGGTTCCCAGAGGGCCCTGGGTGGGAGCATGTGGAGACCCCCTGGGATCCCTGCTCTGCTAGACATGGAGGCAGGGAAAGAGACCAGCTGCCAACCCAGAAGCTCTGGCAGGGTCTAGGCACCTCTATATAGGCCTCGGTTTCCCTACCTGTAAAGTGGGGCTACAGGGGCTGAGGTTGCCTCTACCCAGAAACTTTGTAAAGGATCTCTGAGTCAGGACCTCTGCTCTGCCCATGAGACCACCTCCCACCTTCTCGACTGCGAGTGGGGTGGTAGAGGCGGAGGGGGTCCACCACCTAAGCTGTGAGCCCATCCTAAGGGGCAGCCTTGCCTGTCTATGTGAGGCCATGTTTTGACGTTAACCTTCAGTGACAATTCTTTCTCCCTGTGAAGGAACCGCCCAAAGAGGATCTGACAGTGTCTGAGAAATTCCAGTTGGTGCTGGACGTGGCCCAGAAGGCCCAGGTAGAGCCCCCGGCCGGCCATGGGGTGCTCTGTGGTGGGCTCCTCTGGGCCCCGAGTGCCCCAAACTCCTGGCCAACAGCTGCCGTCGGCTGATTAACAGCCGAGTTCCTGTGTCTGTGTGTGGTAGGGGGTCCTTCACAGGTGGGGAAGCCCACTTCCAACATCCACCCCAGCTCTGGTTTCGGGGGGGCATACCCTGATTCAGACAGCATCCTGGGCTATCTTTGCTGGTTATCAGCACACCATCCAGACCCACCATCTCCTCCCTGCCCGTGAGGCTGAGCAGGCTTGGGGGGCCCTTAGTGGTCATGTTGGGGCCCTTGCACGTACTCTGCTCACGGTCTCTTCTCTGCCCAGAACCTCTTTGGCAAGATGGCCGACATCCTGGAGAAAATCAAGAAGTGAGTCAGAGCCCCGCCTGGGGGTGGTGAGGGGTGGTGGGGTCCCCGTCTGCTGAGCACCTCTCTCCCCTGCAGCCTGTTCATGTGGGTGCAGCCCGAGATCACGCAGAAGCTGTATGTCGCCCTGTGGGCCATCTTCCTCGCCTCCTGCTTCCTCCCCTACCGCCTGGTGGGGCTCGCCATGGGTAAGGAAGGCGCTGCCCCCCGCTTCCTGCTGAGCCTCGTGGCCTGTTGTTAGGCGGCTAAACCAGGGCAGATTGTGGTTCAGGGGGCGCCCCCGTGTGTGTCGGGGTCTTCAGAAGGAACCTCCAGACTTGCTGTCAGCAGCTGAGTGTGTTTGTTATTGTTGTTGTTAAGTGCTGTCCAGTTGTCCGACTCAGAAACCTTACGGGGCTCCCCTCCAGGTTTGAGAAAATAAATGCAGACCAGCCCCCCTACCCCCCCGCCCCAGGCTGCTTTCTCTTTTTGCTCCCTTCACCCTCCCCCCCAGCTAGGTGGCTCACCTCAGCCCCTTCTTGCCTTGTGGGGGCCTCTCTCCTCGAGGGGGGCTCACTGTGGTGAGAGGTCCAGGTGGAAGGGCTTGTCTCCCCCCTCAGGGCTCTATGCTGGGGTCAAGTTCTTCCTCATCGACTTCATCTTTAAACGCTGCCCGAGGCTCCGAGCCAAGTACGACACGCCCTACATCATCTGGAGGGGCCTCCCCACGGACCCCCAGCTCAAAGAGCGAGCCAGCGCCACCGTGTCCCGCCGGGTAAGCACCGAGCCCCCTGGGGGTGAGGTCCCTGGGAACTGGGAGGTCTGCAGCCCCTGGGAGCCACCTGGGAGCTGAGGCTTTCCCGAATCGGTGAGCCAGGTGAGACTTGCTGCTGTCCAGTGGGTTCTGAGCCGGAGCCCCGCTCCCTGTGTGGGGTTTCCGAGATGGTACATCTTTAGGGGAGCAGTCAGCCTCCTCTTTCTACCTTGAGGTGACTGGTGGGTTTGAGCCAGGCTGACTCCAAGCCCAGGTCCCTTCAGCCGCCCCCGAGGCTGGAGTCTCCTCTCACGTCGCAGGGTGGGCATGACGGCCCAGCTTGGCTTTAGGGTGGCCTTTCTCAGGAGACCACCGGGGGTGGGAAGGATTAGGGTTGACTTCCTGATGGAGGCTGCCTTTACTAAGGTGGTGTGCCCGAGCACAGCAGGAGAAAATACTGGAAGTGTGGGCCAAGGTAGCCATGATCCCGTGCTTGAAAAGTGTCACATGGACCCTTATTCTCTTGTTTTGTGACCCGCGCATGCCTAGTGTACCCTGGCCACATCTATTTGGGCCTCTGTGGTGTCCATTTGAATGTCTTGTGTTGGACACACTTTGAGCAGCAGCTGGCCTTGGTGGCATGTGCCGGAATGCAGACCCAGCTCAGCCCTGTGGTGGGGGTGGTCTAGAGGAGATTTTAGGGCAGTGAGGGTGCCCCCGGTGCATCAGGAAAGTGGCTGCCACTTGAGCCGGGCACTGGCAGGCTTGTCAGGGAGCCTCACCCAACCCGGCCAAGGCTGCAGTCCTCTGTCTACTCCCCGCTTGCCGTGTGGCCAGCTGCTCCTCCTCGGAGCCTGACCCAGTCCTCTGCTGCCCACAGGTCCAGACCACCTCCTCGCGAAGCTGTGTGACCAGTGCCCCAGCCGGCTTGGGCCGAGACGAAGATTCCAGCCGTTTCCACGGCACCAAGAAGGGCAACTTCCATGAGATCTTCAACTTGACGGAGAACGAGCGGCCACTGGCAGGTGTGTGTTTGCTGTGACCAGACACTGACCACAGTCAGAGACCCCCACCCACCACCACACACTGACCGCAGCCCAGGGACCCTTACTAGACACTGACCACTTCCTGAGGACCCCTGTTAGACACTGACCACAGCCCAGAGAACCCCATACACACTGATCACTGTCTATACAGTGGCCAGGCCCCAGCATGCACTCAAGGGGATCAGAGGCCCTGCCATGTTCTGGGCTCTGAGTCAGTGGTGTGATTGGGAGCTTGGGGGCTCTCAGTGAGGGGTCCTTTCTAACACACGACAGTGTCCGCCTCCCAGTGTGTGAGAGGGGGTGGTACTATGGGGGACTTTCAGTGAGGGGTCCTCTCTAATGCACAGTGATGTCCCCTCCGTCCCCCCAGTGTGTGAGAGCGGGTGGCGGTGCTGTCTGATCAACAGGGACCGAAAGATGCCCACGGACTACATCCGGAATGGCGTCCTGTACGTGACGGAGAAGTAAGTAGGCCAGACGGTCAGGCAAGGAGAGAGTGCTGGAGAGGCCCAAGGGGGCTTCAAGCAGCTGCCCAAACACCCAGGACCAGGTGGTAGGTGGGCTGTCTGATGGGGACTGGGTCGGGGAGCTCCTGCTGAGAACCTGCCCCTTCATGCTGCAAATCCCAGCTTCTGGGTGAGTTCCACCTCGAACCCAAACATGCTCTGTGCCAACATTTTCTGAACCTGAAGCTGGTCTGGTCTGGGGTGCCCATGAGGAGTGAGGCATCTGCTGCAGGATGGGGCTGCCCTTACTGTGTATTGGGGTGCAGCAGCTCTGGACAGCTGCCCTTTCTAAACACCCCAATGTGGGGTCAAGGAGAGGGGGTTGGGGGCTGTTCTCAGCCTTCTGGGGTCCTTGGCCTCTCCTCCGCTCTCACTGCAGCTGCCCAGGGGTTCGCCTAGTCTCTGTGTCCCTACCCCCCCGGGTTATGGCATCTCCTCCCGGAACCTGAATCTTGGCTCTGACTCATTTGTGAATCAGCAAAGCCACAGCTGAGTCCCTTGTGGGGTGGGCCGAGTAGAGGGGCTGGATGTGTATGGGAGCCCCTCCCCTGCCACCCCATGACACCTGTCTGCTCCCCTGGCCAGCTACCTGTGTTTCGAGAGTTCCAAATCTGGGTCCTCGAAGCGAAACAAGGTCATCAAGCTGATGGACATCACAGACATCCAGAAGGTGGGTGGACACCCCCACCGCAGCCGCCCATTCCCTCCTCCCATGAGGTCCAGACAGAGGCCCCTGGGGCCTGAGGGTGGGGGCTTAGCTGGACTGTTGGGGGTTCTGGAGACGCCGTGGCACTGCCCAAGCCTTTGCCAGGACCACCTCCCTGAGGGGTGTACCCAGACCCCTGTTCTCTATCTGAGCTTGTGAATCTGCTGGCTGCCCCCAACATAGCTGGGCCAGTGGGGAGCCAGGATGTACAGACCCAATGGCCCACAACGCAGCCAGGGTGGGACTGACAACCATTCCTTCATGAAGCCTCCCGGCGGGGTAGGGGGTGGCAGGCTGTGTTTCTAGTACACAAGGTGGGCTCTCACCCAGGTGGGCTCACGCTGAGGTGGGCTCTCACCCAGGTGGGCGGTGGTGCTGTCGTCCTTACCGAGATGCCCCGAATGTCGCACATCCGGCCCAGGCACACCTTGGCTTGTGTGTAGCCTGGCTTGGCGCTGGGGTTGGGTACAGGTGTCCTCTGACCCCCAGACAGAGCAGGGACTGGCTCTGTGAGGACCTTACTGCCTCCATGGTACACCTATGAGCTGGGGCGGGGGTGGCCTTCTGCCATCTGGGTGCCCTCTGTCCTCTTACACAGATGGTCAGTCTCACACAGGTAGGTGGACCCACCCAACTCCTCCCAAGCCCCAAGGGTTGTGGACCAGGTGCAGGTCCCTGCTGGAGTGGGCCCCAGCCATAGACTCGGCAGGTCTCCTTCCAGAGAGGAGGCGGGAGTGAGGCTGAAGACAGGGGGACCCAGCCTGCCCGTGGGGCTGGGCAGTAGGAACAGGTGTCCCTTGTTGACAATCCTGGGCGTGGACCCTGAGATGCTCTCCCCCACCCCCACCTGGGACTCCCTGCTGGGTGAGTGGTGGAGGGGTTGGCTGTCCAGGATGGGGGTGGGGCTTCAGCCTATCCCAGAACGGCCCCTGGTGACGTGTGCCCACCCCTTTCAGTACAAGGTCCTCTCTGTCCTGCCGGGATCGGGCATGGGGATCGCAGTGTCAACCCCTTCCACCCAGAAAGTAAGTGCCCGCCTCGAGAGTGGGCAGTGGTGGGGGTGGGGGGCGTTCGGGGAGGGTCTCGGGACTCCCCATGGCAGCAGGCTCTCGCAGAACCATCAGGATTTGAGTCTGGGAGACGTGCCCTTTTGGGACCAGGGAGAATGCTGGGAGTAGGGGTCTGGTGTTCTGCTCTGGGGTCCAAGTGGTGGCAGCTCACTAGGCCTCTGTCCCGCCAGCCGCTGGTGTTCGGGGCCATGGTGCATCGTGACGAGGCGTTCGACGCCATCTTCAGCCAGTACACCAAGATCACAGCGGCAGCCGCCGCGGGTGTGGACAGCTAGTATCTGATCCCTGATACCACGGAGTGGGGAGACACATCGGAGCCCTCGTGATCTTTGGCAATAACCCCCTGGACCTTGGTTGTCATGTGCTGCCTGTATCTAACGTCTCCCCTTGGGGTTGGGGTCTGCAGATCGGTGCTGCACCCCCCAGCACCAGGAGCACTCGGATGCACATTCGGGGTCCCTCAGAGACCCATGTGAAGGACAGTAGGAGGCCTGCCCCTGCCCGGATGGAGACAGTCCCAGCTGAGAGCTGCAGCGCCCCCAAGCCTTAGCTGAGGGAACGCTGTGGGGGGGGAGGGAGCACTGCGGAAAAGGGGCTGCCTGGTCTTGCCCCTCCCTCGGTTGATACACTGCTGAGTTTGTCCTCAGAGCGGGCATGTCTGGGACACGCAGTGCTGTCCACTGACTGGGTCACTGGGCTGGCCCTTTGGAGGCAGTGAGGCTGGGGGAGGGCTCTGTGCTGTGTGGTCCTCTGGTTCGGGCGGGGCTCACAGGCACAGTAGGGTCGGGGGGCAGTGAGTGGGCAGAAGCACATCCTATGACCGGTTCTGTGGGGGAGGAGGGAAAGGGGCTGGCTTAGCCTTCAGGGCACTCTGAGAAGTGACCTCAGCTCCAGGGTGGGTTCCAGTCAGTGTAAGGGAAGGGGGGGTGTTGAGCTGGCAGGGGGTTGTGGATGGGGGTAGACCACAGCCCCTGGTGTCCTGTTCCCAGCCAGTGCCCAGCCCCTGCCTGCCCTGGGCAAGGCGGTGATGGGGGGCGGCTTCCGACGGGCTTTATCCCGAGACTCACACTGGACTTGGGAATGCGGAGGAGGCGTCTGGAGCCATGGCCATCTGCCTCCAGTCCCAAGGGTCTTGAGAGCGTTGTTTTTTGAAGAAACAGAAGATTATATTTTTTACAGAGAGCAAGCTGTTTTTTCTTATTTTTGTATCATTTTTCAGATGTAATTTTTACCTTTGCTCCACCCTTCATTGGCTGGCTGGGGGAGGGATCTGGGAGTGGTGGGGGGGGTGGTCTATTGACCCCCACCCTTTACACAGGTGTGGAGGCCCTCACAGCTGGTTCCAGGTAGCGTTTGGGTCGGGAGGTGACACTGGCCAGCCAGTGAGGCACATGTCCCCCTGACATACTCCCCAAGGCCGGCGAGGACTGGGGGAGTTAGCTGGTGGCCGGTCAGCATTGTCCTGCACTGTGACCACGCGTAAAGGAAGGCGGGGTGTGCTCCAGCCCTGACTCTGAATGCTCGTGGACTGACTGATGGGGTCACACCTCGGGGGACCCCTGTGGAGCCTGGGGTGCAGCAGGGTGGTCCTGAACGGACCCAGGAATGGTGCCAGTCACATCTCCTTCTACAGGCCTGGCCGTGCAGGTGTGAGGGTCAAGGACTGCAGGGGCCGAGCCCCACCCCACCGAGCACCAAATAAGCAGCTGGAATTCGGCTCCTGGGCACAGGGCAAGGGTGTGGGGTGTCCACTGAAGGAGGACTTGGCCTTCTTACACAAAGTGGTGGTTTAGTCGGAGTCCCTTCTCAGGAGAAAGGACAATGAAAACTGACCACACCCTGGGAGGCCACAGCCCGGCACGTGGCAGTGGCTGGGGTGGACAGTGGGGCCCGTGAGGGCAGACCAGGCCTCTGGGCCCCTGGGCTTCTGCCAGAACCGCGTGAATCTGAGCAGACAGAGTTCATTTCTCTGACTAATCCTTGGCCGGGAATGAATGTTGACTTCTGTTGTCTGAAGCTCACGTCTCCTTTGAGTCTGTAAATAATTGTGAGCGGTGTAACTTTTGTTCAATGAAAGGATTGTACGGTATGAGGGACCGATGGAAATAACGCCCCTGTAACATTTTTTTAAGAAAACCTTGTTTGTTTAAAGAAAACAAAGTCTTGTATAAATTATAATTTTTATTTAAATAAACCTGAAATGCTTTGTGCTAAGGCATGTGGCTTAGGTGTGATGGGGAAGTGGGAGTGGGTGGGGTGCTCAGGGTTCCAGAAAAGAGCCCACAGGGGAGCTGGATGGCAGGGTCAGCACTGGAGGGTCTGATGCTGGGCCGTCACCTCACAGAGGCAAGCAGACTTGAGAAGATGAGGTACCTGGAGTTGGGGTATAGGTCCCGGCCCCACCCAGAGGTGGCCTTCTGCCTTCCCAAAGAGCCAGGTACCCCTTCATCATCCTCTCCCCCCACACGGGCTGTGACCTCAAGTGCACTGCCCTCTCCACTCAAGGTCTGATGTCCAGGGGCTGGGAAGCTGAAGGATAGAGCAGGGCAGAAACACCACCCCCCCTGGAATTGCCCCAAGCCACACAGTTTGGTGCCCAGGGCTCCGAGTCCTGGTTCTTCAGAGCAGAGTGGAGGCGGGACAGAAACCAAGTCTCACGGGTCAGCTCCACGGTCACTAGCCTGGCCTCATGAAGACGTCTCTGCAACTCTGTCCTGCCGTCCCTTCCCCCACCCACGTCCATCCCTCCATCTGCCCCTCTTTGTATCCATCTATATCCCTATTCATCCACATCCATCCTTTTCCATCCCTCCATCCACCCATGTAAACATCCATCCTTCCCCCTCCGTCCATCTGTCTGTCCATCTGTCCACCATCCCTCATAGCTCTCTGCCGCCATCCTCTCATCTCTCCACCCACAGTGCAGCTGGCCTCTGCAGGGACCAGACCCCGTGCTGGGAGACAGAGTGAAGAGACCACCTCAACACCCATGGCCTCCTATAGAGCTCAGCCCCATGCCCCTCCTATAAGTTTCCCATCTCTGAACAAGATGAATTTCTCAGTATCCCACCTTCTTTCAGCTACCACCCAATCCTCTCCTCTTTGGGGCACAACCCATGTCTCTTCACGCCCCCTTCAGGGTTTGCCTCTGAGAGCCCTCCCACTGCTACCAGACCCCAAGGAACTACCCATCAGCCAGTCCACTGCTGGGCCACACAACCGCAGTGACCATGCACCGTCGCCTCGGAACACTACATGCTGGGAGGAGTGTGGAGGCGGAGAATGGGGTTCACTTGGGTGCAGAGCCTGGAAGAGGTGCTGTTTGAGCAAAGCCGTGAAGGAGGTGGCATTGGACACCAAGTGGTCTCTGGACAGCCGGTGTTCACACCCAGTGGGACTGTGGGTGCCGCCCTGCCCAGCACCCTCGCCCTGAGCAGCCAGGTCTCTGCCCCTCTGTGTACCTGCACGTATGTGGGGGAGTGTCAAACATGGGACAAGTGGAAGGCAGGATAATGCAACTCCTCCACAAACTTTTGGAAGCCCACTTGTAGGACCATCATCACTGTGGGGTTTTAATATATCCTGGTAACTCTATTTCAATCAAATCTGTTTCCTCGGCAATCCAGTAGATCTTAATGTATGCATTGAAACTGTTATTCTGAGAGGGGTCTGGAGTCTTCACCTGGCTGCCAGAGGGGGATCTGGAGACCAGCAGGAGGTCAAGAACCTCAGGTGAGGGGTCCCTGTCTCGCCAACAGCAGATCAGAAGGGGCTTAACGAGGGAGGGTGGGCTGGGAGACAGGGAAGACAGGCACACAGAGCAAGATGGAGTTGTTGATGGTTTGGTTTGGGGTCAGGTGCTCGCTTCATAGGTGTTTGTTTTACTCTAACATTTTAAAAACTAGTCTTTTCAGTTGTGAAAATTGGTTAATGACTAAAGAATACTGGAGACGAACTGATGCATTTAGAGGTATGGTGTTGGAGAGGACTAGTGAATCTGCCTCAGACTGCCAGAAGAGCAGGCGCGTCTGTCTTGGAGCAGGTACAATCAGAATGCTCCTTTGAGCGACGTTGGCAAGACTCCACGTTACCAGGAGGGACCAGTCCCTGGAGAAGGACATTGTGCTTCACAGACCTAAATGAGATGGACTGACAGCGGCAACACCAATGGGATGACACATGGTGATTGTGAGGAGGGTTCAGGACCGGACAGGGTCTCCTGTTTGTACATAGGGCTGCTGTGGGTTGGATCTGATCAGACAGCAATGATATATAATGTAAACCACATATAGTGTTGTTGTTAGGTGTTGTCCAGTCGATTCTGACCCATAGTGACCCTGTATAGGGTTTCCAAAGAGCAGCTGGTGAGCTTGAACCACCGAACTTGCAGTTCAAATGACTTTGCAGTCTGACGCATTAGCCCACAAGTGTACCGGTATGTGTTATAACAGTGTATAATGTAACAGTGTATAGTGTAGCGGTATGTAACATAACTGTATAATGTAACAGTATATAGTGTGTTGTTGTTGTTAAGTACCATGGAGTCAGTCCTGACTCATAGCGACCCTGTACAGGGTTTCCGAGGCTGCAGATCTTTGCGAGAGCAGAAAGCCTCATCTTTCTCCCGTGGAACAGCTAGTAGTTTCGAACTGCTGACCTTGAGGTTAGCAGTCGATTCATACCCACTATGCTACCAGATATAACAGTATATAGTGTAAGGCTGTGTAATATAACAGTTGTATAATGTAACAGTAAACAGTGTAATGGTATGTAATGGAACAGTACATAAAGTAACAGTATGTAATGTAAAAGTACATACTGGAACAGGGATGGGCAACATGGACATTGGCTACCCAAATTGGGGGGTGGGGGGTAGGCTTCAAAGGCAAGAAGTGACTGGCTTACAACGCTTTCAAGAAGGAACCTAGATCCAGAGGGTGTGGAAGAAGGTAGAATCTCCACTGAGTAGTATCCAATCTGTCTAGGTGGGACTGATGAAAGGAAATGCGGATAGGTCTCTCGTGATACAGTAGTGAATAATTGTTACCAGGACTGATTGTGAGGGCTGTAAATGTAAATGTAGACATTTTGTAGCAAAAGGAGGGGAGTGATTAACTTTTCAGTCTAGGAGCGGAGGTCCCTGGGACCATCAAGGGAGAAGAGCGGAGAGCGGGACCCTACCCAGAGAAGCAGTGATGCCTGAGATGGAGGCAGAGATGATGACGTGGAGAGATGGAGCAGCTGGGGACTCTAGATCCAGAGAGAGAGAGGGGCTGTGTGCTGATGACCCGGAGGCAGGCTTGCAGGGTATACCCTTTGGTTGGTTGATGATGCATGGAGGGGATTGTAACCATGGCAATGAAACGATATATGATAGGATGAATGTAAAACTAATGTTCTCCTATGTAAACTATCACATAATTCATAATAAAACTTTTTTTTTTAAATTTTTTTTTTAAGTACATACTGGTGTCTTGATGTGGTGCTGTAAGATAAGCACTGGACCACAAGGTCAGTTTGAACTGCAAGGTCAGCAGTTCAAACTCACCAGCCATTCCTCAGAAACCCTATACAGGGTCACTATGAGTCAGAAAGGATTCAACAACACTTAACAACAGAATACAATGGAATAGCAACAGAATATAATGAATGAGTCAGAAAGCATCAAAAGAAGATGGAAGGAACACACAGAGTCACTGTACCAAAAAGAAATGGTCAGTGTCCAACCACTTCCAGAGGTAGCAGATGATCAAGAGTCAATGATCCTGAAGGAAGAAGCCCAAGGTGTACTGAAGGCATTGACAAAGAACAGCTTCAGGAACTGATGGAATACAAATTGAAATCTTTCAACAAACTGATAAAACACTCACTCATCTATCCCAAGAAATTGTGAAGACCTGGCCAACTGATTGGAAGAAATCCATATTTGAGCCCATTCCAAAGAGAAATTAATTTCACAATCAAGTAACATTTTGCTAAAGGTAATTCAAAAATGGCTGCATCAGTACATCCACAGGGAACTGTCATCTGTTAAAGCCGGATTCAGAAGAGGCCGTGGAATGAGGGATATCATTGCTGATGTCAGATGGATCTTGGCTGAGAGCAGAGGATATCAGGAAGATATTTACCTGTGTGTCTTGTTGACTATGCAAAAGCTTTTGACTGTGTGGATCATGACAAGCTCTGGACAACATTGTGGAGAATGAGTATTCCAGAACACTTCATTGTGCTCATGAGGAAACAGAGACAGTAAAGATCGCAGCCTTAGAAAGCCCCAGGACAGTTCTAATCTGCCCTATAGTAGGGCCGCTAGGCACCAGATTCGGTTTGCTAGCTGTGAGTGGAAGAAGGCCATACACACCACTGTTACAATGAAGTTTGAAACCAGCCCAAAAAAAAGTTTGGAAATTAAGAAACACACAGCTAAATCACCACATCAGGAAAGAAAGCACACATACAGACCAGAGAATGGGTAATGTGTGGAATAGAACAGTTACAAGAATGCTAGGCAATGCTACAAACTCCAAACATCATACATTTAATACTAGAAACCTAACACTACAAAACAAAAGCAATAAAATCCAGAGCTCACTTTTGTGATAAAGTTGGCAAAGTTCTGACAAGATTGGTACAAAGGAAGGAGGGAGGAAAACAAAAAATGAAGTTTAAAAGGTGGCATAATTAAAACTAAGTGTTAAAAAGAGCCTGTAAAAAATAATTTTAGGCCAACAGTATATTTCAGAGTACCAGTGAATAATGGAACACATTCTAATGATTCAACGAAATAGACATGAACAGGTCTGTCATCATTAGAGAATCAGGAATCCAACAAACAAAAAAAACATCTAAGAAAACATCAGGTCCGAAGACTGGACTGATAAATTCTACCCAACAATTCTAACATGACACACAGGATACCAGACTCCTGGTACGGCGCTGTAAGATAAGCATTGGACAGCAAACTGAAAGGTCAGTGGTTCAAACCTACCAGCTGCTACTCAGAAACCCTATACAGGGTCACTATGAGTATACAGGGTCACTGTGAGTCAGCACCAACTCGACGGCACTTCACAGCAACATAAACATTGTAGAGTCTTAAAAGAACAGCTCCGTTTTTGTGGGGATAATAACTGATCCCAAAACTTGCCAAGAACAGTATGAGAAGGGAAACTAGAGAGGCCAAGGGATTCGACATGTAAAGATCCCAAAGAAAACGTTCTCAAACCAAACCCAGCGTTACACAAAATGGGGTGGGTAAGCGCATCTGAAGAGAGTTGGGTTTAATCCAGAAGTACGAGGTTTGTTTACCAATTACAGAATCAGTATCATTTGCGTGAACAGCATGATTCATTGTTAACATGACACATTTGATAGGAATTAGCATCCACACATACATTTTTTTAAATTAGCAAAGCATCCTGTGTGTGGGTCCCATTGGGGGCCAGAGGCCACACAGCCAGTTGAGACTGAGTGGGGAGCATTTTCTATAAAGGATTGTGGACCCTACCAGGGCTGGGAGTAGGGAGGAGACTGCTGAGGGCTCGCGGCCGTCAGCACCTCTCAGGTCTGTGCACGATGGGATGAAATGCTACCTGGATTGCCCCAGTCCCGTGATCGGCTGAGGACTGGACTGTTGAGATCTGGAGAGTTTTCAGTGGTCTGTTTTTCTGAAGTAGATCTCCAGGCCCTTCTTCCTGGGCCATTTTAGCCTGGGAAGCACTGCTGTAACGTGTTTGGAATCACAACCTGTGAGCTTCCACTGGCAGAGGGGTGATGCCTTGGCCGGGAATCGAACCTGAGTCTCACACATGGAAGGGACGGATTCTCCTACAGAGCCACCACTGCCCCTGATTTATTGAGAGCTGTTGAGTGGATTCTGATGCCTAGTGGTCAACCTCGTGTGACAGAGTAGAACTGCCCCACAGGGTTCTCAAGGCTGCCGCTGCCTTCACAAGAGCAGAGCCCGAGAAACCGCTGGGTGGGTTCGAACCGCCAAACTTTCCTTTAGCAGCAAAGTGCCACCAGGGCTCCAAGCCGCCTACTAAGGAGTAAGATAATGCCACCAGACAAGAATCACAGATGGAGACAGGGCAGGCACCTTGGAAGGATCTAGAAGACCCTGCCGCAGAGGACGGGACATGCTGGAATCTTGTGTGGTCCTGGTGCTGAGCCAGGGTCCCTACAGTACCTTCTACTGCCCACATCTAGCATTGCGCCCGCCGAACCAACTCCAGGGTCCCAGAGGAATGGGTGGGTGGGAAAGAGGTACAATTAGGCTGCTAACCACAAAGATAGCAGTACAAGCCACTCCAGCCACTCCCCAGGAGAAACATGAGGCTTCCTGTTCCTGAAAAGATTTACAGCTTTGGAAACCTATACGGGGGGGCCACTGTGTACATGACCACCAGTCCACCGGGCCACCACCACCCCAGCTCTGCATGCCCACGTGGAGGCACCCAAAAATCATCCGTGAAAAGGCAAGTGACAGAAAATGTCACACACAACCATCTTGCTTACAGCAAAATCACATTGATAAGAGACCGTGAGAAGTGGTAGGGGCGTGAGGGGCAGCGGACAGCTTGGGCACAGTTCAGTTTCTTGGTGTGGCCAGGGGCTGCACTGTGTCTCGCTTTCAAATATTCTTGAAGCAACATGCGTCTGTACTGTTGGATGCAAAACCAATTTTCTCTGTCAACTTTCACTCAAAGCACAATAAAACTCGGATTGTTTAGCTCTGCTAATGAAGACACTGCGTTCAACAGTGTGCTCCGTTAGGATCCATCCAGCTGGGGTCAAACTGGTAAGAGCTAGCTAGGAACCTACAGGGGCAGTGAGTCACTGTAAATGGGGAGAGATGGCTCAGAACAGGAAGGGTTGAGAAGAGCTGCACAAATGGACAAATGTCCTCCTGTCACCAAACTGTCCTTGGGGAATCAGCAGGACGGGCATGTGTCCTGCTGTGCATATTCTCAACAGCAAAATACATTTTCAAAAACAGGGAAAGCCAAGTATAAATGCTATGTTTCCAGAGGGAAGACTCTTCTTGAAAATGAGGAATTTGGGAAAGGAAGAAGCCACGTTCTGCCCAAAGTCACTTTATTTTTGTCTCATCAGACACTTCAGAGCCAATGTCCCACTTTCTAATCTTGGAACCGCCAAGATGAGAAAGAGAACTGAGCGACCCTTCCCAGTTGACACTTCCCGCTCATACAAGACTGGTTTAAGGAAGACATCAAACCCAAGCTACAATGTCCCTACAAGTTTCACAGCTGTCTAGTGTCTGTTTGCGTTTCACCGATGAGTAAGGGAGTCATTTAAAACAGACTAAATCTTCTCGGTGACCACCACCTACTCTCTTTCTTAAAACCCCTAAGGGCTGGTGTGGGTGGTCCAGCTGAGCGGCCAGGTCATTCTGAGGGGGTCATCTGGGGGCTCGTACAGTCAGTCCCACCACGAGCCCAGAGGAGCTTCCAGACATGCCCTTATGAATGTCAGCGTGCAGTAGGCAAAACGACCATGGTGGTGGTTATGTGCCGTGGAGTCGGTTCCGACTCAGTGACCCTGTACAGCGTTTCCGAGGCTATAAATCTTTACGGAAGCAGAAAGCCTCATCTTTCTCCCGCGGAACAGCTGGTAGTTTCGACCTGCTGACCTTAAGGTTTGCAGACCGATTCGTAACCACTACCCTACCAAAGGTCCTTAGCTATCCCAAAACTGATTCCATAGCATGTCCAGGGCATCTTGTTGAGTATAAAATGCTTACTCTTCACCTGAGCCATTTCTTTAAAATTAGTAGTGGGTTTTAGGGTGGACCATGCCTGGTGTGGTGCAGTGGGCTAATGTGCTGGACTGCAAAGTTGCTTTGAACCACAAGGTCGGCAGTTCAAGCGCACCAGCTGCTCCTTGGAAACCTTATGCAGGGTCACTATGGGTGGGAACTGACTTGATGGCACATAACAACAACATGCCTTGGAAGGAATGTGCCAAGGATAATAAAGACTGAGATACAGTTTCAGGGGGACCCTGTGAGGTAACACAATTTCAAGGAGCAGCACGGAAGGTTTCCAGGGCTCCTTCCCCAGAGACCCCTGTCCCTGGGTCCAGGATGTCACTCTGGTCCTGTGGGACCACTGTGCATGCGTGTCCTCCAGGGACACAGGTGTCCACTGCCTGCCCCCTGGGAGCTGCCCTTTATCCTGATGGGTCCTTTATCCTTCACGATGTCCACTGCTGAGCGACACTGCCCAGCATTAAAGTGACCAGCTGCATCATCTGTCCACTCTGCCAGTGTCATGGGACAGCCCCCAAGACAGCTCTCTCCCCACCTCAAACCAGAGCCTCTGTGGATATAGACAGAAATCACACAGGACGGAGCCACGGCCAAACAGTGGCACTGGGTTTCAAGGAGGAATGCCTTCAGGGGGTCTCCTCTAGCCCTCCTGCAGCCCTGTGCTCCGAGGCCAGGGGTCAGAGACAAAACAGACAAAGAAGACAACATGGACAATGTTCGGGCTGGACAGGGCAAGACGTTCAATAAACACACAGGAATAAGTATGAAGTCTGGATTGCGTGCGGGGTCTGCGGAGGCGGCACCACAGACCCCACGTGGCTGGAATGGCAGTCATAATCCCGGCCTGTGTTTGTTCCTCCAGTCCACAAAGAATTCACAGGGGGCTTTTTTTTTTAAACCTCTTCTATGCCAACCTCTTCCCACCTTCCTCCTGAAGCCTAGCTGTATTGAATCCTACTTTGTGTTGGTCTAAATCATCAGTATCTTTTTTTTTTTTTTTAATTTTTATTGTGAATTATGTATTAGTTTACATGGGAGAACATTATCCGTTATCCTTACATTCATCCTATCGTATTTCATTTCATTGCAATGATTACAATTCCCTGCATGCATCATCAAACATCCAGAGGGTGTACCCCACACACCTGCCTCCTGGCTGCCAGCCCACAGCCCCTCTCCCTCCCTGAGTCCACAGTCCCCAGCCGCTCCTTCTCTCCACATCATCATCTCTGTCTGCCTCCATCTCTGGTGTCACTTTCTCCCCGGACAGGGTCCCGCACTTCGCTTTTCTCCCTCCTTTGATGGTTCCGGGGATCTCCACTCCTGGACTGCAAAATCAGCTATTCCCAAAACATTTACATTTACCTTTCTAACACTCACTGTCAGACTTGATAGCAATCATTTCCTATTGAACCACAGGAGTCTGATCCCCAACACCTTTTATCAGCCCCATCCAGATAGGTTGGAAACAACTCAGTGGAGAGTCTATCTTTCCCGTACCCTCTGGAACTAGGTTCCCTATTGAAAGCCTATAAGCCAGTCACTTCTTGCCTTTGTAGTCCCCTCCCCCCATTTCGGGTAGCCAGTGTCTAAGTTCCCCCATCCCTGTCGACCCTCTGTACCAAGGGAATGGGAATGATCCTCACTGCAGAGATTTGTCCGCTCCTTTTCATACTGCATCCACAAGCATAGGTCAAGTTCATCCACGTGTAGTGGGTTATGATTTTTTTTTTTTTTCCTCTTCTTTCTTCCTCTAGTCCTGTTCTGATCTTCCAGCTGTTGATGCCAGGTCAAATGGGTACTATCTGTAAGTGTGGGTGTTCTTGTGCATCCCCCCTCACTTCTTATCAGCTGGATGCTTCACACTCCGTTCTAGTCCTCTGGGGCCATGTCCCTGCCCCGGGCCCAGGAGTCCTCAGGTCTCATCATACTGCTGGTTAACCAGGTCTCAATCCAGGTTAACAGGAGTCTATTGAATGTGGTCGGACTTAGTTCACAACTTCATGTCAGCAGCAGGACCATATGCCTGCTCGTGTAGTCGATTTGAGTTTCAGTCTTGGAAGGGGGTTTGCCCTGAGGGGACCTGATTACTTGCCTTGATGGCTCCCTGGGGAACAACTTGCTTGTTCTTGTAGTTGTCAATTGGACTGCTGTTACTGTTTTTGATTTTTCCTGCTGGTCTTTCAAGAAATACCCTCTGTTCTTCTAGCTGCTCCAGGCTGGTCTGCTTGTCCTTTCAAGTGGAAACTTCCCACCTCTGAAGATTCTGGATGGGGATCAGAATTCCACCTGTGGTCTTATGCAATGCAGAGGCTCCACAGGAAGCCTCCTTCACTGGGCAGGTTCTAGCCCCAGTTGAGGTATTCCAAACAGTTATAGGCTGAAGACTGACTTACAAGCTTTCTATGGTGACGTTTCTGGCTATTCCTCTCTCTCTCCTTCAAGTGTCTATTTTTAAAGCATCAGTCTCTTAAGTATATGTCAGTCAGAACCTTGCCAGTGCTTGACAAACGGCCCCCGTGGCCGAGACCCCCTGCTTCTGGCACCTGTGTGCAGAGCAAACCCCTGGGCCTGCTGCTGCCAGCTGAGTTGTTTCAGAGACAAGACTAGGATTGGAAGCAAGAGTTGAAGTTTGAAAGAATTATAACTCCTAACGAGTGCCTCACTGCTAGAATGGTCTAAGTCTTGTGTGGCTGCATCATGGTTGCGGAGTACAGAAAGGGGCCAGGGGTCAAGCTGCGATCATAACTTAGGGGGAAGACGGAAGGTAGGCGGAGAACCGACTGCCTCCCAAACTGGACCACAAACCACTACAGGCCACATCTCGCGCCTTTTCACAGTGGCCCCTGCCGGATGGGGTGGCCTCAGTAGAAACTGCTTCGGTAATCATGCTCCTAAAATCATGGCGGGAGGGCCGCTATGTTGAGCTAGCTGTTGTTTAGGCCTATGAAACACCACCGCTGGTTGCTGGGAAGACAATGTGAAGCCCGAGGAAGCTCGAGGAACTCAAGATGCCAAGTACGCATGGGATGTTGAGAGCGAGGGCCTCAAATCAGGATGGAACTATCAAAAATAAACACCTAAGGGTCAGTGCCTGGAGCGCCACATTGGTCTATCCATGCTTCCTTCAGTAACCCCCACGCTGGCCCTGGTGCAGCAGGAGGGTGGACAGTGTGCTGGGCACCTCAGCTCTGCACTGCTTGCTTTGGATTCTCTTCGATCCCACGGGCAAAGAGTTGAACCAGCTGGCAGTGGACCCTGTGGAGACAAACAGCCACGTCTGAAACCTCATGCAGCCCAGCGAAGCCCACACCTGGCCACCTCTGAGCCCCTCACTGTAGGTCAGGGGCTACCGTGACCGACGGATATTCCTGAGCGGGCCCATCTATGTGATGGGTGAGTGGTGGGTCCCTGGTAGCACAGTGAATTAAGGGACCAGCTTCTTAGCCAGAAGGTTGGCGGTTCAAACCCACCTGCAACACCATGGGAGCACAATGAGGAAGTCTGCTTCTGTAAAGATGGACAGCCTTGGAAACCCCATGGCCCAGTCCTAGTCTGTCCACCCAACGGCAGTGGAGCGGGTTTGGGTTTGGGGCCATCAAGGAAAGTGTGGGACTAATTCCAACACCCTGCTTGCTAGTTACTGAGCAGTCCCCCTTCCCGTCCCGTCTCGGTAACGTGGAGACAAAGCCCCCCATGAAGCTTCAGAGCAGGCATGTGGGAATATGTCTGGGTCTCTGTGTGGAGAATGCGAACACAGTGAGCCATCTGTGTCGTGAGCAGTGAGCCTCTGGGAAGCCGAGTTCTGGGGTCCTGCCAGGTTCTGCCGTCGGCAGGGTGTAGTCCAGCCACGTCTCATCGCTCACGTCAGTGGGAAATATTTGAGTTTTCCTTGTCTGACAGGTTTCTGCCTGACCCAGGTTCTGGCTTTCACAGACCTGACTGTCTGATTGCCCACAAAAAAAGAGAGAGGAAGGGAGAGAGAAAAGAAATGGGGGAAAAGGACAAAGAAGGCCCACCACACACACTTCCTCCTGGGGACCTGACTCTGGGGCAGGCAGTGACTGGGTTCTTTGAGGCTGAGGGTTCATGGCCCCTTGTGGGGAGCCCTGCCTTTTACAACAGCAAGTTCTGGGGCAGGGTCCCCTCCACACACCAAAGTGAAGGCACCTTTGATTTCATTGTTGACAATGAAGCCGCCTCAGCAGTGGGTTTGTAATAAAACCCCCAAACGGCATTCATGCTCTGCACGAGGCATTGTACTTTCATGAAAGAATGCTTCTCCTACGTTTCAGAGCATCCTGTTTCTTCAGCACCAACATAAGACGCAACCAGAGTGATCTGCTTCCTTAACGTACACACTTAAGTCCACGGAGCTCACGGTGGGCTCTCTGGGTCCTTCTGTGGTTCTGAGTGAGGACAGGCGGCCAGCACCGGCTGCTAACCCAGGTCAGGGCCAGCAGACACAGGCCTTGGGTGGGTGGGGGGCACCCCCTCCATCACCTTGTGTGGATGCTGGTGGCAGAAGCCATTTGACCACCCACCCGGGCCTGTAGACACTTCCCTGTTCGGTGTGGAGAAAGGGTCAGTGGGGAGGGGGAAGGGCTGACAGGCTACCTTCCCATGGAATCTGGATTTGAGACAGGTGTGAAAGAGCCAGCAAAAAACTTCCAGGCCTCTTTATTTCTCCCATTTCATACCATCCTGCCACCTGATGCCACACTCTTTAACAGCTTTGCTTTCATTGTGTCCTTCCAAACCATTAAGCTTCAACCCATTAAAAACAAAGACGATTACAAGATAATGCCTTTCTCTGGGCTCTCATTTCATCCAGTTATGTAACGGGGCTCCACCCCAACACCAACTCCCAGGACCAAATACAATGAGACCTGACACTGTTTCCCAGCCCCATGGCTGACAAGTCAGTGCACTTGTGTGGGGAACTCCAGTGGCACCCGGGCCTCATTAGTGTCTCCAGTGCCCACCCTTGAGTGTGGTTAAGACCCTCCTCTGGGCACAAGGAGCCAGGGGGTAGGACAGTCTCCTGGCTCCGAACTCCCGTCTTCCTGATGTTACTCCCCTCTACCTCCTGCCTCCCTCCTCCGAGCATCTGCGCTCCCCCTTCCCACTGTGGTCTATGCCAGGGACTGGGGCTCCTTAAGGCCTGGACAGCGAGTCCAGGGCTAAGAAAGCATCGTGATGGTGGTTCCACTTTGGA
This sequence comes from Chrysochloris asiatica, assembly GCF_000296735.1. Taxonomy (NCBI): domain Eukaryota; kingdom Metazoa; phylum Chordata; class Mammalia; order Afrosoricida; family Chrysochloridae; genus Chrysochloris; species Chrysochloris asiatica. The sequence goes on along the minus strand of NW_006408615.1, from coordinate 4,479,770 downwards.
GACCCATGCTGGTGTCGGGGAAGGTAGGGAGGGCACGAGGAGACATCGGACAAGTAGACAGTGGCAGAATGACAATGACCAGCATGCTGAGCTGTCCACATGGGAAATGTTTGTTTGCTATTGTTACCAAACTCCAAAACACACATGAACTTGGCTGGACTATGATTCTCAGTATTATGTGATGTGATTACTCTCCATTTTGTGATTTCTGTGATGGGTCAGCCTTCATTTTGTGATGGGGTATAATTACTCAATGTGCAGTTAATCCTAACGTCTGTGATGTTAACGGAGTTCTGTTGTGACACTGTAAGATAAGCACTGGACTGCTAATTGCAAGGTAGGCAGTTCAAACCCACCAGCACTCCTCAGAAACCCTATATGGTGTTGCTATGAGTTGGAACCAACTTAATGGCACTTACCAACACCACCACCATCGTGAATGTAAATGAGGCAGTTAGACTGCTGGGGCAGGGCACGGTCTGCGTGATTAAGTATTATCTCAAGCTAATCTTTTTTGAGATATGAAAGAGATTAAACAAGCTAGCCGAGACCAGAGGGACCTCCTACCACCAAAAGAGACGAGCCAGAAATGGAGTGCATCCTTTAAGCCCTGAGCTAAGAACCTTCTAGACCCAGCAGAAGCTTGACGCCAAGACACATGGAGATCTCCAAGGCCACAGATGCTGAAAGGAGACAAGGACCTTTCCTCAGAGCTGACCCAGCGACAAAGCCCTCCCCTGGAGCTGGTACTTGAAATGTCTAGCGTCCTCAACATGCGGGAAGAAAGCAGCCCACTTGTAGTCCTTGTGTTACAGTAACATGTGAGACCTAAGACACTGAGAGACTCGCCACCATTATAAACAAAGCCACAGCGATAAGCTGCAAAACACAATGCATCCTGACTGATTGCACACCCTAGCAACTTCCCCAAACCGAGACAACGCCATCTCATCGGATGGTTCGTAAAAGGGAACCAAAAGGCATTCATGGTGCACTTTTCTAGCATGTTCTAGATCGTGGGACGTAGGTGTCACCCTGCTCTGGGAGCACTTGGTGCATCACTCACCTGTGGTCCTCTCTATGGGGACACACAGACTAACCCAGCTCAGTGGGTACAGGAGGCTGTCCCAACGGCCCACCTCTGCTTAACTGACCACACGTGCTAACGTGACGGAGAATGCACCTTTATACACCCAATCATACCCACCTACATTCACCTGACCTGCAGGCCAGCCTGTGCTCACCTGACCTCGATGGCAGAGCTGTTGAGAACCTCCCCATCACAGTTCCAGGTGCTGTTAGAGGCGGGGCAGCAGCATGCAGGATTCTCACTGCAAAGCTGCCCGAACCGCTTCTTGCTGCCCTTCCTGAGGTCCCTGTCCTCCTCTTCCAGGTGCTTTGATGTAAACTGGAACTTCTTCACGCGGTAAACTTCAACAAAGGTGAAGTCAAACTGCCAAGAGAGTGAGAGCAAGAGTGACATCCCGGGGTATCTGAGCCATGGGTTGGCTGGTCAGTAACTCTCACCTATCAGAGATGGCGTTGGGCCCTCCCAAAACCTCCAGAATCACAGCTCATCCACAATGGCAAGAACCATGAAAGGACTCTCTAGTTGGTCAGGAATGATGTGTAGAATGTTCTGTTATCTTTATAGCAAGCACATAAAACTCACGTTGGCTTAGATCTTAAAGGATAATCCAAGTAAACATTTTCACCAAAAATAAAGACCATCACCAAATACATCCATTCTCTCGACATCACAGATGCGCCGATGAAGAGCCCGACCACAGCCCATGTGTGAGAACTGGAAGGTTGTCTTGGAAACAGCCTATCTGGGTGCTGCAAACACCGCTGCTCTCTTGCTCAGTTTACACACAGCAAGAGAAGCGCAAGCAGGAAGACGGAGAAGAACACTCCCGCCTCTTTGTTTCTGCCATCCAGGATTTGCAATTGTAAGTATTAATTTACAGGCAGCTGTGATTAAGCGTTGAAAACTCAGTGAGATGAAAGTACCACCATCACAATCTGGGTTCTTCGTTCTGGATTAAACAATGGACTACTGGGCTCAGTCACGGGGATTTCACATGTCAGCAGGGTGGTCTATGGTGCACAGGATTCCAGCGCTGTCAACTTGGTGGCAGCCAGCGACAACCCTGTGTCTGAATCAAGCGCACTACGTGTGGATGACCCACCATCACTTACCTGGTCGTACTGGTTGGTGTGTCTGATGAGGAACCTCAGGAAGTTGAACCGGGAACACTTCCGGATGATAATGAGGTCGGAAGACCCATCCCCCAAGTGGGCGGCTGGGGAGAGGCCCCCAGGACTCCGGGGGCAGGCGCAGGACATGTTGGTGGCGTTGATGACCAGAAATTTACCACAGACCACCTTCCACTCCTCCACCTCCTCTGAAAGCAGGAAAAGGACGACAGACATTTCAAGACAGGGGTGTGTGGGCTCAGTGTCCTCATCCCCAAGGAGCTGGGGTCGGACCACCCTCCAGGGTCATTGAGGTCAACAGAATCTACTTGCAGACTGCTCACCTGACGGCTACCTGCCTGCACTCACCTGAAGTTATACTGACAACAAAGCTCACAGTGGTGCTCCCTGACAAAGAAGGGGTGTTTCCATGGACCCTCATGGGCTGATGTTTGGATGATACGGGACAACCATTGGCAAACAATGGCCCGTGGGCCAAATCTGACCCGCCACCTGATTTTGTGTGGCCTGTAAACTACAAATGGATTCTACATGTTGGGGAAAAGTCCAAAGAACACTGATCCTGTTTTGTGCTGTGTGAGTTACGTAGACTCTAGTGGGTGGTGTCTATAAAGTTTTATTGGCCTCGCCCACTGCCCACGGCAGAGACCGTGTAATGTGCATCTGGACTTTCCCAGAAAACACACACAGCACTACAAGGCCACGAGGCCACGGGCCTCACGGGACTGGCTTAACGTTACCTCACTAACTCACAGCAAGACAGGGCTATGGTGAATTACTTAACGTCTCTTCCAGCCTTAGTCTCTGTAACTCCCACCAAACGACTCTTTTCCTGATGGATCTGCGTGAGAGATGGTGGGAGAAGATGCTGATAACATGATGTGATCCGCTGGTTTACAGGCTGGGTACTAATAAAAATATAGACACTGAACACTGAATTCCATGTAACTTTCACACCACACAAAACAGTTCCCTGATTGCTCACTTGACACTGGGATTGTAATGAGAATCTCAGAAACAGGAAGGGAACTATCATTACTATCAAAGAAAACGTCATTAGGAGTGAGTGGAGTGTGTGTGGCCTTTAGACCCCGTGCTCCCTGCGTATCACACCTTCTCGGCCCCGGGACAGACAGCTGTGACACCGGAGGAGGGGCAGAGGAGCCACAGCAGCAGAACCAAGAATCAGCCCAGGGACCCAGTACAGCTGAGAGACCCGGGGGAGTTAGGTTTGCTGACCCACGGAGCCAGAGCCGTGTGCGGAGTGGTGTTCCCTCTGAGCATTTATCAGCAGCCCTGAAAGAGCTTTAGTAACAGTACTGGAATAGGGCAGAGACCAAGCTGCCCGTGGGTGAGAGACCACAGACCAGGGAGAGGCTTGCCTGTGGGCAGAGACTGTCCTGACTGGAAGACCTGTGCCCTGAGCATTTGTAGCCCTGCACTCTCAACTGTCCACTTCCCTAATGGACCCCACACCTGGGAGGACAGCGCCTGAGTTCTGAGTGACCCTTACATTGAATTCCTGAGCCCAAATGCATGAATGGTGATGGCTGTGGGAGGCAGGGTTTGGTGTTGTTTGTTGCAAGGGTACATGGGAGTTTCCATACAGTGTATTGTCTGGTAAATGACTATGATTGTTGCAGGCTGGAGCGAGCGGTACAGACAACAGATGTGTAGCGTTCATGAAACAAAAACACACAAACCCACTGCCATCAGGTCACTGTGACCCATCTAGGGTTTCTGAGACGTTAATCTCAAAAAAATTAAAAACCACACAGGAGCAGACAGTCTTGTTTTTCTCCTGCAGAGGGGATGGTAGGTTTAAATGGATGACCTTGTGGCCAGCAGTCCAGAGCTTATCCTACAGCGACCCCAGTGCAACAAAGGAAAACAAGAAAGACAAGACAGACAAGCAGACAAGACAGTGTACTGAGAGGAAGCAAAAAGGCTTTCTGTACAATGTCTGAAACATGCGAGGAGTCCTGGGGTGGCGTGTGGGTTCAAGCGCTGAGCTGCAAAGGCGGTTTGAACCACAAAGTCAGTGGTTCAAGCTCACCAGCTGCTTCTTAGAAACCCTATACAGGGTCGCTATGGGATGGAACTGACTCGGTGACGCTTAACAACAACACCACCACACAGGAGGACACAGGATGGACTCTGTGGCGTAGATTACCCGTGTTTTCTAAACCGTATAATGACTTTTTCTGCTCCTCCTCCAGCTGCTGTCTGCTTTGCCTACACACGAAACACCTGCAAGACAGAAGACCGCAATCCTTCCTTCAACGTGTGTGCCAGCAACGTGGTGCCCGCAGCGGGCACACACACAAATGCTCCTCTCTTCCCACATAATAAGCAGTGCACCTTTGCTCAAAGTACTATTTGTAAGGTAGTCATCTCGATTCCTGAAAGTAGGCACACTTTTAGAAGCTATTTTCGGCAGGCACGTTCCCCTCTAAAATGTATAGTTGCTGTAGGGGAAGAAGGGAGGGACTTGAATGAAGGAGGACCCCCGTCCGAATGACCTGGATCTGAGGAATCCAAACCAGCTGCTGGAGAGTCCACTCTGGCTCTTAGTGACCCTGGAGGGCAGAGGCGAGCTGACCGGTAGGGATTCCCAGGCTGTAGTCTTTACAAGTGCACACGGAGCCGCTAGAGGGTTCCAACTGCTGACCTTTCGGTTAGCAGCCATGTGCTTAACCCCCTGTGCCACCAGGCTCTGATTTACATAGATGAAGGGACTTAAAGGATGTGGAGACTCCGGGGACGTCGATTCTGCAGTCTGAGAACAGGCTGTACCTTTGGGGGTGTTGTTCATGCCCATCCCTGGGGTTGTGGCTGATGAAGAGGAGGCTTCAGTGGAAGCCCCCCGCCCCCCCACCCTCGACCTCTGCTTGCACCTCTGCTCCCAGGGGCCAGGTTTCCTCCTGGGAACCTGGGATGTTGTCTCCTGACCTCACAGTGCTTGTGACAGGACTGTGGCCTGGCGGGGGCCATGGCTTCCCCGTCACCTGGGATGACGCCCGCTGGCTCCCCTCTGCACCCCACCCCCTCGGGCCTCTTGCTGCCTTCTCCCTGCCCCGAGTTGGGGCTCACACGGCATAGGAGTGGGCTCCCTCCCAGGTAGGGACCAGGTGCTGAGCAGAGGGGGTCTGCCTTTCTCATGTGTGTCCTTCCCCATAGCCCAGGGACCATGCTGTCTGCCTCACAGGGTCCTGCACACACATTCAGAAAGTCTGTGGAAACGTGGAATTACAAGAGAATGGAAATTCCCTGTGGACTCTCTGAAGCCCCTTCGCCCATCTGTGCCCACCTCTGTCACAGGGAAATACCCCGCGGCTCCCAGAAACCAAGAGAAGCACTTACCCCGCCCGACAGGGCTTCTGGTCCCTCGGGGAGCCCACTGTGTGCTGGGCCGGAAGGAAAGAGACCGTTCCTTCATAGCACTGGTGGGAGAGAAATGTCTTCAAACCTGGGGATAGAGCGGGGTCACTCTGGTTATGACACGGTGACTCTGGACCTACACAACACCCAGGATTCCCAGGGAAGTCCTGTTTTCAGAAGGCGTGGTGTCCACATGGGTTTGGGAACGGCCACCAGGGTCAAGGTGGAGGGACCTGGCTATGACCAGGCTTGTGAGTGGACGTCTTTGTCTCAAGGACCCTTGAGTGGCTTTAGTTCACCCTAGGGCATCGGTGGCTGGTGAGGCCCTGGCACCTCCCTGCTAGACTGTCCTCATTAGCTCAGCCCGGCCTGGCCAAGGCCACTGGGACCTGTGCCAGGGCTCAGGACAGCAGGGCCCCCTGCCAGGTGTGCATGGTGCCACCAGGGGCTCACACCTAAGTCCTCCAGCACGGCTGAGGCACTCGGGCGTTCTGGAGCTGGGCACCCTGCAAGCCTGCTGGGAATCTGGCCAGCTGTCCTGAGAAAACAGCCCAGCCGGGCCCACAAAGTGGACACAGGCATGAGGAGGGTCTGAAGGCCACACTGGGGCCACACTGTGTCCTTGTCACTTCAGAGGTCAGGGCTGCAGTGTCCACAGGGAATGTCCTGTCTGGGAGTGAAGTCACCGGGCACAGACACTGCACCGAGGGCCCAGATGACTGACGACATCTGAACCGGCGTGGTCACGAGAAGAGGGAAAGAAAGGCTCTCTTCCCAGCTCTCCACTTGGTGCCAGGCCCACCTTACATGTGGGCCAGAATCACAGGGGGACCCGGCTGTCCCGGGACAAATGCAAGTTCTCAGCAGGGCTTTGAACCTGAATCAACACAGTCGAAGTTTCGGCTCAACGTATAAGCATGCCCTCACCACTAACGCTCACGACTTTAAAAGTTACTATTTTCTGTTAAAAATTCCTTGTCCACAGTCCGAGATGGCTGGCTGTAAGCCACCTTACAGACGGGAAAGTGGGTGACGTGGTTTCTCGGGGTCTCAATCCATCTATGACCTGTGACGCGGAACTCAGAACTGTCTATCAAGTTGTCCGAGCCTGGTTCCAGGCAAAGAATGTGGACCCCGGCGTCCAGGCTCAGGTCTGATACACTCATCTCTCGCTACGGGACCGGGATCTCTCGCAATGGGGCTGAGCTCTTCTCGCTACGGGGCTGGGATCTCTCACTACAGGGCTGGGATCCGCTGCCGCTGCTCCAGCTTCTTAGCTCGGGTCTGAGGTCACTGCGCCCGCAACACAGGAACCCCATCTGTGAGTGTGTAAAGGCCCATGGCTGCTAGGACTCACCTGAGAAGTCGTATCTAATGAGGCCCATCCACCGCTTCTTCTCGCTGTCCTTGATGATGTCCCCGTAGAAGCCGTAGCCCAGCAGGGACACCGAGTATCGAAGCAGGGTGTTGTTGTGATGCACCGAGGACACGTCCATGGGAAGCGAGTCTCCTGTGGGGAAGGGACACCCACTGGGAGCTGAAACGTCTGCCTACTGTCACCCCCCAACAGAACGTGTGTGTGCTGGGGTAGCGCAAACGCCAAACAGGTGAGAGCATTTCAGACAATGACAGATCCCATGAAGAAGTACCACGGGGTGACGATGGGCAGAGGGTACATGAGCAAAAGGGGGACACATCCGACAGGTGACAATTGAGCTGGGACCCCAAGAAGAGTTAATGGTGCGGCCACATGGAGTGGAGGGCAAGGACCGGGGCAGCAGAGGACAAGGAGATGGAGCATGTCTGAGTGACCACACAGATGAGACCAGGAGCACCGTGGACCTCCACCCATGGGCACCAGGGAAATGAGCAATGAGCCTACCGACAATGATGTGCAAGGCTGACGTCTCCGCGTCGTTGGTCCCGACAGTTGAGTAACACACACAGTCTGTGGACCCTACAATGGCAAGAAGAAGGTCAACAGCAGCCTTTGGTCTATCAGCTCAGCTGGCGGTGTCGCTGCCTTTTCCCCACGGCCCAGTGAATGAAGAAGGCAAGAGGCGACTCACCCCGGGAGGATATTGAGATGGAGTTACCACAAACAGCAACGAAGACCCCTCAGGGTAAGAAGGAGCGGTGTAGTTACAGAACTTGCAGGTGAAGAGGAAATCAACCCCATGTGTGTAAGAGTAGAACTGTGCTTAACAGATTTTCAAAACCTGATTTTGGGATGAAGATGGTAAAATCTGTTTTGCTTAGACATTTCTGGGGGATTTCTGATCTCCAACCTATCAGTTACCACCCTAGCATATTAATTATTTACACCACCCAAAAAGTCCCTAGAACTACTAAACCAACTTGAGAGACAGTTAGTCCATATAAGATTAATTTATTCAACGCATAGCCAGAACAGAATCCAGTAAGATGAGGATTCTTCTGAAAAAGACAGAGATGGCAAACTGATATTTTCCTCTCTTTAAACCACTTACAATCAATACTGCCAGAATCCTCTGGCGTAAAATCAACAATTGAAAGAAAAACAGCAATAAAATATTACGCAATTTTTAGCTTAAAAAAAATCAAGTAGATCTTAAGAAAAATAAATAAATCAAACTGAACCCTATAGCTAGATACCCTGAGCCCTACCACTAACCCTGCTATGAAGTGCTGGTGAGTCAGTTCTGACTCATAGTGAACCTGCCGAGGGTTTCCAAGGAGCAGCTGATGAGTTTGAATAGCCAATCTTGCAGTCCAGTGCTTATCCTACAGAGCTGCTCCAGGACTCCACCACTAACCCTTGTCTAATCACAGCTCTAGAAATACACAAGGACCCTTGGTGCAGTGCTGGAGAATAAGCTCCGAACTGCTAACCATAAGGCTGTGAGTTCAGACCTACCGGATGCTCTTCAGAAACCTTTGTTGTTGTGATGTGCCGTGGAGTCGGTTCCAACCCATAGCGACCCTGCACAGGGTTTCCGAGGCTGTAAATCTTTACAGGAGCAGAAAACCTCATCTTTCTCCTGCGGAACAGCTGGTAGTTTCAAACTGCTGACCCTGAGGTTCACAGTCTGATTCGTAACCACTACGTTACCGGAGCTCCTTTCAGAAACCCTATACAGGGTCATTAGGAGTTGGAATTGACTTGATGGCACTAACTCAACAAAACCCTAGACCTAGGCGTGGTCCGGACCCTAACTCCGTACTCCTCCTCACCCCCCACCCCCACCAAAACACCCAAACAAACAGTGAGACTGACATGCGGCAACATCAAGCAGCTGCTTGGAGACCCTCCCCTGTTGTGGGGAGGGTGCCTGAGCCACGCCTTAGGACAGAGGACTCTGTAATGACTGTCATAAACATCTCCCCTCCGAGACCCACACCTTCCTGTGCTCTGCCCTGACCTCACGGCCCCCCACGCAGGTGCCTGGTGGTCACGGGAACCACAGAGGCCGCAGCAGTGGGTGGGAACGCGATTCTAACAGTAACCGGTCGTGTTCACCGGGAGACAGGTTCACAACAGCACTGTGCTTTGCTGGGCGGCATTTATTTCAGCGAGGTAGGGATGAGGCCAGCCCTGTTGGCTGCATGTGGTGTGGAGGGAGCCCCTCCAACCACTGTGCACACAGGCCCAGCTGTGGCCAGGATTCCCCTCCTTACATCTGCTGAGTATGGGTGACACAGAATGACCTTCGAACATTCAGAACAGCACAGGACTCTTGCCTGACCCCTGTGGCGTGGCTGTGTGGGACTGGGCCTCCCTGTCTTGTCTTGGCTCAGTGAGTTCCGGGATCGCTGGCCCCAGATATGTTGACTTTGAGGCCCAGGAGGGTCAGGCAGCTGAGATAGTAACAAGAACAAACTGCAGAACCACATCTGGAGTCGGCCCATGTTGTCCGTAATCACTCGAACACTAACACACGCTGCCCTTGGGCCCAGGGGCATCTGCGTATCTCCCTTCATGGAAGACACTGAAGCGAAGCCTCCAAGTTCATGCTCCCACAGAGCCAGGCTGGACTGAAAATGCTCTTTGTAATTTCACATAACAGAACCTGGCCAAGCTGCCCAGTGGAATCGAAGACGCTTCACTATTTCATCTCCCCTGCTTGATAGCCTATATGAATGTGCACATGCGCGAACACTGCATGTTCTAAATGTGTGTGTGTGTACAGATAAGAGAGCCTTCAAAAGTTTCATAGAAAAAGTCCATTATCTTTCCATTCTATTTGTCCATAAACTTTTTTTGGAGCCTCCTCGTATATACACATATGTTGTTGCTGTGTTGACTTGATTTCGACTCCATGTCACCCCGTGTGGCAGAGTAGTAGAACTACACCACATGTCTTAGTAGGCTGTAATCTTTATGGCAGGAGCTCTGGTAGCGTAGTGGTTACAAATTGGGCTGCAAACCTCAAGGTCGGCAGTTCGAAACTACCAGAGGTTCCGCAAGAGAAAGATGAGGCGTTCTGCTCCTGTAAAGATTTACAACCTCGGAAACCCTGTGCAGGGTCACTAGTTGGAACCGACTCCACGGTACTTAACAACGACAATCTTTATGGCAGCAGATCTCCAAGTCTTTCTTCTGAGGTGCTGATCCGATGACCTACTTCCAAACAGTTTTTCAGCTGAGAACTAAATAAGTGAAACCTACCGCGACCGTGTCAGTTCCAACTCACAGCGATGGTACAGGATTTCCGAGGCTGGAAAATCTATATGGGAGCAGAAAGCCTCATCTTTCTCCTGTGAAGCGACTGGTAGGTTTGAACCGCCGATGTTGTGGTTCACAGTCCAGTTCCTATTCTCATAATAAGTAAAACTACCACATCCCGTAAACCCAAGAGCTTTATTTCCTGGGCCCTTTTACAGCCTAGTAAGGAGTTCTGGTGGTACCGTGATTTAAACGTTGGCTGCTATCCACTAAGAGCCACATGGTTTGAACTGACGAGCCATTCTACTGGAGAATGATGAGACGAGGGATTAGCCCAGAACCAGTTCGAAGCCCCTACGGATTAGCATTCCCCTGCTATGACCACAGCACCCGAACCGGAGCAGACTCACCCAACACCGAATGGAGCTGACCACGCCCACACAGCCTCCATGATGGCCACCAGCCCCTGGTCCCTTTCTCCAGAGAGGAGAAGACAAGGCTTTCCCGGGAATCCCAGCGACTCCTCCGAATTGCACGGTCTGCCTGTTTCTTCAGCCCCCTCGCACTGTCCCCACACGCTGCTCTGACCACATTGCCCACCCTCAAGGCCTGCGTCCACTGAGCCAGCTCAGAAAGGCCTTCCCTGTACCCCTTATCAAGAGAAGCAGCCCCCACTTGCTACCTATGCCCCCCAGACCCCCCAGGGTGAGTCTCCCTGGGAGGGACTCTTCTCATCACGATGGCCCTAGAAACTGAACCGTGGATCCCCCATGTGTGTGCTCACAGCTTAAGGAGTCTGCCACTCGAGCTGCCCTCTACAAACGGAGATACAAGCAGCTTTCTTATAAACAAAGTGTTGTTCTAAAGTGTCGTCGAGCCCCTTCCAACTCACAGGGACCCTGTGTAGGGTTTCACAGGAGCAGAAGGCCTCATCTTTCTCCAGTGGAGCGGCTGGTGGGCTCAAACCATTAAACCCTGTAGCTTGAGTCTGATGCTTAAGAAAGTTACACAGACCAGACGGAGCACAGAAAAAGAGAGCTCACCTAGTCCGGAACATGCCACAGGCAACGTCAACAGAACAAAAATGAAATGTGCAAGAAAGACCGGCTAGCCACCTGAGAGTACGAGTCGATTCTGACGCACAACCGCCCCATGTGTGTGGAGAAGAAACTGGCCCCACGGGGTTCTCAGTGGCTGTGACCGTGTGACCGATCAGAAGCAGATCGCCAGACCTTTCTTCCGCAGCACTTCTGGGGGGACTTGGGCCACCCATTTCCTGGTGTGCAGTCGAGCCTACTGGGCCTCTGTGACAGAAGTGACTTGGTCTAATTATGAGCCTGTTGTCACGTAAGGGCCCCCGGGTACCTTTTCTCTGTGGACTCAGCACCACAGAGCCATCTGTGCCCCTGAGGTAGCTGTTTGTTTTCTCGCTGTAAAGTATGGGCTGGCCTATTGCCTGTGACCAGAGGAACGCGCTGACCTCATCCAGCTGCGAGCCTGAAAACCGATATGAAATAAAGCTCCTTTGGTGTGGCGCTGAAGGGTAAGCACTAGACTGCAAGGTCACCGGTTCAAACACACCACCTGCTCTGTGGAAACCCTATACAGGGTCACTTGACAGAACTTAGCTACTACAACAACATAATAAACAACGGTGTCATCAAAAGTTACCCCTCATAGCTAAACGAAATCACTTTCCTTCAATACAGAATGAAAACCACTACCATGCTACAGTGCTTTCGATCGCCTCATGTGCATGTAAAAGTTGGACAGTGAATAAGAAAGATCATAGAAAATTCGATGCACTGGAGTTATGGTGTTGGAGAATAATAAAAGTACCATGGACGGCCAGAAGGACAAACAGATCTGTGTTGGAAGAAGTGTAGCCAGAGCGCGCCTATAAGAGCCAGGCTTATGAGACTTCTCTCTTATACTTTGGACATGTTATCAGCAGGAACCAGTCCTGGGAGGACACCATGTTTGGTAAAGCAGAGGGTCAGCAAAGAAGGGGAAGACCCCCAAGAAGGTGGTCTGACACAGTGACAGCAGCAGTGGGCTCAAATGTAACAATTGTGAGGACGGCGCAGGACCGGGCAGTGTTCTGCTTGGCTGTGCACGGGGTCGCTGTGAATCGGAACTGACTCTGACAATATCCAACCAACAGCAACAATGACTGAGTCCTTAGCCACTGTGTTACACCCTCACCCCAAGTGAGTCTTTACACCGAGAAGACCATGATGCACCCTGGGTGGAGCCGCCTCACCCAGCACCGGTGTTGACAAGACCCGTGGCTGAACCTTCACAGACTGAATGTAACCGAAGGTCCCACAGCCAACATGAATGTGCACCAGGGCTGGAGCTGAACTCGGGGGTGTAGAAGTGGCTACAGACACTGAAACCAAAAACCAAACTCCCCCAACCCACTGTTGTTCAACACATTCCAACTCACAGCAATCCTGTGGCCGAGTGAGCTGCCCCAAGGGTTTCTGGGACTGCAAACCTTCATGGGACCAGCCTCGCCTTTCTTCCACAGAGTGGCTGGTAGGTTCAAACTGCCAACCTTTTGGTTAGCCGCTGAGTGCTTAACAACTGAGCCACCAAGAGAGCATCTGAAAGGGGCTTAGGGGCAGAGAAGTGGCCTCTGAGCTGCCCCTACCCGTCTGCTCAGGGCCACCTGTGACCTCAGACCGTTCTTCAACCAGACAATGGAATCGTTACAGCGATTCTTACATATACGGAAACATCAGCGGGAAATCTGGGGACAGTGTGCTTTGGACTCGGCCCGTCTTGGTGTGAAAATGGGAATTTTCAGCAGGGAGTGGACCTGGGAGGAACTGGTTAAAAGTCATTAATAGAGTCTCCAGCCAACCATCTGGCTACCAGCCCAGCCCTGTCTGCGGCTCCAGGGCGCCCCTGCAGGACATCCACAGGAACTACATGGAGAGCAGGAGGCCCCAACAGAGACTGGCTTACCGGAGGGGATGATGCCAATCCTGAGGGGGCTGGAGACCAGGGTGGAGCGGGGGTGGTTCTGATCCACGCCGGCATTCCTCTGCGTCCTTCCAATCAGGCCGTGAAGAACCTCGCTGAACGTACCATCCCCACCAACACAGACAATTCTGCGGGAGAGCACAGCCTTAGAAAATCTCATATCCTCACCAGGCATTCGGGTCTGTGGTGTCTTCCCTGAAAGGACGAGGAGGGTGGCTAAGTGTCCAGCCCCTTCCTTGTGCCCTGCCGCCTGTCACTGCAGTGGCAGTAGTGGTCCACTGTGCCCCCATCCGTGACAGCCATTGACTGTGCCCACTTGTCCCCTGGTGACCACCCACTGCCAGTGTCCTTTGTCCATATGGCTCACATACCCACTCAATCAATCACATCTCTCTAGAGCCTGCACGCAGGTGAGGGGGAGCTCATGGTCACTACACACAGATGACACACTCAGCATCCCTGCCAAGAGGACTTGTGAGCTACAAGATGAAGCTAAGCAAAAGACTGGAGGTTCAAGTCCACTTCTGCAAGAAAGGGCCGGGATCTGCTTCAAAACAAGTATCCACTGAGAACCCTGTGGGCACAGTGCTACCCTGACCACATGGGGGCACCATGATGGAATCTACTTATGAAAACTCATCCACTGAGAACCCTGTGAACACAGTTCTACTCTGAAACATACGGGGACGCCATGATGGAATCTACTTATGAAAATTCATCCACTAAGAACCCTGTGGAGCACAGTTCTACTCTGACACACAGATGGGGCACCATGAGTGGCATCTACTTATGAAAACTCATCCACTAAGAACCCTGTGGGGCACAGGTGGGGGCACCATGAGTCAAGATGGACTCTACAGGAACTGGTCTGGTTACCTACAAGGAGTCTAAGGCTCAGAGAGGTTACAAAGGCTGCTGAGGCACACTGCAGTGAAGAAGGGGCGGGGTACAGGATGAGTCTGAGTCCTTGGATGCTCATACCTGTTCCCTTATGCCACAGCTCTCTCCAGGTGTAGCCCCTTCCATTCTCCCAGCACGGCTGCCTACTGACAAAGAGAAGAGGGCCTCGTCTGTACGCCCACGTAAGTGTCTGTTCCTGATCCATGAATGTGAACCTAGTTCCCCTTCATGTCCTCTACTGTGGATGACTGATACGGGGGGGTGGCAGCCCTGCACCCAGTCACAATCCAAAACGTTAAGCACAACATCATCTCTAGTTCACTAAATCAGCGTTATTTCTAGTTCTGTACCACCACGCTGCACCCTGCATGTGTCAGAAGAGAGCTGGCCCCCCCCACAAGGTTCTCAGTGAATCAGTTTTCATAGGTAGATCCCACTCATGGTGCCCCGTGTGTGTCAGAGTAGAACTGTGCTCCACAGGGTCCTCAGTGGATGAATTTTCATAAGTAGATTGCCCTCATGGCGCCCCGTGTGTGTCAGAGTAGAACTGTGCTCACAGGGTTCTCAGTGGATGAGTTTTCATAGGTAGATCCCACTCATGGTGCCCCGTGTGTGTCAGAGTAGAACTGTGCTCCACAGGGTTCTCCATGGATGAGTTTTCATAAGTAGATTCCACTCATGGTGCCCCATGTGTGTGTCAGAGTAGAACTGTGCTCCACACGGCTCTCCGTGGATGACTTTTAGGAAACAGATGCGAGAACTTTCTCCCAAGGCACCTCTGGGTGGACCTGAACCTCAAACCTACAGGCTAGCAGCTGAGGGACTACATTGATCACAACTATGTAAGCACGTATCGTGAACCACCAAAGGGAAAACACAGAACTTGTCAGCAATGGTGGTCCTATGATGTGAATGAAGGCTTGACTCTGAACTTTCAGGCCTTTCCCACGTTTTCTACAAGAAACACATTCTACAACTGGGCAGAAACTAAAGGAAAGGGAGCTGACAAAACGAAAAGAGGAGGTCAAACTTGATTAGGATGTCCTCTCGCTGTGTGATTAGGATGTCTCCAGTTGCTGGAGAAGGATATCATCCTTGGTAGGATGGAAGGTCGGAGAAAAAGAGGAAGACCCCTAACGAGATGGATTGGCCAGGTGGCATCATTGATGGACTCAAGTGTGGCAGCGGTGGTGAGGTTGGCCCAGGTTCGGACATTGTTTCGTTCTGCTGTGCATGGGGTCGCTATGAGTCGGTTCCGACTCGATGGCACCTGACAACAACAACAACGTTGCTGTGTGATGCCATGGACCGACTCTGACCCACAGCGTTCCACGTGACAGAGCAAAGCTGCCCCACAGGCTTTCCTAAGCAGCAGTTCACTAGTGGAACCGTTGGGTGAGTTCAAACAGCCAACCTTTCTGCTAGCAGCTGAGCGCTTCACCATCGTGCCACCGGGGCCCCTTTATCATCTGTTCATCAGGATGAAAAAAGCCTTACTCACCCATCATATTTATCCATGTTCATCTCATACAAGCTCTCCTTGGCGTGGTTAGGACGTTCCGTCACTGGGGGGAAAGTGCAGGATACGGTAAGTCTTTAGGTCTGCGCACCCTTATTTATAACAAAAGGCAAATGACCTTCCTTCAAAACCGAGGCCCTAAAACCTCCTCGAGGCATTTCCTCTAAGAGGACCCAGGTGATACCCCAGGAACGTCACCCCTTGGAATACATTCCGCTGGGTCAGGTCTAATGTCTGCGGCACTGAATTTCCCACAAGTAATACTTTGCTAGGGGAAGATTACATTTTTCATAGGTTTTGGTTTTGTCTATTTTAAATCATGTTTAGATTATGTTGAAAACTGTACACACACACACACAAGACAGAGGAAAGTGTTAAAAGACTTTTTAAATGTATCAAAAAGCTTTTGTCCCCTGTTCTCTACACCTAAGCTGGAAAAAAAAAAAATGTCATTTTGACCATTTTTCAGTTTACAATTCACCGTGTTGTGAGCCCATCAGCACTCTCCTCTCCATTTTCCAATGTTTTTCATCACCCTGACCAGAAACTCAGCACCCTTCCAGTAACTTCCCAGTCCCTCCCACCCCTTGTTGTTGGGTTGGTTCTGACTCATCTGTTAGTGTGGTTGTTAAGATAAACACTGGACTGCTAATTGCAAAGTCTGCAGTTCAAACCTACCAATTGCTCCTTGAAAACTCTAAACAACAATAAAATGAGTCAGAACTGACTTGACGGCACTCAACAACAACAACAATGTAAACAACACGTAGGGCTTCCAAGGAACGGCTGCTGGGTCTGAGCCAGCAGCCTTGTGATTAGTTATTGTTGTAAAGTGTCGCTGACTCAGTCCAACTCACAGCAAGTCTGTATCCTGGGCGCTGGCTCCCATAAAGGGAATTTAAACGTTGCCAAAGCTGTCGCCCTCTGTGTGCACAGATGTTCTTAGGGAAGACTTAAAAACACGCATACTGGCCTCAAACCCCCTCATTTTTAAGGCTCTTGCCAAATGTAGCCCAGAGACTCTTTAACAAGGTCACACAAAGCCATCGGGGCACTGGGAGGTAAGAAAGACAGCCCCTTCTTATAGCTCCCAGCACTGGGGCTGGCATTGAAAACGCGGAGTGTTTTGAACTAAGATCATGGGGAGGAATCATGACCGAAGAGGGGGAAAAGAACTGAACAGAATTTAAATTCTTAGCAGAATGCAGACTTTCTAGTCCATGGACACTGGGTGATGCCTAGAACTACTGCCCTGAGAACATCTTTGACCTTGAGCCAAATCTTTCCTTAAAAGATTGAACCAGACAGTCGTTGGAATATAGTGTGCCCGCCTGGAGCACCGCCGTCGCTCTATGATGTATGTATGTGGGGTCAAGCTGACCACAACGTCTTCATGAGAAGCTCAGCGCGCAGTGAGTTTGTTCGCTGTTGTTAAGTGTTGTCAAGTGGGTTCTGACTCACAGCAGCCCTGTATGGGGTTTCTGAAGTTGT
Organism: Chrysochloris asiatica; assembly: GCF_000296735.1. NCBI lineage: Eukaryota > Metazoa > Chordata > Mammalia > Afrosoricida > Chrysochloridae > Chrysochloris > Chrysochloris asiatica. The sequence continues at coordinate 4,462,623 of NW_006408615.1, read as the reverse complement.
AAATCTTTGCAAAAGCAGAAAGCCTTATCTTTCTCCCATGGAGCAACTGGTGGACTTGAATCACTGAACTTGTGGTTCACAGTCCAGTGATTATACTACAAGCCACTGCACTCCTCAGTTCATGTTTAGGTGGCAGAATAATTTAGAAATCGATTCCTTAAGACTATAAACACTGTTACCAAATTGTGGGGGTTGTTATTAGGTGCCATCGAGTCAGTACCGAGTCATAGTGACCCTATGCACAGCACTGCCCAGTCCTGCGCCAACCTCACAATTGTTGTATGAGCCCATCGCTGCTGCCACTATGCCAATCCTTCTCATTGGGGGTCTTCCTCATTTTCTCTGACCCTCCACCTTACCAAACATGATATCCTTCTCCAGTAACTGGTCCTTCCTGACAATATGTCCGAAGTATGAGAGAACAAGCGTGGCCATCCTGGCCTCCAAGGAGCACTCTGGCTGCACTTCTTCCAACACAGATCTGTTGGCTCTTTTGGCAGCTCATGGCATCTCCTCTAACACCATAACTCAAAAGCATCAGTTCTTCTATGGTCTTCCTTATTCACTGTCCAGCTTTCACATGCATATGAGGTTATTGGAAATACCAATGGCTTGGGTCAGATGCACCTTAGTCCTCAAACTGCTTTTCGACACTTTAAAGAGGTCTTGTGTAGCACATGTGCCCAATGCAGTATGTCATTTGATTTCTTGATTGCTGCTTCCATGAATGTTGATGGCTAATATGAGCAAAATGAAGTCTTAAGACAACTTCAATCTCTTCTCCATTGATATGGATGTTATTTATTGGTCCAGTAGTGACGATTGTTTTCTTTACATTGAGATGCAACCCATACGGAAGGTGTGTGGTCTTTGATCTTCATCAGTAAGTATTGTAAGTCATTTTCAATTCAGCATGCAAGGTTGCATCATCTGCATCTCGCAGGTTGTTAATGAGTCTTTCTCCAATCCTGATACCACGTTTTTCTTCGTATAATCCAGTTTATCGAATATTTGCTCAGCATTCAGATTAAATAAGTATGGTGAAAGAATACAACCCAGGCTCACACCTTTCCTAATTTTAAACCATTCAGTGTTCCCATGTTCTGTTCAAACAGCTGCCTCTTGGCCTATGTACAGGTTGCTCATGAGCACAATTAAGTGTTCAGGAATACTCATACTTTGCAATATTGTCCATAGTTTGTTATGATCCACACAATTGAAAGCTTTTGCATGGTCAATAAACCACAAGTAAACATCTTTCTGGTATTCTCTGCTTTCAGCCAAGATCCATCTGATGTCAGCAATGATATCACTCGTTTCACATCCTCTACTGAACCGGCTTGAACCTCTGGAAGTTCTCTGTCAGTGTATGTTTCTGTATTACCTTTAGTAAAACTTCATTTGTATGGGATACCAATAATACTGTCTGATGATTTCCACATCTGTTGGGTCACCTCTCTTTGGAATGGGCACAAACACGGATCTCTTCCAGTCAGTTGGTCAAGTGGTTGTCTTCCAAACTTCTTGGCATAGATGAGTGAGTGCCGTGAGTGCTAAAAGATTTCAATTTGTATTCCATCAATTCCCAGAGCCTTGTTCTTTGACAATGACTTCAATGCACCTTGGACTTCTTCCTTCAGGATCATTGGCTCTAGATTATATGTTACCTCTTGAAACGGTTGAACATCAGCCATTTCTTTTGGTACAGTGACTCTGTGCATTCTTTCCATCTTCTTTTGATGCTTTCTGCATCATTCAATAATTTGTGTATGGAATCCTTCAATAATGAAAGTTGAGGCTTGAATTTTTCTTCAGTTCATTCAGCTTGAGAAATGCTGAGTGTGTTCTTCCCAGTTCATGTACAGTTCTACATGTGCTGAATTGTACACGTAAAATGTGTTGAAACAGTGTACTCTTTACTGTGTATCCTTACACAAAAAATGAAGTAAAATTTCAAAGCAGCATCATATGTCTCATTCAGGTTATCCTTAGTCCCTTTTACCTCTTCTTGTGAGAACGTTCAGTCCAGGACCTTTGACCTTCATGTTTTCTTGAATGCTTTCTATGCCAAGAATATTTACCCTTAGCTAAAAAAAATACTATATTGTTTACTTTGTGTTCTTCCTGTTCTTGTTGGTAAGGAAAGAAAATACATTCTATTTTGTTTAAAATTCTCTTAAAAAATAAAACTCTTCTCTAGTAACTACCTTTGAATCATCTCAAATTTACTTCTAAACATTTCTTTTACAAAGAAGTTATTTAACTTCATTGTCAAACTTCATTGTCAAAGACTTCATTTTGCTCAGATCAACCACCAACACTCATGGAATCAGCAGCCAAGAATCAAACGAGATATTGCATTAGGCAAATCTGCTACACAAAACTTCTTTAAAGTATTGAAGAGCAAAGATGTCAACTTGAAGACTAAGGTGCGCCTGACCCAGGCCATGGTATCTTCAATAACCTCATATGGATGCAAAAGCTGGACAGTGAATAACAAAGACTGTAGAAGAATTGATGCATTTGAGTTACGGTGTTAGTGCATAATATTAAAAATACCATGAAGTGCCAAAAGTACAAACAAATCTGTGTTGGAAGAAGGACAACCAGAGTGCTCCTTAGAAGCCAGGATGGCCAGATTTCATCTCTCATTCTTAGGACATGTTATCATGAGGGACCAGACCCTGGAGAAGGTCATTATGTTTGGTAAAGTGGAGAAAAAAGAGGACAGCCCCAATGAGATGGAGTGACACAGTGACCGCAGCGATGGGCTCAAGCACAGCAATGATTGTGAGGTCAGCATAGGACTGGGCAGTGTTCTGTTGTGCATGGGTTGCTATGAGTCAGTACCGACTTGATGGCATCTAACAACAATATACCTTTCAAGTGGCTGTTCAAAGTACAGTCCTTGGAATGTATTCACCTGGAGCAACAGAGGAAGAAGGAGACAGGAGGGGAACAAGAGGAGGAAATGGGATATGTGGCTAGTTTCCTCCAGGAACAGCTGCCCCTTTTGCCAGGAAACCAGAACTGGATGGTGCCCGGGGAGCAATACTGAAGGATTTGATGAAAGATTCGATTTCTTCTGACTCCTGATCAAAAGGGGGAAATGTAGAACAGAATTTCAAATTATCATGGAACCCAGACTGTTTTCTGGAGCCATGGAAGCTGAATAACCCTTCAAAGCTATTATCCTTTAAAAAAAAAATCTTTGAACCTTAAATCAAAAATATTTCCTGAAGTCATCTTAAAAGCAAACAATGATGGTGGTGGTGTGCCATGGAGTCGGTTCCGACTCCTAACGACCCCATATAGGGTTTCCAGGGCTGCAAATTTTTCCAGTAGCAGAAAGCCTCATCTTTGTACTGAGGAGTGGCTGGTAGATTTGAAATGATGGCCTTGTGGTTAGAAGCCTGACTCGTAACCAACTAAGCTACCAGCGTAACCAGTAAAGAATGTCTGTCTTGAGCACTGTGCTCTTTAAGATCTAGCTCCATGGGACCAAACTGACAACAGTAACTCCCAAGATTAGACAGGAACCTTGGGGGTGGACGGGTGGGTGAGTTGATGTGAGTGGCGGCGGCACAGCTCCAAAAGGGAGGCTGACAACAACCACACAATCACAGACTGCCAGCACTGTCTCTGAGTTGTCTGCGCCGAGTCTGCTGAACTGGAGCATATATATTCTCAACAACAACAAAAATAATCATGAAAACACGAAACCTTACCAATGATCTCCGTGGTAATGGAGGCCAAAGCAAACAACGGAGCCACCTTCTTTTCATAAATCCTCTTGCCTTGTCGTTTCCCTCCAAATGGATTGATGAACACTAGTAAATGCTTTGGTCTACATGCTGTGGAGGGGAGAAAAAGACACGTGTCTAAAGAAATCACAACAAAGAATCCAAATGAAGACTGTGCGACTGAGCAAAACGCAGCCACAATGGCTTCAGCATTCTGCTTCATGTTATCCGACAAGAAGGTAGTTTTAGATCTTAATGAAGAGTTATAACAACTTTCTTATCCTATGAAAATAAAAAGACAGGTTATCAGAATGGGCTGGGGTGCAAGCAGTCTGTTCTTGGTTACTAGCCTGAAGGTTGGTGGCTCGAGGCACAGTGGAAGAAAGACCTAGAGATGTGCTCAGTGACAGGCTTGGATCAAGCAAGCACTTTGCACATCCACTTGTTGTTAAGTGCCGTCGAGTCAGTTCCAACTCACAGAGACCCTTTATGGGGTTTCCAAGGAGCGGTTGGAGGGTTTGAACCACTGATTTTGTGGCTGGCAGTCCAGTGCTGAACCCATGGAGCCACACCAGGATTCTGTTTAACAGACCATTGTTGTTAAATGCTGTCAAGTCAGCTCTGACTCAGAGCAACCCTTTATAGCAGTGGCGGGTGGGTTTGAACTGCTGACCTTGTGGTTCACAGCCCCGCTCATAATCCATGACAGTACCAGGGCTCCTTAATGCCCATAATAGCCAAGTCCGTATTTGATATGGGAAATCCAGCAAATTGCTAAATTACAGAATCTGGGTGATGGGTATGTGAATGTGTACAGTGAAGTTCTTGTCACTGTTCGGTGTATCTGGAAATGGTTACCAAAAACCATTCAGGGGAAAAAAAAACAGTCAGAGGAAATAGGCAGAAGACAAACATCAACAAAGGCAAAAGTTGATTCTTTGAAAAAAACAAATCATACAAATGGATAAATCCTTAAAAAGAGTGATAAAGAAAAAGGGCAAAAGATAAGTAAATTACCAGTATCAGGAATAAGAAAGGGGGGTGGCAGTCTGGGGAGAGCTATAAATGTTACAAAAGGAAACAAAAGCTTCTATTGATACACTAGGCCAATGCTAACTGGATGAAATGAACATAGTTCTCAAAAAAATTTAATTAACCAAAGCTGATGTTGTTGATAAGTGCCATCCAGTCTGTTCCGACCCATACAGACCCTGTTATCGGGTTTCTGAGGAGCCAACGGTGAGTTTGAACCGCCGACTTTACAGTTCAAACGGCTTTGCAGTCTTGTGCATTAACCCACAGCGCCAAGAGCTGAAAAAACCTGAATTGTCTGATATCTAATTGTTGTTAAGTATCATAGTGCCAGTTCCTAGTCATAGTGACCCTGTATATGGTTCCATGGTGCTGTGGGTTAATGCGTCAGACTGCAAAGTTATTTAAACTGCAAGGTCGGCGGTTCAAGCTCACCAGCTGCTCCTTAGAAACCCTATACAGGGTCGCTATAGGTCGGAATCAACTTGACGGCACTTAACAACAACAAATCTTCCCAGCAGCCGAAGCCTCATCTTTCTCCCATGGAGTGGCTGACGGATTCGAACTGCAGACTTTGTGGTTCACAGTCCAGTGCTTATCACATGGAGACACTGTGCTTCCCTGATAGCTAATAAACATGCTAAAGTCCTTCTCCACAAAGAAAGCCCCAGGTCCAGCTGGCTTCACCAGCGAAGTCTTTCAAACACTGAAGGATAAAAAATAACACCATTATTAAACAGAATCTTCCAGAAGGTAGAAGAAAGGCAGAGAGGGAGGGAGGGAAGAGAGAGGCAGGGAGACTGACTTCTCAACTGAGGCCACTGGAACTTTGGCAACAAAACCAGCTGAGGATTTACCAGAAACAGCCTGATTGCCTCACTGAGGTGCAAAAATCCTAAACAGCATGTGGAGAAGTCAAAATCCAGCAACATACACAGAGGGTAAGACACCAAGTGGGGTTCACTCCAGGAATGCAAAGGTGATAAGTCATCCCATTAACCCATTGATCCTCATCTCACAGATGCAGGAAAAGCATGTGTCAGCTGCAACACTCACTTCTGATACAAAGTCTCAGAAAACTGGGATGGAAGGAAAGTCCTGCATATGATACAAGATAGCAATTTAAAAAAAAAAAATAACCTAAACCAATCAAGCCCTGTTCTTAAAAACAAAACACTGAAAAAACACCCCTCACCCGAGTCCAGGAGCGAAACAACCAGGCCTGTGTGGTCACTGCTGCCATGGGGTCCCAACCAGGGTGACCACCCGAGGAAAATACGGTGGGAGAACAAAAGGGGAAGGGATCGAACTGTCACTGTTTGCAGATGACGTGACAGGGTTTGTAGAAGATCTAAAAGAATCATTAGACTATTAGAATCAGTGTGTGAATTCAGCAAGCCCATTGGAACCAAAACACAACGTTCAACTGTTTATACGTGTATATATGCAAGCAATAATGTAATAAGAGCGCTGGTGATGCAGTGCATTAAGCACTGGGGAGCTAACGGGAAGGTTCAAACCCACCAATTGCTCCACGGAACAAAGAAGAGGCAGTCCGCTTCTGTAAAGATTTCCAGCCCCAGGGACCCATGGAGTCGGAATCAGCTCTTCTGTAGTGTGTTTTTTAATGCAACAGAACCGAGAATGTTGGCAGTATAGTCCACAGGGTAAAAGGACAGTGTTTTCAATAAATGGCTCTGGGTCATTTGGGTAGCTATGGATTTTTTTAAATGGGCCTTGACTGCTTACTTGACACCACTGTGCATAGTTCAGACCCAGGGACTCTATAGATCTAAACATGAAATACAAGACAAGAAAACGTGGCAGAACAGCTTCGGGATCTTGGAGAAGACAAAGATGTCTTAAATGGACCACAACCACACTCTAAAGTTTAAAAGAAAACGCCGACTAAGATGTATGAAAAGTAATAATTTCTGTTCATGAAAAGAGTGTGGACAGGCCAGCCATGCAATGGGTTATGTTATTCATAAACCCAATAATAGGTTCAGACGTGCAGCATACAAAGACGTTCTATCTAACATTAGGGAAAAGATAACCCAACAGAAACATGGGCAAAAGACAAGAGAGCATGCGTCAGTGACCCATAACCATGAGTGTATTTCTCAATCTCATTAGCCATCAGGGAGATGCAAATCCAAATGCCCACCCAAATGGCTCAAATTCAAAAGGAGTGGTTAAGATATTGGCATCGGAACTCTGAGACCCTGCTAGTGTTGATGCCAGTGAGTGTTACCATTTTGGAAAGCCACCTGTGGGTGTCTACTAGAGTTGACCAGTTGGGTTACCCATGGTGGACAGGTTTCAGTGGAGCTTCCAGACTAAGACAAACAAGAAAGGCCTATCGACTTCCAGACACTGGACAATGGAAACTCTACTGACCACAAGAGAACACTGTCTGATAGAATCCTGGAAGATGAGTCCCTTACATTGGAAGGCTCTCAAAGCACATAGGCCACAGCCATGGACTTGAGGAGACTGATGATTGGGAAGCATTTCGTTCTGTTGTATAGCTAAAGGTCCCCATGGAGCTAAAGAAAATTACAAGTTCATGAGAGCCAAAATATAGCCTTGTATATAACCCACCTGAATTTAGAGATCATCTGCAGAACAGGTTTGATGCATTAGACACTAAAGACCGAAGACCAGAAGAGTTGTGGAATGATATCAAAAACATCACAGAGGAAGAAAAAGGTCATTAAGAAGACAAGAAAGAACAAAAAGACCAAAATGGACGTCAGAAGAGACTCTGAAACTTGCTCCCCAGCATAGAGATGCTAAAGCAAATGGAAGAAGTGAAGAGGTACAAGAACTGAACAGAAAATTTCAAAGGTCAGCTCTAGAAGACAAAGTCAAATGTTATAACAAAATGTGCAAAGACCTGGAAATCAAAAGGGAAGAACATGCCCAGTGTTCCTCAAGCTGAGGGGACTGAAGATAAAATTCAACCTCGACTTGTGGTATTGAAAGACTCTATGGGCAAAATATTGAATGATGCAGAAAGCATCAAAAGAAGATGGAAGGAATACACACAGTTATTTCAAGAGGTAGCATAGCAGCCAATGATTCTAGAGGAAGAAGTCCAAGGTGCCCTGAAGGCATTGGCAAAGAACAAGGCTCTGGGAATTGATGGACTACATATTGAAATCTTTCAACAAACTGATGCAGCCCTGGAGGCACTCACTCATCCATGCCAAGAAATTTGGAAGATTTCTTGGCATAGATGAGTTCCATGTAGCCCAAAGACTGGAAAAGATCCATATTTGCACACATTCCAGAGAGGTGACCCAATGGAATGCAGACATCATCAGACAATATCATTGATATTCCATGCAAGTAAAATTTTACTCAATTTGCTTATGAACAATGTATGGTCTATTCCACAGTCTGCCCAGGCCTTGTTTTAGCTGATGATACGGAGCTTTTCCACTGTCTCTTTCCACAAGTGTGGTGAATTTGACTTCTGTGTATTCCATCTGATGAGGTCCATGTGTATAGTCATCTTTTATGTTGCTTAAAAAAGGTATTTAAAATGAAGAATTCATTGGTCTTGCAATATTCTATCATGCGATCTCCAGCATCATTTCTGTCACCAAGGCTGTATTTTCCAACTACTGATCCTTCCTCTGTTTCCAACCTTTGCATTCTAATCACCAGTGATTATCAATACATCTTGATTGCATTTTTGACTAAATTTCAGACTAAATAAATTGGTAGAATTCTTCAATTGCATCATCACTGGCTTTAGTGGTTGGTACGTAAATTTGAATCATAGAGGTATTAACGGATGTTCCTTTTAGTTGTATGGATGTTATTCTATTACAGACAGCATTGGACTCTCTATTCTTTTTGACGATAAATGCGACACCATTCCTCTTTAATTTGTCATTCCCAGCATAGTAAACCATGTGATTGTCAGATTCAAAATGACTATTACCGGTCCATTTCAGCTCACAAGGATATCGATCTTTATGTGTTCCATTTCATTTTTGACAATTTTCAATATTCTTAGGCTCATACTTGAATTTTTTTCTTTAGTTCCCTAAGCTTGAGAAATGCTTAGCATGTCCTTCCCTTTTGGTTTTCTAACTCCAAGTCTTTGCACATTTCATTATAATACATGACTGCTGTCTTCTTTTGTTTTTTTATGGTTATTTGCAGCAGCTTTATTGGCAATAGCCAAAACCCAGACATAGCCAAAATAACTCTGAATAAGCATATGATTACATAAACTGGTACGTCCATACCAGGCTATGTTATTCAATAACAAAATTTTAAAGTGTTGATACATGTAGCAACTTGGGTGCATCTCAAGACAATCGCAGGTCAACTTGATTGATTAAGAAGTCAATCTCTAAAAGGTATATCCTATATGGCTCCATTTATAACAGTCTCAGAATGACAAAATTAGACAAATAGTGGTTGCCAAAGGGTTAGGGATGGTGGCCAGAGTGGTGGGCGGTGGTGGGTGTAAGTCCACAAGGAAGGTCTTTGTGATAATGTATTCGTTCTCTATCTTGATCATAGTGGCTGTTGTTGTTAGGTACCATCCAGCAATTCATTTCTAAAGGATGCCTTGTTGTTGTTAAGT
>NW_006408615.1:4442917-4453139 GCF_000296735.1 Chrysochloris asiatica | reverse complement strand
TAGAAGAATTGATGCATTTGAGTTACGGTGTTAGTGCATAATATTAAAAATACCATGAAGTGCCAAAAGTACAAACAAATCTGTGTTGGAAGAAGGACAACCAGAGTGCTCCTTAGAAGCCAGGATGGCCAGATTTCATCTCTCATTCTTAGGACATGTTATCATGAGGGACCAGACCCTGGAGAAGGTCATTATGTTTGGTAAAGTGGAGAAAAAAGAGGACAGCCCCAATGAGATGGAGTGACACAGTGACCGCAGCGATGGGCTCAAGCACAGCAATGATTGTGAGGTCAGCATAGGACTGGGCAGTGTTCTGTTGTGCATGGGTTGCTATGAGTCAGTACCGACTTGATGGCATCTAACAACAATATACCTTTCAAGTGGCTGTTCAAAGTACAGTCCTTGGAATGTATTCACCTGGAGCAACAGAGGAAGAAGGAGACAGGAGGGGAACAAGAGGAGGAAATGGGATATGTGGCTAGTTTCCTCCAGGAACAGCTGCCCCTTTTGCCAGGAAACCAGAACTGGATGGTGCCCGGGGAGCAATACTGAAGGATTTGATGAAAGATTCGATTTCTTCTGACTCCTGATCAAAAGGGGGAAATGTAGAACAGAATTTCAAATTATCATGGAACCCAGACTGTTTTCTGGAGCCATGGAAGCTGAATAACCCTTCAAAGCTATTATCCTTTAAAAAAAAAATCTTTGAACCTTAAATCAAAAATATTTCCTGAAGTCATCTTAAAAGCAAACAATGATGGTGGTGGTGTGCCATGGAGTCGGTTCCGACTCCTAACGACCCCATATAGGGTTTCCAGGGCTGCAAATTTTTCCAGTAGCAGAAAGCCTCATCTTTGTACTGAGGAGTGGCTGGTAGATTTGAAATGATGGCCTTGTGGTTAGAAGCCTGACTCGTAACCAACTAAGCTACCAGCGTAACCAGTAAAGAATGTCTGTCTTGAGCACTGTGCTCTTTAAGATCTAGCTCCATGGGACCAAACTGACAACAGTAACTCCCAAGATTAGACAGGAACCTTGGGGGTGGACGGGTGGGTGAGTTGATGTGAGTGGCGGCGGCACAGCTCCAAAAGGGAGGCTGACAACAACCACACAATCACAGACTGCCAGCACTGTCTCTGAGTTGTCTGCGCCGAGTCTGCTGAACTGGAGCATATATATTCTCAACAACAACAAAAATAATCATGAAAACACGAAACCTTACCAATGATCTCCGTGGTAATGGAGGCCAAAGCAAACAACGGAGCCACCTTCTTTTCATAAATCCTCTTGCCTTGTCGTTTCCCTCCAAATGGATTGATGAACACTAGTAAATGCTTTGGTCTACATGCTGTGGAGGGGAGAAAAAGACACGTGTCTAAAGAAATCACAACAAAGAATCCAAATGAAGACTGTGCGACTGAGCAAAACGCAGCCACAATGGCTTCAGCATTCTGCTTCATGTTATCCGACAAGAAGGTAGTTTTAGATCTTAATGAAGAGTTATAACAACTTTCTTATCCTATGAAAATAAAAAGACAGGTTATCAGAATGGGCTGGGGTGCAAGCAGTCTGTTCTTGGTTACTAGCCTGAAGGTTGGTGGCTCGAGGCACAGTGGAAGAAAGACCTAGAGATGTGCTCAGTGACAGGCTTGGATCAAGCAAGCACTTTGCACATCCACTTGTTGTTAAGTGCCGTCGAGTCAGTTCCAACTCACAGAGACCCTTTATGGGGTTTCCAAGGAGCGGTTGGAGGGTTTGAACCACTGATTTTGTGGCTGGCAGTCCAGTGCTGAACCCATGGAGCCACACCAGGATTCTGTTTAACAGACCATTGTTGTTAAATGCTGTCAAGTCAGCTCTGACTCAGAGCAACCCTTTATAGCAGTGGCGGGTGGGTTTGAACTGCTGACCTTGTGGTTCACAGCCCCGCTCATAATCCATGACAGTACCAGGGCTCCTTAATGCCCATAATAGCCAAGTCCGTATTTGATATGGGAAATCCAGCAAATTGCTAAATTACAGAATCTGGGTGATGGGTATGTGAATGTGTACAGTGAAGTTCTTGTCACTGTTCGGTGTATCTGGAAATGGTTACCAAAAACCATTCAGGGGAAAAAAAAACAGTCAGAGGAAATAGGCAGAAGACAAACATCAACAAAGGCAAAAGTTGATTCTTTGAAAAAAACAAATCATACAAATGGATAAATCCTTAAAAAGAGTGATAAAGAAAAAGGGCAAAAGATAAGTAAATTACCAGTATCAGGAATAAGAAAGGGGGGTGGCAGTCTGGGGAGAGCTATAAATGTTACAAAAGGAAACAAAAGCTTCTATTGATACACTAGGCCAATGCTAACTGGATGAAATGAACATAGTTCTCAAAAAAATTTAATTAACCAAAGCTGATGTTGTTGATAAGTGCCATCCAGTCTGTTCCGACCCATACAGACCCTGTTATCGGGTTTCTGAGGAGCCAACGGTGAGTTTGAACCGCCGACTTTACAGTTCAAACGGCTTTGCAGTCTTGTGCATTAACCCACAGCGCCAAGAGCTGAAAAAACCTGAATTGTCTGATATCTAATTGTTGTTAAGTATCATAGTGCCAGTTCCTAGTCATAGTGACCCTGTATATGGTTCCATGGTGCTGTGGGTTAATGCGTCAGACTGCAAAGTTATTTAAACTGCAAGGTCGGCGGTTCAAGCTCACCAGCTGCTCCTTAGAAACCCTATACAGGGTCGCTATAGGTCGGAATCAACTTGACGGCACTTAACAACAACAAATCTTCCCAGCAGCCGAAGCCTCATCTTTCTCCCATGGAGTGGCTGACGGATTCGAACTGCAGACTTTGTGGTTCACAGTCCAGTGCTTATCACATGGAGACACTGTGCTTCCCTGATAGCTAATAAACATGCTAAAGTCCTTCTCCACAAAGAAAGCCCCAGGTCCAGCTGGCTTCACCAGCGAAGTCTTTCAAACACTGAAGGATAAAAAATAACACCATTATTAAACAGAATCTTCCAGAAGGTAGAAGAAAGGCAGAGAGGGAGGGAGGGAAGAGAGAGGCAGGGAGACTGACTTCTCAACTGAGGCCACTGGAACTTTGGCAACAAAACCAGCTGAGGATTTACCAGAAACAGCCTGATTGCCTCACTGAGGTGCAAAAATCCTAAACAGCATGTGGAGAAGTCAAAATCCAGCAACATACACAGAGGGTAAGACACCAAGTGGGGTTCACTCCAGGAATGCAAAGGTGATAAGTCATCCCATTAACCCATTGATCCTCATCTCACAGATGCAGGAAAAGCATGTGTCAGCTGCAACACTCACTTCTGATACAAAGTCTCAGAAAACTGGGATGGAAGGAAAGTCCTGCATATGATACAAGATAGCAATTTAAAAAAAAAAAATAACCTAAACCAATCAAGCCCTGTTCTTAAAAACAAAACACTGAAAAAACACCCCTCACCCGAGTCCAGGAGCGAAACAACCAGGCCTGTGTGGTCACTGCTGCCATGGGGTCCCAACCAGGGTGACCACCCGAGGAAAATACGGTGGGAGAACAAAAGGGGAAGGGATCGAACTGTCACTGTTTGCAGATGACGTGACAGGGTTTGTAGAAGATCTAAAAGAATCATTAGACTATTAGAATCAGTGTGTGAATTCAGCAAGCCCATTGGAACCAAAACACAACGTTCAACTGTTTATACGTGTATATATGCAAGCAATAATGTAATAAGAGCGCTGGTGATGCAGTGCATTAAGCACTGGGGAGCTAACGGGAAGGTTCAAACCCACCAATTGCTCCACGGAACAAAGAAGAGGCAGTCCGCTTCTGTAAAGATTTCCAGCCCCAGGGACCCATGGAGTCGGAATCAGCTCTTCTGTAGTGTGTTTTTTAATGCAACAGAACCGAGAATGTTGGCAGTATAGTCCACAGGGTAAAAGGACAGTGTTTTCAATAAATGGCTCTGGGTCATTTGGGTAGCTATGGATTTTTTTAAATGGGCCTTGACTGCTTACTTGACACCACTGTGCATAGTTCAGACCCAGGGACTCTATAGATCTAAACATGAAATACAAGACAAGAAAACGTGGCAGAACAGCTTCGGGATCTTGGAGAAGACAAAGATGTCTTAAATGGACCACAACCACACTCTAAAGTTTAAAAGAAAACGCCGACTAAGATGTATGAAAAGTAATAATTTCTGTTCATGAAAAGAGTGTGGACAGGCCAGCCATGCAATGGGTTATGTTATTCATAAACCCAATAATAGGTTCAGACGTGCAGCATACAAAGACGTTCTATCTAACATTAGGGAAAAGATAACCCAACAGAAACATGGGCAAAAGACAAGAGAGCATGCGTCAGTGACCCATAACCATGAGTGTATTTCTCAATCTCATTAGCCATCAGGGAGATGCAAATCCAAATGCCCACCCAAATGGCTCAAATTCAAAAGGAGTGGTTAAGATATTGGCATCGGAACTCTGAGACCCTGCTAGTGTTGATGCCAGTGAGTGTTACCATTTTGGAAAGCCACCTGTGGGTGTCTACTAGAGTTGACCAGTTGGGTTACCCATGGTGGACAGGTTTCAGTGGAGCTTCCAGACTAAGACAAACAAGAAAGGCCTATCGACTTCCAGACACTGGACAATGGAAACTCTACTGACCACAAGAGAACACTGTCTGATAGAATCCTGGAAGATGAGTCCCTTACATTGGAAGGCTCTCAAAGCACATAGGCCACAGCCATGGACTTGAGGAGACTGATGATTGGGAAGCATTTCGTTCTGTTGTATAGCTAAAGGTCCCCATGGAGCTAAAGAAAATTACAAGTTCATGAGAGCCAAAATATAGCCTTGTATATAACCCACCTGAATTTAGAGATCATCTGCAGAACAGGTTTGATGCATTAGACACTAAAGACCGAAGACCAGAAGAGTTGTGGAATGATATCAAAAACATCACAGAGGAAGAAAAAGGTCATTAAGAAGACAAGAAAGAACAAAAAGACCAAAATGGACGTCAGAAGAGACTCTGAAACTTGCTCCCCAGCATAGAGATGCTAAAGCAAATGGAAGAAGTGAAGAGGTACAAGAACTGAACAGAAAATTTCAAAGGTCAGCTCTAGAAGACAAAGTCAAATGTTATAACAAAATGTGCAAAGACCTGGAAATCAAAAGGGAAGAACATGCCCAGTGTTCCTCAAGCTGAGGGGACTGAAGATAAAATTCAACCTCGACTTGTGGTATTGAAAGACTCTATGGGCAAAATATTGAATGATGCAGAAAGCATCAAAAGAAGATGGAAGGAATACACACAGTTATTTCAAGAGGTAGCATAGCAGCCAATGATTCTAGAGGAAGAAGTCCAAGGTGCCCTGAAGGCATTGGCAAAGAACAAGGCTCTGGGAATTGATGGACTACATATTGAAATCTTTCAACAAACTGATGCAGCCCTGGAGGCACTCACTCATCCATGCCAAGAAATTTGGAAGATTTCTTGGCATAGATGAGTTCCATGTAGCCCAAAGACTGGAAAAGATCCATATTTGCACACATTCCAGAGAGGTGACCCAATGGAATGCAGACATCATCAGACAATATCATTGATATTCCATGCAAGTAAAATTTTACTCAATTTGCTTATGAACAATGTATGGTCTATTCCACAGTCTGCCCAGGCCTTGTTTTAGCTGATGATACGGAGCTTTTCCACTGTCTCTTTCCACAAGTGTGGTGAATTTGACTTCTGTGTATTCCATCTGATGAGGTCCATGTGTATAGTCATCTTTTATGTTGCTTAAAAAAGGTATTTAAAATGAAGAATTCATTGGTCTTGCAATATTCTATCATGCGATCTCCAGCATCATTTCTGTCACCAAGGCTGTATTTTCCAACTACTGATCCTTCCTCTGTTTCCAACCTTTGCATTCTAATCACCAGTGATTATCAATACATCTTGATTGCATTTTTGACTAAATTTCAGACTAAATAAATTGGTAGAATTCTTCAATTGCATCATCACTGGCTTTAGTGGTTGGTACGTAAATTTGAATCATAGAGGTATTAACGGATGTTCCTTTTAGTTGTATGGATGTTATTCTATTACAGACAGCATTGGACTCTCTATTCTTTTTGACGATAAATGCGACACCATTCCTCTTTAATTTGTCATTCCCAGCATAGTAAACCATGTGATTGTCAGATTCAAAATGACTATTACCGGTCCATTTCAGCTCACAAGGATATCGATCTTTATGTGTTCCATTTCATTTTTGACAATTTTCAATATTCTTAGGCTCATACTTGAATTTTTTTCTTTAGTTCCCTAAGCTTGAGAAATGCTTAGCATGTCCTTCCCTTTTGGTTTTCTAACTCCAAGTCTTTGCACATTTCATTATAATACATGACTGCTGTCTTCTTTTGTTTTTTTATGGTTATTTGCAGCAGCTTTATTGGCAATAGCCAAAACCCAGACATAGCCAAAATAACTCTGAATAAGCATATGATTACATAAACTGGTACGTCCATACCAGGCTATGTTATTCAATAACAAAATTTTAAAGTGTTGATACATGTAGCAACTTGGGTGCATCTCAAGACAATCGCAGGTCAACTTGATTGATTAAGAAGTCAATCTCTAAAAGGTATATCCTATATGGCTCCATTTATAACAGTCTCAGAATGACAAAATTAGACAAATAGTGGTTGCCAAAGGGTTAGGGATGGTGGCCAGAGTGGTGGGCGGTGGTGGGTGTAAGTCCACAAGGAAGGTCTTTGTGATAATGTGTTCATTCTCTATCTTGATCATAGTGGCTGTTGTTGTTAGGTACCATCCAGCAATTCATTTCTAAACGATGCCTTGTTGTTGTTAAGTGCCGTCGAGTCGGTTCCGACCCATAGCAACCCCTGTATAGGGTTTCCGAGGAGCAGCTGGTGAGCTTGAACCGCCGACCTTGCAGTTCAAACGGTTTTGCAGTCTGACGCATTAAAGCATAGCAGGGAAAAAAAGCAACCATGTAGCAAATTGTGTGACTTGACAAAAATAAATCTGTTCATTCCTTAATTTCTATCTTTTGTTTTGGTGAGGTAGAGAAAGGAGTTACTTTTAAAACCAGGTTTTGAAAAAACTTCATGTTTGCAACATTCCAGTTAGGACATTTTATAATTATGATAATAACAACATAAAAGTAGATAGCACTGCTTATGTGAAAGGAAGAAAATAAATTTAAACTAATACTTACAATATACCTAGATTTGGCTGCATGTTATCTTTCTTCAGAGAGTAATTTCATAGCCAGTAATAGATAAATTTAAATATGCATACACTTATGTCTAAGAAATACACCTTCTCAAGGTACACCCACACTCCTCACTTAGTGACACGTCTAGGTTCCAAAGAACAGTTCATTATGTGAAAATTGGTATACAAAAATGGGAAGTGACCTCATCTAATCACAAAGGAGAGACTAACTACATCATTACACAACTGCCAAGTGGCGCTGTGGGCTAATGCGTCAGACTGCAAAGTCGTTTGCAGGTTGGCGGTTCAAGCTCACCAGCTGCTCCTTGGAAACGCTCTACAGGGTCGCTATGGGTCGGAATCGACAGCACGTAACAACAATAACTGCCAAACTAAAGCGAATCATGCCCCAGGGGAGTTGACACACATCCTTAACCATCACCTCATGCTTGCATCTCAGCATTACTGACAGACACTCATGCTTGACGCACAAAATGTCTGAACAGCGGAGTTATTACTATTGTCATCAATATCAATGGCAGCTAATGAGACAGGTAATAAGTAAAGTTATTTTGCTGGTAAGTGCTGTCGAGTCGCTTCCAGCTTATAGCGACTCTGTTTCCAAGGAGCCGCTGGTGAGCTTGAACTGCAATTAGTGAACTTAACTGCTGACCTTATGGTTCAAACTGACCTTGCAGTCCAGCGCAGTAACCCACAATGCCACAGCAGGACTAATCAAGTAAACTTCCATTTTTATTTTAAAATATGTACAATAGCAACAAAATGAAAACAAAAATGGAAGAGTTCACTTAAAATAAGGCATAATAGTTCAAAATGGTTAAATAAGTTTATGTGTTCACTTGAAACATTTTAATACCGGTAGAAAATATAAAAATGTATCCTTAACCATCCAATATTTTAATCGATATTTGATAAGTGGTGTCATCTTCTATTACCGCCTAAAATAATATATCACATAGTTTTTAAGACTGTGTTCTTTGACTTGTAACCTCGGCTCTTCTTTAGAATTACCTTCGCTGCAGCCAGGACATGCTCCTTTTTAATTATTCCACACTTGTTTTCACAAGCTTTTATCTGCTAATGGATGAACAGTACACAGTTCAGATGGACCAGGAAGTCACCATTAGTTTCCAGACGAAGACGAGGCTTCTGTCGCTTCCTGGTACGTTTTTAGGACGCCGCGAAGAGCCTTTCATTTTCTCTTCTGAGGGACTGCGGTCGAGAACACCATCTTCCCTCTCAAGCCCCTCAGCTCCTGAGACCCACCGTACAGCATATTTTATACCATCAGGCGAGGCAGGGAAAAGAATCCAAGGACTTTTCTCCAGGCCCCGCTACGTCTTCTTGAACTGCCTTAAAATTTTTTCTGTTCAGCACTTGGATTTCCTTATTTTTTCCATTTGCTTTAGCCTCTCTATGCGCACGCGCGAGAGCAAGTTTCAGAGTCCCTTCTGACATCCATTTCGGTCTTTTCCTTTTTTCTTGTCTTTTTAATGACCTTTGTCTTTTTTCCTGTATGAGGTTCTTGTTGTCATTGCACACTCTTCTGGTCTATTTCCTTAGTGTTCAGTGTGTCATATCTGTTCTTAAGATGATCTCTAAATTCAGGTGGGATATATACAGGGTCATATTCTGACTCTTATGGACTTGTATTCATTTTCTTAAGCTTCAGACTGAATTTGCATATGAGCAATTGGTGGTCTGTTCCACAGTCTGTCCTTGGCCTTGTTTGGGTGACGATTTGGAGCTTCTCCATTGTCTCTTCCCACAGATGTGTCACTTTGATTTCTGTGTGTGCCGTCTGGTGAGGTCCATGTGTATAGTCGCCATTTAGGGTTCTGGGGATAAAAATGTATTTACAATGAAAAAGGCATTGGTCTTGAAAAATTCTGTCATGTGACCTCCACCATCATTTCTATCACCAAGAGCATATTTTTTAACTACTATCCCTTCCTCTTTGGAGTCCTGGTGTGGCACTGTGGGTTAATGTGCTGGACTGTAAAGTCGGTTTGAACCGAAAGGTCGTCAGTTCAAGCTCACCATTTGCTCCTCGGAAACTCTATACAGGGTTGCTGCTGGGCCAGAACCGACTAAGCAACACTTAACTACAACATCCCTTCCTCTTTGTTTCCAACTCTGGCAATCCAATCACCAGTAATTATTAGTACACTTTTATTTCAATCAGTTTCAGACTGAAGAAGTTGGTAAAATATCATTACCACTGACTTTCGTGTTTGGTGCATGAATTTGGATAACACTTCTGCTAGCTGGTCTTCCTTGTAAGCATAGAGATACTGTCTATGTATGGGCTCCATAAATCACAAAGAAAAAATATATAATGCACATTTCTCAAGGGAAAGCAGTGTTCAGAGATCATCCTCTTGGGAGTCCCTACCGACAGAATCAAGCCTTGAACGTAAAGACTGAAATCAGAATGTTGACAGGACAGGAAGGAAGGGAAGGAAGACAGGGTACGGACAGAGCTGAGACAGCCAGAGACAAAGGAGGATAACACAGAAGACACTAAAGGTGATTTGCTGAACAGAATACTACAGCACGTGAGAGACAGCCAATGGCCAAGAGCTCACAGCGCTATGAAGTGTGAGCAGATGTCAACGTTAACTTGTGACGAGAACTGTGCCCCACAGAAGACAGCAAAACGCAGAGCGCGTGTGCTGTCGTCCGGATGACAAACGGAAGGTGTGCGTCGTTAAATGAGGACGTTTTTCAGAAGTTGACACACCTTGTCAGGGCATACCCTTGACGAATTTCTTTCCTTCAAGAGAAATACCTTGCTCAAAAAAATTGTAATTCCACGGGCAGAACGACTGTTACTACAAGAACAAGCAACATGCTTGCCCAGAAAACATCAAGGCAAGTGGTCGGGTCCCCGCAGTGCAAACCCCCTTCCAAGACAAAGACTCAATGGGAATACACGCTGTGATTGGTGACCACGC
>NW_006408615.1:4438953-4441845 GCF_000296735.1 Chrysochloris asiatica | reverse complement strand
ACACAAAACTAACCGAAAACACATGCTGTGTGTATTCTTCGGCTGAAGTCTGCACCTGAGTTGTCAGGACTGTGTTTTAGGATTAACCAAACACCACGAAATGGTTTGGAGATACAAAATGAAAGAACACCCACCATCTCTTGAAGTGTGCCAGGCTGACACACAGCAATTGATAATAGATCCTTTAGACTCCCATGTGCTAGACTGCAAAGTCAGTTTGTACCACAAGATGGGCGGGTTAAGCTCACCAGCTGCTCCTCGGAAGTCCTATACAGGGTTGCCATGGGTTGGAAACGACAGCACTTACCAACAACAAATACCTTAGATAAGGAGTGTGGGTGTGACACTGGACTGCTAACCACAAGGTTGATGGTTCAAACCCACTAGCCACTCCTTGGAAACTTTACAGAGGGTTGCTATGTTTCAGAACTAACAACACCTTAGACACACAGACAATTTCTAGGTGTATAAAAGATGCATTCTTCTGCTTCCCGGGGTTAATCCTCACAATCACCTGTCCAGGCGACTATGACACTGACTATCCCTACTTTCCAGTAAAAGAATCGGAGCCTCCAACGGTTAAATGGCCTGGCCGAGGGTGGAGCTGGGACTCACTCCTAGTGTCGAAGGCCAGAAACTCATGCTATTCCCACCACACTATGCTGACCCCTAATTAAAAACAAAACATACCACCGAACAGTTACCAATGAGTTGACTCCAAACTCATGGCGACCCCGTGTGTCGGAATAGGACTGTGTGTGTCCCACAAGGGGTTTGAAGATCTGCTTGTTCAGAAGATCACCAGGACTTTCTTTAGAGGCACTTTGTGTGAACTCGAACCTCCAACCTTTTAATGAGCAGCTTAACCTGTTCATGCTTTGGTCTTCCTAGCAACTCTGGCTCTCTAAGTAGTTTTTTTGTAAAAAATCAAAGTTGGACCGATTTATCACAAAAGAACGCTGGTGGTGTGGAACCGCTGACCGCAAGGTTCAAACCCAGCAGCTGCTCCTGGGAAACCCTACACAGGGTGACTATACGTCGGAAGTGATTCGATGGCTTCACTGTAACAACACCACTCCCTCCTGGTCAGCACACTGTTCACAAGGAGAGGAGAAGGGGCGTACAGGCATCTCTGGAGAACATGTAAGCAAGCCACCGTGACTGCCTTGTGTTTCCACCGGTGTATAAGCACATACGTACTCAGCTTCCCCAGCAGCTCCCGGATCGTCTGCACCCACAGGTTGCACAGCTGCTCATCCATACACCAGAACGTCACCTGGGCCCTCTTCCAGCGGTGACGTCGGGCCCTCTTCACGCAGTGCACTGGGCAGAAAGAGACACCGTGAGCACCGAGCCTCAGCCTCAGCAGCAAAGTCTGTCCCTAGCAGCCTCTGGCTGTTCATCATCTTCTCGACAGAGCTACACATTCCCAGCCAGCCAGTCACTCACAAGGTCTACCAGAAACAAAGGTCTCAGATCTTCTAGACTAATGGAAAGAGAGGGACTGGGTGCTGGCGGCCAGGAGGCAGGCTTGCAGAATGTGCCCTTTGGTTGTTTAAATTACTGTGTATTCCTGAGTGTTTCTGTGTACATTACCCCCCCAAAAAACCAGAGGGAATGGAAGCAAATACTGTTGAATGATGATACACAGAGGAAACTGTAATCACTGCAATGAATCAAAGATTGTAAAGCTGATGTTCTCCCATGTAAACTATCACTCAGTTCACATAAAAACAAAAATACATTAAAAAAACAAAACAAAACAGATGATCAACAACCAGAAGCAGATCACGAGAAAGCTGATATTAGAAAGTTTCTAATAAAGACGAATCAAGAAACTATTGAATATAACAAGTGACGCAAAAGTTCCCTCTCCTATAATCTGCAGGGGAATGAGGGAAGGGGTAGTTAGGGTTTGTTACCTGTGAAAGCATGGGGCTTTTCCATCTTCTGCCATTTTCCACTGGGGCAGTGTTTCTTGTTAACACCGGCTTCTTCCACAGCGATGATCTCGGAGATAGGAACGCAGCAGGCATCTGTAGAGATACCACACTCTTAGGTCTAACGGATTCATCAGACATGCCCAGCTAGGCTCCAGTGAAAGAAACCAGCTCCACGTCACTGGAATAGCGTGCTTGAATTTTCTCATTTAAAACCCCACAGGTCTATAAAATGAGTAATAACACTAGTAAGATTCGCATTCCTTGGAGTAACTGACCATCTGAGATCACAAGGGCGGCATGTACCCAGGGACTAAGTTCAGAAGGGGTGGGAAAGGAGGAGGAACATAAACAGGAAACACAGGGGGAAGTGAATGAGTGATGATACCTTATGGGGATTGCAATCAATGAAACAAAATGTGTGTGAATTGTGGAATGGAAAACTGATCTCTCTGTGAAAGTACACCCAATTCACAATAAAAAGTTAAAAAAAAAAAACTAAAACATTAGAAAAATCCACACAAGTAAAAAGGTTCTATGTCATTGTTAAACTTCAGATCTAAACAAATAAGGGGAACTCAAAGGTGATCAGAAATGGGGTGTTTCCAGAATCTTCTGAGGTGGGAAATCCTCAAAGGACAAGCAGACCAACCTGGAGTGACCAGAAGAACAGAAGATACTTCTTGAAAGAAAGACCCGACAGGAAAAATACAAAACAGTAACAGCAGTCTGACTGATTACTACAAGAACAAGCAACCTGCCCACCCAGGAGACATCAAGGCAAGTGCTCGGGTTCCCTCAGGGCAAACCCCGTTCCAAGACTTAGACTCAATGGGAATACACCAGCAGACATGAGCCCTGATTGGTGACCACGTTCATCACCAATAAAGGGAAGTGAGGGAAAAACAGCAATGAAGCTACGAGCTAAGCCCTACAATGTTCAATAGACTCC
>NW_006408615.1:4421667-4438110 GCF_000296735.1 Chrysochloris asiatica | reverse complement strand
GGGTATCCCCTTTGGTTGGTGATGATGCATGGAGGGGATTGTAACCATAGCAATGAAACAATATACGACAGGATGAATGTAAAGCCAATGTTCTGCCATGCACACTATCACATAATTCACAACAAACATTTTTTTAAAAAAAGAAATGGGGTGTTTTATCCAACAGAGTCACCAGATGTGCACTGCAAACTGTCAAGAAATCTGTTCTTCCATTCAACCAGCAGGTGAGAACTTCGACGGCAGCTATGGGAGTCCTGGTGTGGTGCTGTGGGTTAATGCACCTGACTGCCACTGCAAGGTTGGCAGTTCAAACCCACTGGGTGCTCCTCGTAAACCCTATACTGGGTTGCTATAAGTCAGCCGACTCAACGTCACTTAACAACCCTGCGCTAAACTGGGGAATCACATCAGAAACACGATGCTGTCCTGAATCTCTCAGGACAGCGCTAGGTTCAGAAAGGAGACGGTGACCTCAATACAGTGCAGCACCCAGGGCCACATTCAGGGGTAGGGACAAGAGGGCTGTCTGAGCAGAAGGTAATGAGCTTGGCCAGGATGCAGGGCCAGTCAGGAGTCGCCAAGGTGCCAAGCCAAGGGTGGGGGTGGGGGGACAAGGGACTTCTGGAAACGCCAGGTGGATCAGATCAGATGTCAGAAAGGGTGAGAGAGATGGGGCTGGGCCAAGCGGGTGACAGTTTGGGTGCTCTCTGGTTCTGGAAACTCAACAAAAGGCAGGTGTAACCCAAGCTTACCGGGTCACATTCAGTGGGCAGTTGTAATTACAGGGCTGCAGATGGGGAGAAAGTTCTGGGTTACGGGACACGTCGGTTTAGGCCGAAAGTGAAAGGGCCCCAGGAGGGTGTACCAACTGAGAAGCAGGGAAGAAGACCAGAGGTTCTGATTTGAATGGAGCTCAGAGTGGATTTGTAGTTGGGACTTTGAGACGCGTGGCCGGGTTGCTCTGTTGGCCGAACAGCCGGCAGCAAAGCTAAAGACTCTGTGATTGCTCAGTGAGTCTTGTCTTTGCAATTGATTGTTCAGGAGGGGACTGTGGAGCCCCCATGAGCTTCTACCCCATCCTATCCTCACCACCACTGTGGCTGTTTCTACAACACACATCTCCACCCAGCCCCCAAGGGGCCTGGCCCAACCCGGGGACACACAGCCACTCCAGCATGGGGGTCTCGGCCCAGGCTGTCAGCCAGCACCTATGCACTCAGCCCCTCAGTCACCTGTCAGCACAACTGCAGTGCCAACATCCTGTGACAGGCACACCCCAACAATGCTTTAGGCTCTGCGCCCATGCTCCAAGACATCCCCTCCAAAGACCACACCGGAGGCAATACTGACACCCCTCCCACCCCACCCTCCGCAGACTTGAGCGCAGTCATGCCGGCTCCCAACCCTTCCCGTCACCTAGAGGACCCTGTGTGTCCACAGCACCAGCTGAGTGAGTTTGATTGATGGCTTATTGCTGATGCGTTTTAGAGATCATGGAGAAAACACTTCAGGGTCTCCCAGGCTTATGTTTTGAGCCCTCCTCCCTTATGTTGGGAATTAGAAGAAAAGGTAAAGGTCTTTTTTCAAAGAGGACAAAATGAGATCAGACAGGAACCTGGTGGAGCAACGGTTTCGTCGCCCACAGGAAGGTTGGTGGTTCGAGCCTGCCCATCAGCTCCGAGGTACCTTCATGCATTGAGCAAGTCTACTGATGCTGTTCTTCCAGCAGCGCGTGCTTGCTTTGTGTCTGTGTGTCCCACTTTGATCATTCTTGCAGCATTCCCAACTTCTTCATCATGCCATTGGACGTTCCATAGGATAATAAGCACTTGACCTCAAAGTCGGTTTACACCGTAAGGTTGGCCACTCCTCAGAAACCCTATACGGGTCACTAGGAGTCTGAACCAACTCGATGGTGCTTTACAACTACACAGTCCAAAGACCACAGTCTAGTGTCAGAGTGGCTTTCATATGCACATGGGACTCAGTTTGGAACCCAGGCCGTCATATCTCCAAGATGTGTCTGTACGGGACAGTCTTCTATTGAAGGAGTTCTCCCTGTGTGGGGCTGACCTGGGCACTGTAGGGTGTGGGGCCCTGAGGCAGAATCATGGCTGTACTTAGTTCACACCTCCAGGTAACCAACAACTCAAGGCACAGGCCTGAGAAGACCCCACATCTCAGCCCCCGCTACAGCTGTAGCAGAAATACTACCACCACCACCGAGTCCCTTCCGACTCACGGTAGTCCTACCGGGCAGAGGAGAACTGCTCTTTAGCGTTTCCGAGGCTGTCAGTCCTTACGGGAGCAGACAGCCTCAGCTTTTTCCCTGTGGAACAGCTGATGGGTTTGAACTACCAACTTTGCGGTTAGTGGGCCAATGCTTAACCCACAGCTCTACCAGGGCTCCTTAGAAATACTACAAGGGGTGCTTTGTCAAACAGAAATGTATTTGCTCACAATCTAGGAGGTTAGAAGTCGGAAACTCAGGAAGCCGGCTCTAGGAGAAGGCTCTCTCTCTCTCTGTTGGTAACTGACAACATGCATGATACAGTCTCAGTGTAGTGGTGGTGGTGGCTGTTAAGTTCTATCAAGTCGGTTCTGATTCATACTGACCCTGTATAGGGTTTCTGAGGAGCGACTGGTGGGCTTGAACTGCTGACCTTGTCGTTCAAACCAACTATGAGGTCGAGTGCTTATCCTACACGCCACACCCGGGACTCCAGGGTAGTGGTTGTTGTTAAGTGTTGCTGACTTGGTTCCAACCCATTGCGACCCTGCGTGGGGTTTCCTAGGAGTGACTGGTGAGCTTGAAGCACCAACACTGTGTTCAGACCAACTTTGCAGTCCAGTGCACTAACCCACAGCGCCACACCAGGTCTCTAGGGTGGTGTGGTCCAGTGGACTTCTTACCCTCCACAAGTTAGGTCCCTGCTCAGCGTCACAAACTCTTCTCTGGCCCAGAGTGGAACCCACGTCCCACCACCTACAAGGTGCTCTCCGAACCCAGCAGCTAACCCTGGATATCTAACGCCTCTGTCTCTTCTCATGACATTTTCCTCCTGATAATGAAATAATTCATCCGAAGGGCAGTGAGTAGGGTTCCGATAACACAAGTGTTACAACCTCAAACAGTGTTACCATTCAGAAACGGGCTGGGAGAGAGTGTAGTCACGTCTCAGCTGAAAATTCCCACACGTTTGCTGGAAACAGGAGATGCTGCGTGCTTCCCCTCACAACGGGCTCTCTGTTCACACACAGGTTTACTGTCGGGCACTTACCCCCAAGGGAGGAGTCAGAGGGGGCCTGTTCTCGCCGACACACATGTACCCAGGGCGTGCTTGCTGGCTAGTTCCTGCTGCAGTCAGCTAGCCATGTTTACAGCCTACACCGTGTGCGCTGACAGCAGGGTGTGGGGTCCTCGGTCACCCCTGCTATATTTCCTAGTTTCTAGTGCTGGCCAGGGCTCAGTAGGAAAGATCAAACAGCAAGCCACTGCTGCCCAGCTGATTCCACCTCAGAGTGACCTTCCACAAGGTGACCCATGGCTTCACAGGGCCGGGCAGGGTTTTGTTGTCTTGCGCCGTGGGGTCGCTGTGAGTTGGAACTGACTCAACCACCACAGGAAGAAGAAAGGCTCTGTAGGGTTTGTCAGCGCTTTACAGACATACACTGCATCTTCCTCCCACCACGGGTTCAAACGGCCCACCTTTTGGTTGGCAGCTGAACGCATAACCACGGAGCCACCAGGGCCCTGCTGACTCATTAGAAGTAAGATTACTCTAGGATGCTGCGTCATGGAGGGAACAAACAGGACCAGACACCAATGAGGAATCCTGGGGGGCATACATGGTTCACGTACCCTGCTGAAAACCCAAAGGTTGAAGGTTCAAGTCACCCAGAGCTGACTCAGAAGAAATGCCTGGCTACGTGTTTCTGAAAACTCAGCCATTGAGAGACTGTGGAGCCCATTAGTTGGAGCCCTGGTGTGGCACTGCAGGACAATGCGCGGGATTGTAAGGGCAGTTTGAACTGCAGGGTCGGTGGTTCAAATTCACCAGTTGCTCATCAAAAACCCTATACAGGGTCGCTATGAGTTGGAACTGACTCCACGGCACTTAACAACCACAACAGCCCAATCACTTGGTGGGAATTAAGAGGGCTTTGAAGACAAAAGCCGTATCAAGTAAATGCAAGGTACCATGATTCCACATTCCGTTGGGGCACCTCTCTGAAATGAGCACAAACAAGGATCTCTTCCAGTCACTTGGCCACGTAGCTGTCGTCCAAATTTCTTGGCACAGACGAGTGAGTGCCTCCAGTGCTGCATCAGCTTGCTGAAAGATTTTAGTTTGTATTTCATCAATTCTCGGAACCTTGTTCTTTGCCAATGCCTTCAGTGCACCTTGGACTTCTTCCTTCAAGTATCAGTAGCTCTTTTTTTAAAGGTTTTTATTGTATATTGAGTGAAAGTCCACAGGGCAGATCATCAGTTTTACATTCAACAAATCATATACCTTGTTTCATTACAATGATTACAATCCCCTCCATGCACCATCAGTTAATAGTATTTCTCTCTATTCACTTCAGCTCTTTTAAAAAAAAAAACAAAATAACCCACTCAGGCATATATAATAATTTACATCTCCAAAGGGCACATTCTGCAAGTCGGCCTCCTAGCCACCAGCTCTTAGTCCCTCTCTTCCCATGAATCTAGAGTCCTCAGGCGCTCCTTCTCTCTATTACCCCATCTCTGCCTCCGTCTCTGGTGTCGCTGCTTCTCTGGATAAGGTCCCACATTTTGCTTGGGACTTGGATGGTCCTATGGTCCTCTGTTTCTGGACTGTAAGATTAACCACTCCCCTGTTTTTGTTACAAAACTTCTACCTTTACAATTGTTGACAGTAGCAATTAGTCATGATAACAATGATTCACTATTGAATCCTACGAATCTTATCCCCATCTCTTTTCACCAGACCCATCTAGACAAGATGACAGCTATTCAGTGGGGACTCTTTCTTCCCCCTCACACTGTTAAACTAAACTCCTTCTTGAAAACTTGAATGCCAGTCACTTCGTGCCTTTATTGCCCCCTCATTTTAGGTAGCATTGGCTCTTGATCATATGCCACCTCCTTGGTTACTTTTGATACATCTTTCCACCATCCATCTGTCAGTCTGTCCCACTGCGGTGGCTTGCATGTTGCTTAATGCTGGGAGCTTGTTGTTGTTAAGGACCGTTGAATCAGCTCTGACCCATATCGACCCTATGTACAACAGAACAAAACCCTTCCTAGTCCTACGTCATCCTCATAATTATTACTACGCTTGTGCCTACTATTGCAGCCACTGTGCTAACCCATCTCATTGGGGGGCTCCCTCTGTTTTGCTGGCCTCTACTAAGCCAGACATCCTTCTCCAGGGACCGGCCCCTCCTGAAAGCATGTAAATCACATGGGACCAAGTCCCACCATTCCCATTTCTAAGGAACATTCTGGTTGTACTTCTTCCAAATACAGAATCGTATCTTCTGAGCTTCAGGGAAGGCAGGAGGCAGGGAGTGCGTACGTTGTCAGGGTAACGAGGTCACATGGCCCTCACCATCCCACCTACGAGCAGAAGGGCTGCAGGTGTCCCACAGAGCCCTGCAGACTTTATGTGAACTTGTTCCACTTTAGAATGTCAACTGCAACTCAGGAGCAAACAAAAAGGCTCCCTGTTCGAGCTTAAAAATATCAGTGGGCTCGAATAGGTCTGAGTCGTCAGTTCATTACCTCTGGTGAGGGTCTTATCATTACTGTTTTGTTGTTACTGTGGTGACGTGCCGTTGAGTCGATTCCGACCCATAGCCACCCTGTACAGGGTTTCCAAGGAGCAGCTGGTGAGCTTGAACCACCGACCTTGCAGTTCAAAAGACTTTGCTGTCTGACGCATTAGCCCACAGAGCCACACCAGGACTCCCACAAACAGCTGGTTACGTATCTATAATCTACCCCATCTAGCCTGACAGTGACATCAGACTGTGATCACTGAAAACAAACTAAACAGCTCCTTATCGTCCTTTTATGAACTGCCCCTGCCTGAGGTTATTTGTCCACAAGAGGCTCAACAAGTCTCATCAGACTCAGCATCGACGACAGACAGGACAGACAGACAGAAGCCGCTGGGATAAGAACTGCGTTGCTTCTATTCGATGGTCTGCTTGGCAAAGAAATGTTCACGGGCTACCATTTCTTCTTTGTGGTTGCCTTCAATGACAAAGTCATTTTAAATAAAAGCTCTAACCACAGATACCAAAGGTCACAAACCTGGTGCAGCTCTGGGTGACATTTAGTTCTGTCATATATAAGGTCACCTGAGTCCGAGCCCACTTGTTGGAACAACAGCAGAGGCCCGCGGTCCCCCAGACTGCATAATGAATGAGTACGGAAGCCCGGAGAAGGATGTGTGCATTTGAACTACGGTGCTGACAAAGAAGACTGAAAAGTACTGTGGACTGCCAGAAGAAATAAACATCTGCGTTGGAAGGACAGCCAGATGCTCCTCAGAAGTGAGGAAGATGGCGAGACTTTGTCTCACGTACTTTGGACATGTGATCAGAAGGGACCAATCATGCTTGGTGATGTACAGGGTCAGAAAGAAAGAAGAAGACCCTCAGGGATTTGTACTGGCAGCAAAGGTTCAACAGTGGGCCCAGGCATGGGCGGGGCAGGGTTTCATTCTGTAGTGTGTGGGATTCACTGTGAGCTGGGCCCAGGATGGCACCTACCAACATCACCACCACAGGGGAAGCTCAGAGGAGTGGTGAGCAGTGTATGTGAGCTGTCTACATCATTGGTCTTGGCGGTGACAGAAGGGCTATCCAGGACTGTGACCCCACTACATGTGGGTCCACTGTCCTCTGAGGCTGCCCAGTCCTAAGGCACAGTCTGCACACCACAGGGCTCACAGACGCTTCAGAACTTCAGAGCTGGTGAAACCAGGAACGAAGCTCGAAGCTCGCTCACCTGGTTTCCTTGAAGACTCCTTGCAGGTGGTCAGGTGAGCTGAGAAGTGAGGCAAGAAGAGAAGGTGAGGTGGGTTTACATAACAGGGAAGGAGAGATAGGTGTTCAGATAAAGAGGGAGCTGCACCAGGCTTGTTTCCTGGGAAAAGCAAACCGACCAGTTTAACCACCCTGATCCTTAGTTGAGATCCAAGGGGAGCAGTCAAGTGGGAGACAGGCACCTGAGACTGTGGTGCTGGGCTGGGGAAGGTGTGTATGGGAGTGGGGGGGACAGGTGGCTGCCAGCACCTGACAGATGTCCTCTAAGTCTCCGTGGTCTAGTGAATGTCTACCATAGGACAAGAGGATTTACTTCTTAGCCTGGATAATTCCAGATACAAAAACCACTGAAATTCCCAAGCCCTAAATAAGATATTTCAAGATGTACACTTTTTTTTTTCTTTGAAAGTTCTTCACTGATACATTAGAATAGCAGGTGCTTCAAGACTCGATCCCCAATCCTGAAGTGGGTCACAAAGGTCTAAGCATATCCTGAAAAAGCTGTAAGGAAGGCCCAGAGCTGCCACCTGCAGTTTAATTCTAGCTACCAAAGGAAAGGTGGGTAGTTCAAACCCACCATCTGCTCCTTGTGAGAAATAGTGAGATAGGCTGCTTCTGTCAAGGCTTACAGCCTCGGAAACTGGGGGGCAGTTCTACTGTGTCCAGCAGGATCATTATGAGTTGGAATTGACCAAAAGGCAGCACCTTTGATTTCTGGTCTATCTGGCAATTTGGACATCTTGGTGGCACAGTGGTTAAGCACCCAGCTGCTACTCAATAGGTCGGTGGTTCAAACCAGCCAGTCACTCCACAGGAGAACAACTTGGCAGTCTGCTTCCGTCCCGATGACAGTCTTGGGCAGTTCTCCTCTATCCTATAGGCCTGCTATGAGTCAGAATTAACTTGAAGGCAGTGGTTTTGTTTGTTTGTATTTAATGTGGCCATCTGCTCCCCAAAGGTGCCGTTCTACTTTGCACACACGGGGTCGCCAGGAGTCGGAATCAATGGAACAGCAGTGTGGCAGGCAAGAAGGTGGTATCACTGGTCAACACACTCAGCTGCTTGATTGGAGGTTGAATTCTACTCAGAGGTAATGCGGAAGAAAGTCCTGGAGACCAACTTCTGAAAAAATCAGTCCTAAAAACCCTCTGGGGCACAGTTCTGGTCTGAGGCAGATGGGGGCGCCATAAATAGGAGCAGACAGGAGAGCAGTAGACCTCCTTCTGGATTATGTGGCAGAAAGGGAGCTAGAGCAGGGGCAGATGATTCAATGAGCAAACTAGGCTTAATTGGGCTAAAGTACTAATCTGTACTTTGCTTACTGTACGCAAGTGCATAATGTTTACCAGTTAATCTGCCCTGAGTGGGAATGGAAAAGCCCTACCCAGCGTGGCTGACATTCTCATGAAGGGAGAGGTCAGCATACAACAGCACCAACATCGATCATTCTCTTAGCACAATAGCAGGGTGGGTAGGGTGGGGAGACTCCTGTAGGTGCGGGAATGAGTCAAGACCACCACAGGCCCAAGAATGAGACTGCCCAGAGAAGAATGCCAGAGCCTGGAGTACAGGCTGCTGGCTGCCTCTGCATCTCCTCCTGAGAGGAGTGGGACCCAGAACCACAGGCGGGCAATCTGTCCCAGGCCACCAGCAGCACTACCAGCCCTGGGTGATACGAGGCTCTATCAGAGCCAACAGGTGGATGCTACACCTGAGACCTGGCCACTCAGGAGCAAGACACAGACAGACAGCGATTTCCCGCTCTTCGCTTTAACTATTGCGTTCCTCCCTGTGTCTCCCGCGACCTTCATCTTCTCTCTGCCAACCTCGCTCTTATAAACTGCCTGCCCCGTCACCCAAGTTAACATATGTGGGCCCTCTAACCTGTGAATGATTCCCTGTCTCCCTCCCTCCCTACCCTGGGAACCCTCCTAGGCTGTTACTTTTCTTAACATTTGACACTATGGTCTCATCAGTATTTGTCCTTTTGTGACTTACTGATTTCACTCAGCACTCTCCAAGATAAGCCAACAGCCTGCCCGAGACCCACCGGCTTAGGAAAGGGTTCAATCCAGCACCCTCAAAGGTGTGCCATGCCCAGGGCCCTCTGCACAGACAGCAGTTCCCATCGTCCAAAGGGTCTGATGTGGTCACTCCAAGCCAAGACTTTTCCGGAAAATTTAATAATCGTAAATTCTGGGCACACGTGTTTCATTCCATGGGTGGGTTTAGTCATTCTACAAACCAGGTACCACCAAGTCAACCCCAACTTGTGGCAACCTCGTGTGTCAGAGTATGACTGTGTTCCATAGAGTTTCTTTTTAAAAATTTTAATTGTGATTTTGGTGAAAGTTTACAGAGCAAATCCATTTTCTCTTCAACAGTTCATACACACTTGGTCTACAACCCCCACAATGTCCCAACACTCTGCCCCTCTGCCTGTGTGGGCTGGTGCCCTTCCGTCCTCTCTCTCCTCCCTTCCTGCCTTCTGAGCTTCCTCCCTGGGCAAACGCTGCCTTTTGATCTCCTGTGATTGACTGTTTTGCGGGGTGCGTACCTCCTCCGTGTTATTGTTTAACTTACTCCAAATCTACTGCCGCTGAGTCAATTCTGACTCATAGGAACTCTATATAGGGTTTCCAAGACTGTAAGTCTTCATGGCGGGGTGGGGAATGTCCAGCCCATGGGCCATAAGAGACCCACAGAATCATTTGGTCTGGCCCTGCCCAGGCAACCACAGTTGCAGCCATCACATTGTTGTGGTAGTTTTTAAGTGCCGTCGAGTCAGTTCCAACTCAGCAACCCTGTATAGGGTTTCCAATGAGCGGCTGGTGAGTTTGAACAGCTATCACGTTAAGGATGAGTTAATTAAATGTTTGACCACATATGTTGTTGTTGTTGTTGTTATGTGCCGTGGAGTCGGTACCGACTCATAGCGACCCTGTACAGGGTTTCCGAGGGTGTAAATCTTTACGGGAGTAGAAAGCCTCATCTTTCTCCCGTGGAGCGGCTGGTAGTTTCGAACTGCTGACCTTGCGGTTTATAGCCCGATTCGTAACCACTACGCTACCAGAGCTCCTTTTGACCACATATAGCAGTGGTTAAATATAGCAGGCTAATTTTCAAGTTTATAATTTCATCTGGCCCGTGAATGATATTACAAATATCCAAATGGCCCTTGGTAGAAAAAACGGTTCCCCACGCCTGCTTTACAGGAATAGACAAACTCATTTTTCTCCCAAGGTGGCTAGGAGCCCAAAGCTTAACCCACAGCACCACAAGAGCCCTGGAGTCCTGGTGTGGCGCTACAGGACAAGCACTGGACTACTAACCACAAGCCCACCAGCTGCTTCGCAGAAACCCTATACTGGGTTGCTAAGAGTCGAAACCAACTCAACCGCAGGCAATTAACCACAACAACAACGCAATAATAATGGAGTGATTTAATGACTGCTGTTTCCATGAGCACCGAGTTCCCCAGTGCTGGTCTAACAGAAACACCACAAGTAGATGCCTTTAATAGATCTCGTTTCCCTCTCACCTTTTAGGGGACTAAAGTCTGAGTTCAGAGTGCTGGCTTTAGGGGGAGCTTTTCTCTGTCTGTCATTCTAGGAAAAGGTCCTGGTCCCCTTTCACCATCTGCAGACCCAGCATTCCTTGCAGAGCTCCGTGAATCTTGGCATCAGCCTGCCCCTGGGTCTGGGAGCTTCACAGTGTCCAGAAGACACACTCCGCTCCTGGCTCTTCTCTCTGAGTGGCAGTTGGTTCCCCATTCTTGCTCACTTCTCTCTCCTCGTATATCCTAAGAGACGGACTCAAGACTCAACCTAACCCTGTAGGCTGCATTCTACCTCACTAACGTCACGTTGTCATTGCTGTGTGTCACTCAATTGGTTCCAAATAATAGAGACCCAGTATAGGGTTTCTGAGAGCTGGTGGATATGAAGGACTCATCTTCTGGTTCCCAGTCTAGTGCTTATACTTCAGTGCCACACCTGGGCTCTCATCACATCAAATCGGGGCTTATCGCTTCATATCACATTACGGAAGACATGATTCCATTATTGTAGATCTCATCACGGGGAATGATCACACATCTTAACTGCTAGCCCACTGAGAACACTGTCCCAAGCAGGTTGGCACAAACCTAGCTGCCTAACATAAGCATTGATTGTGGATTGAAGTAAAATGAATCTTTGACCATTTCAAACTTTTCTGTTTATCACCAGGCTGTTCATTGGTCCACTGGCGAGGATTTTTGTTTTCTTTACATTGAGGTGTAACCCCATTAAAGGCTGTGCTCTTTGATCTTTATAAGTAAGTGCTTCAAGTCCTCCTGACTTTCAGCAAGCAAGGTTGTATCATCTGCACATCACAGGTTGTTAATGAGTCTTCCTCCAATCCTGATACCACGTTCTTCTTCATAGAATCCGGATTCTCAGATTATTTGTTCAGCATACAGACTGAACAAGTATGGTGAAAGAATGTAACCTCAGTGCACACATTTCCTGACTTTAAACCATTAAGTATATCCTCTTGATCTATTCACAAGATTGCCTCTTGGTCTATGCACACGTTCCACATGACCACAATTACGTGTTCTGAAATTCCCATTACTCATAATGTTATCCATAGTTTGTTACGATCCACAAAGTCAAATGAATGCCTTTGCATAGTCAATAAAGCACAAGTAAACATCTTTCTGGTATTCTCTGCTTTCAGCCAAGGTCCATCAGCCATCAGCAATGATATCCGGGCTCTCTTCCAAATCGGCGTATCCTCCTATCAAAGTATTGCTGCAACCGTTGTTTAAAGATCTTCAGCAAAATTTTACTTGGATGTGCTAGCAATGATACTGTGTGTTAATTTCCAGATTCTGGTGGATCATCTTTCTTTAGAATGGGCACAAAGATGGATCTCTTCCAAATTTCCTGACATAGACCAATGAGAGCTTCCTGAGTTGTAGTCGTTTGTTAAGACATTTTAATTGGCATTACATCAGTTCCAGAAGCCCTTTTAAAAAACTTCACCAATACCTTCAGTGCAATTTGGACTTCTTCCTTCAAAGCCATTGGTTCTTATCATATTCTACCTCTAGAAATGGCTGAAGGTCAGCCAATTCCTCAAGTATGTTGTTGCTGTTAAGGTGCAGCCCATCAGTACTGATTCACAGTGACCCTTTGCACCACACAACGAAATGCTTCCTGGTCCTGTGCCAACCTCACAATCTCTGTCACACTTGAGCCCACTGCTGCTGCCACTGTGCAAGAGGGGTAGGGGTGACAACATGTATTTCTGGGGGACACATTTCAGTCCATTACACCCATGAAGGTTCTTGTGTGGGGACTCTGTAACACCAGTGGAAGCAGATGGACTAGGCAGAGAAGTCCAACACTTGTCCAATGGCCAGTAGCTTCTGAGCTTTTTCTTGTCTTCCTTATCTCCAGCAGTGACCCAACGGCTGCCTTAAATAAACTGGATGCGGGCGGAGAAAGCCCTGAGGAAAGAAACAGCTCATGGGGAAGCCCCAATTAGGGAAGGGCTGGGCAGGGGTACCCCTGTCCTAGGCTCGTCCCCAGCTGCTGACCATATCCAAAGCAGCACAGTACATGACTTGCAGGAACCTTGAATGCACCACGTTGAATGAAACAAATCATTCACAAAAGGACAAATGTAGGTGATCTCACTATCTGAAATAAACAAATACAAGGGGCCTTCAAAATGTGCGTGGAAAAATGGAATTAAAAGATGTTGGAATTTTCCCACAAGCTTTTCACAGCCCTTTTGTATACTGAAATCACAGATTATTAATGGTTGCCAAACTGGTGTGGTGCTATACATAGGGTAAGCACTGGACTGCTAACTGGAAAGGTGGAGGTTCAAACCCACTAGGCACTTCTCAGAAACTCTATATTCATGGTCACTCTGAGTTGGAACTGCCTCAAGGGTACTTAACAATGATTATTAGTGGTGACCAATCAGAATGCCCCACCACCATTAGCATAAACATATTATCAGGGGGAACCAGTTCCATATGAGGTCAGTAACCTCATCTGCATGCAAAAGCTAGACAGTGAATAAGGAAGACCATAGAAGAATTGATACTTTTGAGTTGTGGTGTTGGAGGAAAATATTGAAAGTACCGTGGGCTGCCAAAAGAACCAACAGATCTGTGTTGGAAGAAGTGCGGCCAGAGTGCTCCTTGGAGGCCAGGATGGTCAAACTTCGTCTCTCATACTTCAGACATATTGTCAGGAGGGACCAGTCACTGGAAAAGGATTTCATGTTTGGTAAGGTGGAGGGTCAGAGAAAAAGAGGAAGACCCCCAATGAGATGGATTGGTAAAGTGGTGGCATCAATGGGCTCAAGCATGGCAACAATAGTGAGGTTGGCCCAAGACAGGGCAGTGTTTCGTTCTGTTGTGCATAAGGTCGCTATGGGTCTGTACCGACTCGATGGCACCTAACAACAACAACCATCAGAATGCCCCACAGAAGTGAGGGTGAAGAGACTTTGTCTCACACACTTTGGACATGTCAGGAAGTACCAGTCCCTGGAGAAGGAAATCAAGTTTGGTCAAGTAGAGGGTCAGTAAAAAGACGAAGACCCTTAAATGAGATGGAACGCCAGCGGCTGCAACAATGGTCTTGAACATGATCACAGTTCTGAGAATGGCACAGAGCCAAGCAACACTTTGTTTTCTTACACACGGGCTTCGGAGTCGGCACTGGGGTACCTACCAGGAGCAGCAGAGACAGGAGGAAGAGGGAAACGGGGAATTTCTATTTGGGCATTGAGTTTCTGTTAACTTGTTGTTAGGGGCCGTCGAATCGATTCCGACTTAGTGTGGCGCTGTGGGTTAATACACTGGACTGTAAAGCTCACCAGCTGCTCCTCAGAAACCCTATACAGGGCTGCTATGGGTCAGAACCGACTCAACAGCACTTAACAACAACAAATGTACAACTGAACAAAACACTGCCCAGCCCTGCACCATCCTCACAATCGCTGCTACACTTGAGCCCACTGCTGCTGCCACTGTGCCCATCCATCTCTCTGGGGGTCTCCCTCTTTTTCACTGACCCTCCTGTTTACCGAATACAACATTCTTCTCCAGGAACTGGTGCCTCCCGATAATATGTTTATGCTAATAGCATGATAAGGAAGATCATAGAAGAATTGATGCCTTTGAGTTGTGGTGTTGGAGGAGAATACTGAAAGTGCCATGGACAGCCAAAAGAACCAATAGATCTGTTTTGGAAGAAGTGCAGCCAGAGTGCTCCTTGGAGGCCAGGATGGCTAAGCTTCGTCTCTCATACTTTGGACATACTGTCCGGAGGGAACAGTCGCTGGACAAGGATGTCATGGTGGGTAAGGTGGAGGGTCAGAGGAAGAGAGGAAGACCCCTAACGAGATGGATTGGCCAGGTGGCATCATTGGTGGACTCAAGTGTGGCTGTGCATGGGGTCGCTGTGAGTCGGTTCCAACTCGATGGCACCTGACAACAACAACAATAGCTGTGGGGCATTTTGGGAAAAGATAGGGATAATGGTAGTAGAACCTGAAAAACATAATCGATGTCATTGAATTGTAAATATGGAAGTCGTACTGGAAAATGGTTTGGCGTGTATATTTGAACTATAAAAAATGGGGAAAAGCAGCCAGGCAGGACCTTGGATCTTAACTACCATGTTTTCACTGCTGTTGGTAAGTGCCTGTGAGTCGATTTTGACCCAGAGGGAGCCCACACGAGGCAGCAGAAATGCCTCCCAGACTGTGACCTTTGCAGGATCAGATCACTAGATCTTTTCTACTATGGGGTGACTGGTGGGTTTGAACCACTGGCGTTTCAGTTAGTAGAGACGTGTTTAACCATCGCACCACCAGAGTTCCATTCGAACTACAGTATTAACCACCTTGTGGACCAGCTCCCAGGTCCCCGTCTAGCCCAGGGATGGACGTAAGGGGCAGACCCGAGCTGCACAGCTGAGGCCTTGAAAACAGACGGAACAGGAAGCACCTCCCACAGTTATCAAAGGAGTCTAATGTCCCCCAAAGGATTTTCACTAGACTCAGAGTATTATAATATTGAAAATGTCCAGGATGCACTCCAACACGCACCAACATACCAGGCATCAGGAAAACTCAACAGGCGCCAGCCCAATTCTGAGACGACCCAGATATTGTCACCAGTGGATTCAGGCTTTTGATCAGCGGTTCAAATCCACCAAGCCACTCCTCAGAAACCCTATACAGAAGCACTATGAGTCAGAACTGGCTCGACAGCACTCAACCATTCAACAACAACAACATAATCATGCCCCACAAGCTATAGGTGACATTAAAAG
The DNA here is from genome assembly GCF_000296735.1 of Chrysochloris asiatica. Lineage (NCBI taxonomy): Eukaryota > Metazoa > Chordata > Mammalia > Afrosoricida > Chrysochloridae > Chrysochloris > Chrysochloris asiatica. Next base: position 4,422,718 of record NW_006408615.1, on the reverse strand, counting down.
GAAAGAAAATTCTCTGGAGAAAAATTTAAAAAATTATTTTTTTTAAAAATGGGAAATTTGGAACTGTTAAGTATAGTATCTGAATTTTTTGTTTGTTTTATTTTAAACCACTCAGTGAGCTCAGAAGTCGAATGGAGATGCTAAAGGTAAGTGTCAAGGGAGTTGAAAATAGATCAACAGACGTTATCCGATCTGAAGGACAGTCAGGAGGAAAAAGATCTTTTAAAAAGTAAACAGATGTGATACAATAGTGAATAATTGTTATCAATTTACTGTGAGGGTTGGAAATGTAAAGGTAGACGTTTTGTAGCAAGGAGGGGAGTGACTGACTTTGCACGCCAGGAGCGGTGGTCCCTGGGACCATCAAGGGAGAAGAGTGGAGAGCGGGACCCTACCCAGAGAAGCAGTGATGCCAGAGATGGAGGCAGAGACAATGACGTGGAGAGATGGAGCAGCTGGGGGCTTTAGACCGGGAGATGGGGAGGAGCTGTGTGCTGATGACCGGGGAGCAGGCTTTGGTTGGTTGATGACACATGGAGGGTATTGTAACCATGGCAATATATGATAGGATGAATGTAAAACTAATGTTCTCCATGTAAACTATCACATAATTCACAATAAAACATTGAAAAAAACAAAAGTAAACAGAGACTCCATTTCTGGGGAGCACTGGGTAGATAGACTTCCCCCTCGCCCTTTTTCCTAAGTAAAATCAGGTGCACCAGATATAAAAAGGAGCCTTGGTGCCCACTGCAGGGTAAGCACTGGACTACGAAGCACAAGTTTCATTGTTCAAACCTAGCAGCGGCTCCACAGGAGAAAGACGAGGCAGTGTGCTCCTGTAAAGATTTTTAGTCTTGGAGATCACTGAGTCAGAATGAACTCAAAGGCAATGCTGTTGTGAAGTGCTGTCAAGTCGGTTTCCAGGAAGCAGCTGGTGGGTCTGAACCTCCAACCTTGTGGTTAGCAGTCTAGTGCTTACCCTACTGCACCACGCCACAACTGAGCCATGAGGCACGAAATCCAAAGGCTCTGGGGAGGGTCTCTCCTG
>NW_006408615.1:4389217-4421547 GCF_000296735.1 Chrysochloris asiatica | reverse complement strand
GGCTACTCAGTAAACAAGGTAAGCATAGAGTTACCTGTGTTACTCATCTGGAGTGAACAATATAAAACACGTGACGCTGTTCCATACAGATGACTATGTCAGCCTGTGCTTACCTGGCTGACTGGGTCCTTCATCCATCCATGATAGGGACTCTATAACTCTGAAATGGAGCTTCGTGGAGTTGGGAGAGAGAGAGATTCCAGCCAGACCCAGAGCAGGATTTCCGATGTGGTGAAGAAATGTGAAATGGTTAACTGTGTTGTTAAGTAAGCACAAGTCAGCCGTGCTTACCTTGTTGTTGGGTTACCCACCCCATCACAGCAGACGTGCTTCCCAAAGTTGGTTCCAGTATGTGTGTCTTTCCACATTTGTTTCCTCTTTGCATAAGACGCCATTCAGAGGGGATTCAGTTTAACATGCACCCACTCTAGCAAGACCTCATTCATGCTACACAAGAAAACCCTTTTTTCCACACAGGGTCACGCTCATAGGTGCAGGGCTCGGGGTTTCAGCATACGTTTGGGGGGCATGCAACTCAATTCATAACAACACCTGGTTTTGAATTTGAGACCCTTTCCATGATCCGCAGTCAATGAATAAGGCTTGTGCAATTAGCCCCTGTAATACGGCACTGCCATGTCTTAAAATCCACGCTTTCATTATGGCCCCGTGAATGCGTGCCTAAGTATTTACCTCCGAGAAGTGAAATCATGTGCCCTTGAAAATGAACAAGTGTATACCAATGATCAACACCTCATCACTGGCCAAGTCCATCTGCAGGTGAGCGGGTTAGCAGATGTGATGTAACATCCTTCAGGCTTGCGGTGATGCTGTGTACCTGGATGGGGGGGGGGGTCCCCAGAGCTCATCCAGCTCCCCTTAAAGTGCATTTCACTATATGTAAAGTATGTCCTGGTGTGGTGCTGTAGGGTAACCACTGGACCACTAACAGCAAGGTTGGCAGTTCAAACCCACCAGCCTCTCATGGGAAACCATACTGAGTCGGAACAGACACGCCGGCACTTAACAACAAACTCTGTAAAATCAGCTTTTAGAATCCATGTTTTAAAAACGTAAACAATTATATAGAAGGCATTCCACCATTTATTTTCCTAGTTTTTCGTGTATGTTTACATTTACCAAAACCAAAATAAAAACAGAGACTTGATGCTGATTTGACTACCACATATGGTAATCCCGTGTGGTCAGAATAAGCCGTGTCCCATTGGTGATGGTGCTTATGTACCGTGAAGTCGGTTGTGACTCATAGCGACCCTGCACAGGGTTTCCAAGGCCGTAAATCTTTACAGGAGCAGAAAGCCTCATCTTTATACCAAGGAACGGCTGGTGGGCTTGAACCACCGACCTTGCAGTTAGCAATCTAGTGTTACTGCATCACCAGTGTTCCTTCTGTCACATGTTGTTGTCGTTATGTGCCGTCGAGTCAGTTCTAACACATAGTGACCCTGTACAGGGTTTCCGAGGCTGTAAATCTTTATGTGAGCATGAAAGCCTCGTCTTTCTCCCGCAGAGCAGCTGATAGTTTCGAACTGCTGTCCTTGAGGTTCACAGCCCGATTCGCAACCACTACACTAGACAAGATTTTTCACTTTATTTTCAAAAGCAGATAGCCAGGTCTTTCTTCTGAGGTGCCTCTGGGTAGGTTCAAACCACCAACTGAGTGCTCAACCATTTGCAACACCAAGAACTCCTTATTTACACAAACACAACATATTAATCACTACTTAAGAGGAGTCTTGGTGTGGTACTGCAGGATAATGCACTGGACTGCATGGTCAGTTTGAACCACAACGTCGGCGGTTCGAACTCACCAGTTGCTTCTCAGAAACCCTTTACAGGGTTGCTATGAGTCAGAACCGACTCGACAGCACTTCACAACAACCAGAGCGAGACTGGAGTGAAACGGTCAATGTAATCTGCAGCTAGCTGGCAGGTTGGCAGTTCAAGTTCACCCAGAGGAACTCAAATGAAACGTCTGGCGACCTACCTCTGAAAACTCAGCCACCGGAAACCCTTTGGAATACAGTTCCACTCTGACACATACAAGGGGTGGGGGTGGGGTGACATGAGTGGGCATCATCTCCATGACAACTGTTTCCTTTTTAGTGTGAGACTAAGGGTGGCTCTCCCCTCCCCCGCTGTGCTCTTGTGTTCTAGATTTTATTAAATTGACACGAATTATTCTTGTGGTAGGCAAAGTATTAGTTAGGAACAATTCCGCAGAGGATGCTGGGAATAGTTGCACATCTTGAAGGAAGCCATCAGTGGTAACTGCAGTGTATTTGTACAAATGGCTGTATACACTTTTAGACTATAACAATACCATCTTTTTTGTTTTAATTTTTTACATTTGTAAGCATCTGCAACTTGCCCAGGCTTTGCCATGCAGGGAAGGTTCTAGCGCCAGTATAAACACAGCAGAGGCCAGCCAGGGAGCAACCCACCAGCCTTGGAGGGTTCCCTTAGGGGGCTGTGGAGGGAAGGGGAGGTTCCCTGTCAAAGGTGGAGCCCCGGAGCCAGCATCCTCCCCCATATTCCTCATTGTTGACCACCAGCATCCCACTCTCCTTGGGCACCCCTCCCCAAACACACACACCCCTTCCAGCCCAACTCCAAAAGAACAAATCCAGTATCTCTTTGTTGTTGTTATGTGCCGTGGAGTGAGTTCCAACTCATTGCGACTCTGTACAGGGTTTCCAAGGCTGTAAATCTTTATGGGAGTAGAAAGCCTCATCTTTCTCCCGCAGAACAGCTGGTAGTTTTGAACTGCTGACCTTGCAGTTTGCAGCCCGATTCGTAACCACTACGCTGTTGTTGTTGTTGTTAAGTGCCGTCGAGTCGGTTCCGACCCATAGCGACCCTGTACAGGGTTTCCAAGGGTGTAAATCTTTACGGGAGTAGAAAGCCTCATCTTTCTCCCGCGGAGCAGCTGGTAGTTTCGAACCGCTGACCTTAAGGTTCGCAGCCCAATTCGTAACCACTACGCTACCAGAGCTCTTTGTTGCTGAGTACCGTGGAGTCGGTTCTGACTCATAGTGACCCTACACAGGGTTTCCGAGGCTGTAAATCTTCACGGGAGCAGAACCAGAGCTCTTTAAGCCCCTTGAATTGTAGCTGAATTATAGCCGGAATATAACGGGCTATAATTCAGCTACAATTTCAAGTCACTTTCAAGTTCAGCTGTTTGTCCCACTTTGAGAGGCTTTCCCCTGGGACTTCCTGTTTCCTGTCTGCCCTACTTCCAACCAGGCCAGCCCAGCTGGGCCCTAGCTCCCTCACAGGCTCTTGGGGCCAACGCCTCACCAAAGTCCAGAACACTGCACCAAGGAGCTGTCAACTCTTCTTCATCTTAGTTGGTGCCTGGACCCTTCCCTGTCTGGCAGCTGTGAGGAGGAATGGATGGCAGGTCCCCTATCCCCCCACACCCCTCCCACAACTTCTCCCTGCAGCCACCAACCACCACTTCCAGGTCTCATAAAGCAGGTGAGATCCCTGAGGAGGGTCCCCAGTGGCTCAATGGCTGAGCACTCAGCCACCAACATCAAGGTTGGAGGTTCAAAAGTCCCCTGAAACACAGTGGCAGAAAGACCTGATAATCTTGAATAACAGCCTACAAACCCTATGGAAAATGTAGCAATGAGAGTCCTAGAGAGCATTCAGTGAAGCAGTTTGGCTGATCACACTCAACACCTAGGCACTCTGGGCCCACTGGGTGCCCTAGCTGTATCTTTGCCCCATTAGTCCAAGCTGAACTCATCCCTCTCTCAATTCCTCCAAACACCACCCATGGACCTCTGGGAGCCTGTGGGAACACAGTCCTCCCCACTCCCTGCCCCCCAGGCCCAACCAAGCCAGACAGGCCCAGACAGGAAGCCCAGCCCAGCACCTCAGGGCCAGCACCCTCCCTGCCTAAGCCCCACGCCCCAGCCTGGTTCCAATTCTGCCGTGGTGACCTCACGAACACATTATGCACTCTCTTAGGGGCCTGGCTCTTTAGGGAGGTCACAGTGACAGAGGGAAAGCTAAGGGATGATGCGGCTTTATTTCAGCATTGGCAGCTCACGGTGCTGCAGTTTTCACATTGTGTCGGAAAGTGCAAAGGGATCAGCCAGGTGGGGGGCCCTGGATGCCCCCATACAGGCACACCTGCCCAGTCAGCATGAGTGACCATCCCCAGGAAGCTGTCAGGCAGCCATGGGCGTTAGGAGATGGGAAAAGAAGATCCAACACAAAGCCCAGAATGTGGAGACCACAAGCCATAATGGTGGCTGAACAAACAGATGGTACGCGGCTCCCTGCCTCTGGCACCCAGTCAGAACGGGGGCTGTCCAGCGTCCACACGGCCTCTCGGCTCCTGAGGGAAGCAGGATGCCCAGCGGGGACAAGTCCAGGGCTGGCTTTGGATCCATTGATCTTCCAACCCCAGCTTCACTGCCAGCACAAAATATGACAGTTGTCCTCATTAAACCAAAGGATCTAAGGACATCTCAGAACCGCCGGGCCTCAGGATGGGCGCAGATTCACGGTTTCCCGTGGGGGCATGGTTACTTCCAGGTACTCAACAGAGCAGGGTGCTGAGGTGAAGGCAATGTTGGAGCATGACGTTTATCCCAAGAAGATGTCCCAAGACCATAGAAAGAAGCTTCAGACCTGCACTCACTGACCCCTGTCCCCTGTGACTCTTTTAGTGAGCCCCAGGGCAGGAAACTAACTTTGCTGGCAAATCAGAAGCCTGAGCCGGGAGTCTGGGCCAACCCCTAGTCCCAGCTCTGCCTCCCACCCTCTCCAGCCCACTTGCAGAGTCTCAGCGCCCACCTCCCCACCCACAGTACATGAGGCAGAGCCTGAAAGATATCCTGACATTGGAAAGGCCACACAAGGCTGCTTGATCCTCCCCACCAAAGCCGCACCCAGTAATTAAAAATGCAAACCAATCCCTGCTTCCCTGAGGGGCCCCCTCTCTCAGGGAAAGCTGAGTTCCATGGGAACTGAACCTGGAATCTTTGCTCATGTATCAGTAAACCAGCACGTCCCACTCGCTCCTAACCATCCCTCCTCTCCTGTCTAGCCAGTGGCCAGTGGTCCTTTTAAAATGTCCGGGTGGTTAGAACTCTCTAGGGCTGCTGGTCCACTCACAAGTAAAGCTGAAGTCTCCATCCCAGCCGATGAGACACACTTAGCGCCTGCCCTCTCCTCCCTGGAGTCTTAGGGCCTGCACTAACTGTTCCTTTTGGGAACTCTATCTCCCATCTGCCACTACCTACCATATCCGTCTCTTAGTCTCTTAGCCACTGCCCACTTCCTTTAAACAAACCTCTCCTGCCTGTACACCCCCCATGTCCATTTTATGAAAAATGCCCCACTGCAGCAGTCCCCAATTGTTGATAAGTGCTGGCTGGCTGCTTCCAACTCAGAGCAACCCTGAGTAGGGTTTCCCAGGAGCAGCTGGTGGGTTTGAACCACAGACCTTGCAGTCCAGTGCCGATTCTATAGCACCACACCAACACTCTGCCTGTCTGCGATAGGTACTCATTAAACAATTGGGAAAGATCAGATGAATATAATGCCGCACAACCACACAGATCTGCACCTGCCCCCCTGGCACGCCCCCCTCCTTCCCAAGCTCAGGTGATACTTCCTCTGCAGGTCACCCTGCCTCTGTGAGTGGCCCACGCCCTGCAGGTCAGGGGCTGTTGTTAACTGCCATTGAGTAGGTTGCATGCAAAGGAGAACTCCATAAACTTCACCTCTCAGCATTGGGGGACCCTCAAGGTCATCCTCCAGCCTGTTGCATCACAATGAACGCCCTCCCCCACCCAGAACTGCCTTGGCCACACACACAGCACATCCCTTCTCTAACTACTTAGGGGGTACCCTCACCCCACGACAGCACCCCCTCAAGTGGCGCAGAGAAGCACTGTCTTCTGGTCAACCTGACATCTCTTGGGGTCCTGGTACCACTCCTGTCCTTAGACGTCCCGGCTCCTTAGAGCCTCTCAGGCCTGTCCCAGTGGCTACGCTGCAGGTATTTACAGACCCGTGTCGGCAAGAGCCCCGCGCAGGTCACCCTTCACGGCTGCTGACCTCCTCTGCTGCCATCATCAGGTCCCAGGCCCAGGGGATCACTTCGGGAAGGGGCTTCGAGGCTCACAGCTCCAGGTCTCCTCCCCTCCCCTCCTCGTTCAGATCGCTCTTTGTCACCCCCAGTCTCCAAAGTGCAATACCCTCGGCGGCCGGACAGGACCTTGCCTTAGCAGCTGCCGTTGAGAGCCCTGCACAGCCCCCCTCCCACCCCAGCCCACCCCAGCCCCGCGACCCCGGACTCTCCCTTGGCCTCTCAGTCCCCAGCCCCCCAGGGCCTCACCTCCCCTTCCCCAGGGACCTCCAGTCCCCCGTCCTCCGAGCGCGGCGACACTCACCCGCGCCAGGGGCGCCCGCGGGCCCCGGGCTCCTCCACCAGCGCAGCCGCGCCCGCGCGGGTTCCAGGCTCACGGAGCAGCTCTGCGCCTTCACCCACAGCAGCGAGCTCAGCGGCTCCATCGCCCGCTCAGTCCCCACGGCCAGGACCGGGGCGCACGCGCGGCGCGGGCGCGGGACCGTTAGAGGTGGCCGTGGGGGCCGGGTGCGGCGGCGGGGGGCGGGCCTGCGTCACCCCGTACGCGGCAGCCGGGCGGGAGCGCGGGAGGACGGGGTGCGCGGGCCCGCGAGCGGAGGATGGGGGGGCAGAGTGACGCAGAGAGGACGGGATGCGCGGGGTGGGTGGGAAGACAGACTGTTTTGGGGGACGCAGTAGGGAAAGGGTGAGCGGGGGAGGGGACGGGGTGTTTGGGGGCGCAGGAAGGAAGGGATACGCGGGGGAGGGGACGGGGTTTGGGGGGCACAGAAAGGATGGGGTGTTTGGGGGCGCAGGCGGAGGAGACGGGGTGCGCGGGCCCGCGGCAGGGAGCGCGGGGGAAGTAGACTGGGCACGCGGGCGGGCGGCAGGGTGCGCGGAATGGACGGATGCACAGACACGCGGAGGCGGCGGTGCGCGCGGGTCAGGCGCCTCTCCGCCTGGCCGAGGCTGCACAGTCCCTGGCGAACTCAGAGACGCCTCCCCTCTGGCGACGTTAATGACAGGGTGACAGCGAAGCTTCGGTAACCCAGCGGGTCTGCTGCCAGGCTCTGGCACCGCGGACCTGGACCCCAAACGGCGTGACCTTGAGCTTCGCACTTCTTTAACCATCTGTCCCCAGCTGGCTGGCTGGCCCTGCTGTCTCCTCCCTCAAAGGCTTTGTTAAAGTGGAGCAGCCCCTTCACAGCCACGGGCCTGGCAGTGCCCCGTGGAAACGCCACCATGTCAGGAGTGCGGGGTGCCATCGGCTCGGGAAGGGGCCCTCTGTGCAAGGTTACGAAACTACGGAGGATGGAGCCGGGGTTTGACCCAGGCAGTCCAAGCTAAACGGTGCCCTCCTTAGCTGCGATGGTGAGCTAGCTGACCAGAACCTAGGAACAGAGCAACGAGCCCCCCACCCAGTGTGCCCGGCACCTGGGCTAGGGCAAAATGCTGGGGTATCAGCTCTGGCGTCCCCAACCAAGAGGAGCTTTCGGAGCGCAGATACAGTTAAGGGGAAAGAGGCCGTATTCCTGCAAGTTGGGGAGACCTGTGAACCTCTCTGCTGAGCTAAAGTCACCTGGCAGGAAGCTAGAGAATCGGATGGCTCAGGCCTCCCCATCGCCCCCTGGTTTAGGTCAAAGGGGTCTCAGCTCTACACAGCTGGGGAGGCCGCCCTCCCCTCCCTCTCCCACCCATGGACCTCTAGGGCCTTCCTGCTCCCTGAGCAGAACCAGTCTCTGGGATCATCTTTGTTGCCATGTCTGCTGTCAACCCACACAGGTTCCTCAAGGTCATGGTGCCTCAAAGCCCCAAACCTCCCAGCACTTAGAGAACAGTCAAATGTTAAACAAGTACCAAACCTGAACCCAAACCCAAGGCCCACGAATCCATTTTGACCCATCACAACCCCACGTGTTAGAAAGAACTGCTCCTAAGGATCTTTTTGGTTGATTAGAAATGCAGACTCACACCTTACTTCTGTAGCATCCCTAGGTGGGTTTGCACCCCCAACCTTTTGGTAGTTACTTATTCCATCCCAGGGGTCTTTTCAAATGAGTACCTCACTCTCTAATTTGTCATGAAGAATCGGTGGGCAGGGAGGTTAAGAGAACTGGCTGGGAAGATGAACCCAAACACACAGTGCACTTAGTGGTCTGATAGTGACCCTGCTCAGTCCTGCTCTACAAGACATCTCCCGCAGGAAGCCTGTCCTGCCTGGTGCCACGTGGCTGGGTTGCCTACTCTGGATGACTGGAACAAGTGATCCACATTCCCACTGAGCTCAGCCCCTGTTCAGACAGCGCCACCAGCCAGCCTCCTTCAAGCAGGCGGCAAAGCTTAGAGAAGGCCTGTAAGACCCAGCCTAATGCCTGAGCAAGCCATGCTTGATCCCGGGAGCTGTGGGATGGACTGAGGACAGTGAGCCCTACCTGCCCCTCCCACCAGACTGCTAGGGGACAGGAATGTGATTGAAACTTATTCAGAACTCTTGTTCCAGGCGGGTGCCAGAGTTAACCGCTGTGCACCAGGCAGGGAGCATCAGTACAGAAACACAGCATGGCTTGCCAGGGAGGCCCCCCCTGTCCCCCCGCCTGCCTCTGCTTTTGGCTGTCCTGTGGTTCCTTCCATCCCCTCCTCAGTTAGCCGTTGAATGACCCTCCAAATGCCACATGTCCATTTATAAAGTCCTTGTTAGCATTCCCGTGTTGTGAGTTAGGGTCTTAGAGGCCTCAGTCCCACCCCAGAACCTCAGGGAGCTCCATGGAGGAGCCCTATCTGAGACCCTTCAGAGCGCCCCGCCCCCCCGTATGAGGGGCACCCACGAAGGGACACAGCCTCCTCCTTTGTCTATTCTATGAACTCGCCATCCACCAGCCAGACTGAGTCCACCCAGGGTGAGAGAGGCCTGTAGTCCTGAGAAGGGATGCAGCACAGGTCTGGAACTAGCCAGGGTCCCCACATCTGTGCTGCCCCCCCTCGTCTCTGCCCAGGCCCCACATCTGCCCAGGGCAGGCTTAGCAGCTTGAGAAGTGGGAGGGAGTGCTATATGTAAGGTAAGCAGGCCTTTGTTCATGCTTGTTGAGATGGACGGAGTTAGCAAGAGGGACCAGGCTCCATCATTGTGGGACTGTGGGCTCCAAACACGATGTGGGATGTGTGTGTGTGTTGGCGGGGTGGGGGTGGGGGGGGAGGGCATGTGATGGAAGCTTTGTGCACAGTGGCTGCCAAGGCCCTGCCGGGTGGCAGGTCTCCTGGGAGCTGGCTGTGAAAATAACGGGCAGTGACCAACACCAGCCATCCAAGGGTTCGTTGGCCTGGCCTGCCCTTGGCCATCTGCGTGCTGTTGGCTCCCCTGAGGGCACCTCTTCTCTGCCAGGTCTACCTTTCCCATGTGGGGTCTGCCCAGTGTCCGCCTGGGACCCTCCTCCACTTTCCTCTTCCCAGCATGCCCCTGCATGGGCTCCACATCCTGAGGGCCAGCAGCAGGTCCACCCTCAGCCCTGCAATGTCGATGCCTCTGAGCCAGGTGTGTGCAGGCAGATCTGGCTCCGGCTCTAGACAGGGACCAGTGGAGTCCCGAGTGCCAGGTAGGTCAGAGAGCTCGGCTCAGCCCAGCAGCCAGAGCCCCACCACCTGCCCTATCCAGTGCCCAGTCTGCAGGCCTGGCTGACTGCCCTGGGGCAGGAGCCCGGCCAGCTTGGCTAGACTGACCTAGTCTCAGCTGTGACAGCACCCCGTGACTGGGCTGGACCTGCCTGGGGTCTTTGGCATGGGGCCTACCTGGACTGGGGTCCCAGACCATGCAGAGGGGAGCTGCCAGCGGGGTGACTGTCTCAGCACCACCATCCCCTGCATGGTCCCTGACCTAAGTCCCCTCACCTCAGGAGCCTTTGTTTACTGTGACAGTGACCTGCTTATCAGTGATGCCAGCTGAAGACCTGGCGTTAGAAATGAGAACATGGGTGGGTGGAGGTGGGAGGATGGCAGCCCCAGCTGCTCACTCTGGCTGCCAGGAATGCCACCTCATCCTCCACCCTCTGTCCACTCTGTGCCCTGGACCCCACGCCCTCTAGGGGAGGTGCCTTCCAAGTGACCACCTGTCACAGCTGAAGTGTGTGAGCCTAAGGAGTCTGGGGTGATGCTGGGTGAATGCACTGGACTGAACTGCAAGGTCGGTGGTTCAAGCTCACCAGCTACTCCTTGGAAACCCTATACAGGGTCGCTATGAGTCGGACATGACTTGATGGCACTTAACAACAACAACAACAACAAATCCCAAGACTCCTATTATGGTTCTGGTGTAGGATCAGCCCTGGACTGTGAAACAAAGGTCGGCAGTTCAAACCCCCCAGCTGCTCCTCAGAAACCCTCCACAGGGTCGCTATGAGTCTGAACCGGCTTGACAGCACTAAACAGCAACAGGAACCCCAAATGTTTGGAGGTGTCTTAGTTCCTTAGAGCTGCTTTAACAGGAACATCACACATGGAGGGTTTTGACACACAGAAAGCTATTCTCAGTTCAGGAGACTAGACATCCGAATTCGGGGAGCTGTCTCTCAGGGGAGGCTCTGTCTGTTGGCCTTGTCTCTTTAAGCGTCTGCTCCATGTGGTTTCACATCGCTCTCCCTTCATCTCTTCTTCTCCTTTGCTTAATTTACTCCTTTTATGGAGTTCTGGTATGGCGCTGTGGGGTAAGCACTGGACTGCTAACTACAGGGTCTGCAAATTAAGCCTACCAGCCTCTCCTGGGAAACCCTATATGGGGTCTCTATGAGTCGGAACCTGCTTGACAGCACTTAACAACAAGAACCTATTTCAAAAGGGAGTCCCGGACTGCTAAGTACAAGCTCAGTAGTTCAAACCCAGCAGCTGCTCCTCAGAAAACTTACACAGGGTCACTATGAATCGGATCTGACTCGATGGCACTTCAAAACAATAGGATATCTCTAAAAAGACTGACAGAGGACACACCCTCCAATCATCCTGCCTGATCGTCATAATCAAGGTAACTCCTCCCCAACGGGATCATTACCACAGGCTTTAAGACCCTACCCACAGCCGTCAACCTCATTCCGTCCAACTGACAACCACCTGATGGGACAGAGGAGTCCTGCTGGCTAGTGTTTCTGACACTGTAAACCTTTATGCTGTGGCTTTCTTACGAGGAGCAACTGGTAGGTTTGAACGGCTGACTTTGTGGTTAGTAGACCAATGCTTAACCCGTTGTATCAGCAGGGCCCCTTCTGTGGTTGGAAGATGCTCAAAATACAACTGGGGAAGAGACATATTATCAAGAGGGACCAGTCCCTGGAGAAGGACATCCTGCTTGGTAAAGTAATTGTTAAGTGCTGGTGAGTCAATTCTAACTCATAGCAACTCTATGTAGGGCTTCTGAGGAATGGCTGGTGGGTTTGAACCTCTGACCTTGCAGTTTAAATGGACCTTGTGGTCCAGTGCATTATTCTGCAGTGCCGTGGCAACAGTAGTGAAGTTGGCCCAGGATCGGGCAGTGTTTCGTTGTACTGTGCATAAGGTCGCTATGGGTCGGTCCCAACTCGATGGCACCTAACAACACCAGTAGGGGGTCAGCAAAAAACAAAAAGGAGACCCTTAATAAGATGGCTGCAACAGTGAGCTCAGACATAGCGACTGAACGAGTGTGAGGATGGCGTAGGAGCACGAGTGTTCTGTTCTGTGGTACACGGGCTTGCTGTGAGTTGGAACTGACTCGATAGCTTTTAGCAATGACAACAATCCTTACAGAAGCAGACTACCACATCTTTCTCCTGTGAGCTTGTTGTTGTTGTGAGGTGCCACTGAGTCAGTACCGACTCATAACGACCCTGTGTACAACAGAGTGAAACACTGCCCGATCCTGGGCCAACCTCACAATTGTTGCCATGCTTGAGCCCATTGATGCTGTCACTTTGCCAATCCATCTCACTGGGGGTCTTCATCTTTTCCTTTGACCCTCCACCTTACTAAACATGATATCCTTTTCAGCAACTGATCCGTCCTGACTATATGTTCGAAGTATGAGAGACGAAGTTTGGCCATCTTGGCTTCCAAGGAGCACTCTGGCTGCACTTCTTCCAAAACGGATCTATTGGTTCTTTTGGCAGTCCATGGCACTTTTAGTATTCTCCAATACCATAACCTGTGGAGCAGCTGGTGGGTTTAAACCGCCGACCGTTGGGTGAACAGCTGAGTGCTTAATAATTGTGCCACCAGGGTTGCTTGCATAAAGACCAGGTAAGGATGAGTGACAAGCATTGAATTTCTCAAGGGGCTGATCAAGGCTGGGACACAGAGCAGCTCACTAACGCTCTCTTATCTGCTGCATCAAGTCCATTATCACTCATAGCGACCCCATATGAGAGTAGAACTGCCCTATATGGCTTCCAAGGCATCATCTTTATGGCAGCCAACTGCCATCTCTTTCTCCCTCTGCACGGCTGTTGGGTTTGAACTGGTGACCTTTCAGTTCGCTGCCCAGTGTTATAACCACTGCGCCAACAGGGCTCCTTCCCTCCCATTTACCAGTGGGGAAACTGAGGCCAGGGAGGGACAGCAGACCCAGCAGGTTCACTCAGCACACTTTTACGGAGTCGGACTCTGAGCCAGATGAGGCAGTGGTGGCTTGGGTCGAATTCTCGTCTTCCATGTGGGAGAATTGAAGCATTTGAGTTACATACGGTGTGGAAGAAGAATATCGAAAGTACCATGACCTGCCAAAAAGAACCAGCAAATCTGTGTTGGAAGAAGTTTAACCAGAATGCTCCTTACAAGCAGGATGGCCAGACTTCGTCTTTCATACTTGGGATGTGTTACCAGGAAGGACCAGTCCCTAGAGAAGACACAGAGGGTCAGCGAAAAAGAGGAAGACCCTCAGCGAGATGGATCAGTAGTGGCTGCAGTAATGGGCTCAAGTGTAGCAACTGTGAGATCGTACAGGACCAGGCACAACAGTGGGAGCCTGCATGCCATCCCTGACCAGGGCATCTCCTGTGTAGCCATGACGCTGAACAGGTTTCAGTGGAGTGTCCAGACTAAGAGACCAGGAAGAAAGATCTGGCAATCTACTGCTGATGATCAGCCAGTGAAAACTCTGTGGATCCCTAGAGTCCCATCAGCAACTCATCATAGGGAAGGAGCAGGACCAGGCCGTGTTTGGGTCCATTGTGCGCTGGGCCACCATGAGTTGGGGCCAAGTTAGTGGCAGCAAACAACAGCTGTGTGCCGGCCTCAGCACAGAGGACAAAGACTCTGAAGTGGGAAGAGACCTCCACCAGGGCCTCTTGCAGGTAGCTCCCTAGGAGAGCAGTTATTAACTCCTCCTGGAAATAAGTGCTTAATGAGCAAGAAAGACAGTTTTGCTTGGCTGGCAGTCCTGATGGATGGCACTATGGGATCAAGGTTGGGCTGAAACCTCAAGGTTGGCAGTTCAAACCCACCAGTTTCTCCTTGGGAGAAAGATGAGGTAGAGGATTTGGTTCGGGGAAAGCACATAGCTGAGTGACCGGCCTGGTACTGGAGTCAGAAGTCTGGAGTCTCCGGGTATGCAAATGATAAATGAGCTCAGCAGTTAACTGAATAATTTGGCGTTCAAGTTCAATTAGAAGGTACCTTGGAAGAAAGGCCTGGCTGTGTACTTTGGAAAAACAATAACAAACAAAAACACCAGCCACAGAAACTCTGAGGAGCACAGTTCTTCTCTGACACACATGAGGTCATCTTGGGTCAGAGTGAGTCAATGGCCACTTTTTTTGGAGGGGTTGTTCTCAATGAGAATTCTACTCATTGTCCCGATATGACAGCTGCCATTCTGTGAGTCAGTGTCCTGTTCTCTGCTGCTCTCTCTTCTCACACCTGAACTCCAATGTCTCTAACCCAGGGAACCTTCTTGACTCTAGGAGCCCCACCATGTGTCTGACTCCATGTGAGACCCACTGCGGTGGGCAGTAATGTCCACCTGTCCTCCAGGCCGGCCCAAGACCCAGTTTACCACACTCCTGAAGCACAACTGACTCCTAGTTTTATAGATGAGGAGTCCACGCCTCCAGTCCTGGCTTATCTGAGCCAAGCCATGCACACACACATACACACACACACACATGCAGGCAACAACAAAAATGCTCTTATTTCGAAGATTGGTACATCAGAACCCGCTGAACCTTTCTCAGAGACCTACATTCCCAGGGCCCCTGGAGCACTGTTTTGTGGTGGGGGTAGGCAGGAGGGAGTTGTTCTGACTTGGGCTCTTTACTGCCCAGGGCAACATTCCCAGGTGTAGGTGGTAAAATGAACTAGTAACCTGGGCAGGTAATCCAGCTTTAGGAAAAAGTTCAAGTCGTGCACCTGGTCTCCAAAACTCATCGCAGAACATTGCTGCGGGCATGTGGACTGCGGTTAAAAATTGCACATAGACCCTACCTCCAAAAAAAAATGATGATGCACGGAGGAGATTGTAATCATTGCAATGAAACGATGGTTAAAGCCGATGTTCTCCATGTAAACTATCACTCAGTTCACAATAAAAAGTTAAAGAAAGTCATTGTATGTAGAGCTGGTGGGAAGAAAAGTAATTAAACACGGTTCCCGGTTCCAGAGGAAGGCCTGTTCTTGTTCACCTAAGGTGCAATCAACAGCGTGGAACAAACTTCTTCCTGTTTCCATTGCTTTCTGAACGAACATCCAGATGAAATCCAAATGCCTCCCCTTCAGCACACAGGGTGTGAGTGGAGAAGCCCGGCCCCCTCTCCTCTGCCTGTGGCTCCAAGCTGCACCTGCCTCTCTTAAGACCTATCTTAAGGCCTTTCAGGGTCCCCATTCCTCTTGCCAGAACATTCTCCCCACACTCAGTTGCAGGTGTGGCTCATGTTTCAGTGACAGGGGCTGTCCCACCTGCCCTTACCTTACCCACACTTGATCTTACTGAATGTTCAGCGGTTCAAACCCACCATCTGCTCCAGGAAAGAAACCTGTAGCAGGCTGCTTCTGTAAAGTTCTACTTTGTTCTATAGGAAGCAACTTGAAGGCAGCAGGTTTGGCTTTATTGTTTCAATGGTCCTTGGAAACCCTATGTAGGGTCACTATGAGTTGGAACTGCCTCAACAGCACTTATCAACAACCTAATAGATGTTGTGATGTTGTCCGGTGTCCTCAGATCAATTCTCAGTCACAGCAATGCCATGTGACAGCATAACCCTCCTTGGGTCCCTAGGCTGTAAACTTTCCAGGAGCAGGTCTCCAGGTCTTGTATCCCAAAGAATCATTGATGGGCTTGAACCTGTGACATTTTGGCTGTCAGTTGAGCACTGAAGCACTGTGTCACCCTTTTTTGGTCTGCTGCCTGGACTAGGCTGTGTGCTCCACAGGGACGGGGGCTCAGTCAGCCCTCCCCAGGGTCTACCAGTGGGAGGAAGTGGACAGAAACCGGGAGGAGAAAGGGTCAGGAGGGGTCCAGTGTTCAGAACCAGAGAGGAGAGTCTGGTTAGGACCCTCCAACAGCTTTGATTTGTCTTTCCCTGGTGTCTTTTGTTCAGACAGCTCCAGATGTTGTTGTTAGGTGTCATTTGAGTCAGTCCCAACTCATAGCAACCCTGTATAGGGTTTCCGAAGTTATAAATCTTTGCGAGAGCAGAAAGCCTCCTCTTTCTCCCATAAGAGAGGTATACATAGATGTAGAGATAAAGATGTTGGCTGTGAGCTGTATTTATTGTCAATAGAAGCTACCTTCATAGTTCGCTCTATGAACTGTGGTTCTGAGGTTGTACTTCACATCCACAGTGGAGTTGTTCAGTGCCGCCTAGTCGGTTCTGGCTCATAGCAAGCTGTATAGGGTTTCTGAGGAGCAGCTGGTAGTTTTGAACTGCTAACCTCATAGCAGCCCAACTCGTAACCACAAAGCTCCTTTGTTGTTGTTGTTAAGTGTCGTCGAGTCGATTGTGACCATAGCGACCCTGTACAGGGTTTCTGTAAAGGATGTAAATCTTTACAGAAGCAGACCACCTCATCTTTCTCCCATGGAGCAGCTGGTAGTTTGGAACTCCCGACCTTGAGGTTTGCAGCCTGATTCGTAACCACTATGCTACCAGAGAAGGACTCGGTTTGCAAGCCAGCTTTCTGCTCGAAGGCATTCCCAGCTTCACTCTGTCCAGGCCTCCAATGTTCTATCAGGGCTTTCCGGCTCCTCTTACTTGATGATCCTGGAATTAACTTCCTGCTTCGGAGATGGTTCCTTTTAAACCCAGTGGCACCACTGTTTGCATGGTGTGGGGCTGTAGGCTAAGCTCTGGACAGCAAGGTTGGCTTGAACTGCAAGGTTGGCAGTTCAAACTCACCAGCTGTTCTTTGGAAACCCTATACAGGGTCCCTATGAGTCAGAACCAACTTGACAGCCCTTAATTACCCAAGCATTTCCTGGGACTTGTGAAGACTATGACTCGCAAAGCCTGTCAGTATCAACCACATTCTCTGTACCGCAACCTCTCTTGCTCTAATCATTTGTTGCCACATCAGACCACAGATGCCTCGTTACCAGATGGTTCAGGGACTTAAGCTAGAAACCTAAACTTTTAGCTGAAGTCTTGTGAACAACTATTTCCAGTATAAAAGAGATAACACTTGGCAGAACTACCTTGTTAGAACAAATATGCCCAAATTCAGGGCAGAGGCCGGTTTGCACTTATCAACAACAATGAAGCCAACAATGTCACTAGGGAGGTGTGTACTCCTTAATATAATCAACTATTTGCGATAAAAGGGCAGAACTTACCCGAGGACAAAGTCCAGAAGCCTTGGGAAAGAAGGAGCACTGGAAACAGGAAACATAGGGAGGAGGGGGCAAAGAGAGAAGTTACTTTGTGGGGATCACACAACGATATGAAATAAAATGTGTATGAATTGTTGAATGGAAAACAGATTTGGTCTGTCAGCTTTCATCCTATTTACATTAAAAAAAAAAAAAGTTCATTCTTTACAACAGCATTGTATATTAATAACCCCAACTGCAAAGAAAGAAAATCAAGGAAAAGCTGCTAAGATTACAAGAAGGAACAAATAGAACTGAGTCCACTATGTGGGGCCAAGAGGACCAGCAGACTGACCAGCGCCCCAGCCAGGCCAGGGCAGGAATCAGAAGCAGTGCTGTGTGCCGGGCACAGGGGCCCGGCTGGAAGTCCAGGGCACTGAACTTGCTCTGGAAGGAAGCTGGAGCAGGGAGTCACCGTGTAGGAGCCAGGTCCCCCCAGGGTGGCTCTTGATTAAAGGAAATGTCAGGAGCCCAGACAAAGTCAGGAGCCAGTGGAGGCTGGGCTGGGAGACCTACCTAAGTGGTATCTAGCCTAGCTTTTGTTTGAGAGCAGCTTTGTTGAGGTATCATTTACACACTATTTAAAATGTACAATTCAGTGGTTTTAGTGTGCCATCATGGCGCCCTGTCTGGCTGGGCCAGGGTTCCTGTTGATTGTAGTGGGCTTATTTCTACAAAAGGGGCTCGTGGAAAAACATAATTAAAAGGTAACAGAATGTACTTTCTGAAGCTCCCTGGTATTCGTTTCTCATGTTTCTAGCGGCTTTTCCTCAGTGATTTTGTTCATTTGGGACACACACACACACACTAAGATCCAATTCCAGATCAGAGGCAAGCCTGTACCCAGGACATCGCCTGCTTCCTGTTGTCTATGTGGTCTTGCTCGTTCTGGACACCTGTGACCTGGCTTCTGTGTCTGATTCAGCAGACTTTCCACGTGGGAGTGAGTATGAGGACATTGCCTCTCTTTACTGCTAACGTTGTGTCTGTCCATCATTATTGATGGACACTTGGGCCGTTTCCTCCTTCTCCCTCCTGTGAACAAGGGCTCCGGAGGACATTGGATTTTAAGAAGCAGCAGCAGCAGCGTTTGTGGGTAGCGCAATGATGAACTGGCTCTCCGGGCACTGTCTGGAGAGCCTCACATGACATCACATGCCGATCTGGTCTCCTCCTCTTCTAAGCCAGAGACCACAGCTGGACAAGGGCCTCCTGCTGTGAGTGACAGAGGATTTCCTGACACTGGGCAGAGCCCTGGGTGCTTGGGCCGGTAGCAGCCCCTCCTTCAGAAGCTTCCCCTCATGGTCAGGGTCCACATGGGAGAGGCCCTGCAGACTGAGGCCAGGGGACAGACTCTCAAGGGGACTGTGGGGGCTGCGGGTCCTGTGGAGGCCAGGCCTGAACTTTGGAAACAAACATCCCAGCGGAGACACCAACCCAGACTCGGAGGTCAAGAAGGGCTTCTCAGCCACTCTTGAGAGGGTCTCCCTGTGACCCTGGGGACCTGTCCAGCCCTGCTCTGCAGCCCAGCTCATACAGCTTTTGGGCTCCAGCTGCCCTCCCCTCCCCAGGCAGCTGCCTCGCCCTACAGGTTGCAGCTGAGCTGTTGAGTTGTAGGATGAGACCATGTTGAGTTGGTATCCCTGATCACAGGACAGTACCCAGCCACCTCTGGCTTTGACCCCTGATGCCAACAACCCCTCCAGTCAGGAGATCAGCAGACACACCAAGGTGGTCCCTGGGCAGGTACACTGTTGTTGTTGTTAGGTGCCATTGAGTCAGTACCGACTCATAGCGACCTTATGCACAGCAGAAGGAAACACTGACTGATCCTGGGCCAACCTCACTACTGTTGCCATGCTTGAGCCCATAGATGCTGCCACTTGGCCAATCCATCTCGTTGGGGTCTTCCTCTTTTTCTCTGACCCTCCACCTTACCAAACATGATATCCTTCTCCAGTGACTGGTCCCTCCTGACAATATATCTGAAGTATGAGAGATGAAGTTTGGCCATCTTGGCCTCCAAGGAGCACTCTGGCTGCACTTCTTTCAACACAGATCTATTGGTTCTTTTGGTAGCCCATGGCACTTTCAATATTCTCCTCCAACACTATATCTCAAAGGCATCAATTCTTCTACAGTCTTCATTATTCACTATCCAGCTTTCGCATGCATATGAGGTTTTTGAAAATACCATGGTTTGGGTTAGGTGCAACTTAGTCCTCAAGCTGACATCTTTGCTCTTCAACACTTTAAAAAGATCTTGTGCAGCACATTTGTCCAATGCAATACGTCATTTGATCTCTTGACTGCTGCTTCCACGAGTGTTGATAGTTGATCCAAGAAGAATGAAGTTCTTGACAACTTCAATCTTTTCTCCATTGATAAGACTGTTGTTTATTGGTCCAGTGGTGAGAATTTTTGTTTTCTTGACATTGAGATGTAATCCATACTGCCGGCTGTGCTCTTTGATCTTTACCGGTATCTATACTAGGGTAACAGCTGACTGGGATGTTCCTGGTTTTATTGCCCTGTGTCCCAGGAAATCCCTCCTCTCAAGTGAGCTGGGTCAGTTGGCAAGCTGCCAAGTTGTCCTGGCCTTCTTGTCTTCCCCAGTGACCCAGCCTAGGCTTGGTGCCTGCAGAAAGTGAGCTCATTCAGGCCTGGAGCAGAAATAGACCAGGGTGCTCTGGAGCCTGCACATGTGGCCCAGCCTCCCTGGGATGGATGGGTGTGGAAAATTCCACACGTGGGGGAACTTCCAGGAACCAGAAGGACAGGAGGACACCCTCCTCCTCTGGGATAAAAGTCTGGCTTTAGCTCCACAGTGCCAGGGTGAGAGCGGTGGGGGAGGGAGGCTCTCACCCCACAGACCCTGACCTGCTGGGTTTGGGCAGGACTGGAGGAAGAGTCTGCAAATCTAACCCAGTCCCCTGTCATCTCGGACCTCACACTGTACCCCCAGGACACCCCGTCACCTGGGACCTCACACCACCCCCCCGGACACCCTGTCACCTCGGTCCTCACACCACCCCCCAGACACCCCGTCACCTCGTACCCCGGAACCCCGTCACCTGAGTCCTCACACCGCCCCCCCGGACACCCTGTCACCTCGGTCCTCACACCGCACCCCTGGACACCCTGTCACCTGGGACCTCACACTGCACCCCAGACACCCTGTCACCTGGGACCTCACACCATACCCCTGGACACCATGATGACAGACCCTTGGCAGGAACCCGGGGACCTCTTCTGTCTGTGGCTTCTCTGTCAACAGACAGGTGACCAGGACCATTCCATTCCAATCTCAGGGCCCCTCATGCCCCTCATGGAGGTAAACATGGGGCTAAGGGAGCCAGATGGCTTCTTGGGGTCTGGCCCGCCGGTTGCTCCTCCACCTTGTAGGCCCCCACAATCCAGTGAGAAGCCAGGCCCCAGAGTAATCAGGTATAGGCTTACCTGCTGACAGCCTCCTGGAGGGTCTGTTATGCCCAGAATTCGGGGTCCCCAAAGACCATCAAGGAGCCGACACCGATGCAAATACATAAGGGTTGTTTATTCAAGCTCCAGCTCGGACCCCACCTGCGTCCGACACAGCGGATGAGGGATGGAGCCTCGAACTCCCAGTTGACATTATTCATGCTCAAGCTCTGACTCCACCTGCATCTGACGCAGCAGATGAGGGATAGAGCCTCGAACCCTTTGTCTGCCGGGGGTTTTATAGAGTTTTCAAACAAGCTCGGGTTTCTCAGCTTTACAATTTTTGGATTGGTTAACAATTGGCAAACTATGAGATGTTACAGTTTAATTGGTCAGGACTGGTGGTCTTTGTTCTTAGGCTAGGGCAAAGGAAAACATCTGGCATCTGGCCTTGAGCTGCCTGGCTATTTATACATATATCATTTTCTTGGAGCTAGAGGACGTGCTAAAGCTTATATACAAAATGGATTCTTCTCTTTGGTCCTACAGGTCCAGAAGCAAGCAGCTTTTCTAGGTGCTACCCTCTGACTTCTGTTCCCAGCACCCCCACCATGACCTCTGTTATGGATTGTCCCCTCCAAATATGTAAATCCTAAATCCCTATACCTGTGGGTAAGGTGTCCTGGTGGTACAAGAGTTAAGTGCTGGGCTGCTAACCAGAAAGTTGTTGTTTTTAACTCACCCAGGGATCGAAGCAAGAAAGACCTGGTGATCTGCTTCCTTAAAGAAGGCGGCCTCTGGGATGTTTAAGGGCTGCCCCCTCTGTCCTATAGCCAACTCCATGGAAACAGGGGTTTGATTTCTGCCTGTGGATGGGATCCCATTCGGAATAGGGCTTGCTTTGTTATGTTAATGAGATCATTAACCGTGAAGGGTGTATCTTAAACCTAATTAGTTCCAGATACAAGAGG
Organism: Chrysochloris asiatica; assembly: GCF_000296735.1. Classification (NCBI taxonomy): domain Eukaryota; kingdom Metazoa; phylum Chordata; class Mammalia; order Afrosoricida; family Chrysochloridae; genus Chrysochloris; species Chrysochloris asiatica. Next base: position 4,400,225 of record NW_006408615.1, on the reverse strand, counting down.
AGCAGATTAGGGGCAGAGATTGGGGAGACTGATACCCCATAAGGAGGTTCCAGAAACTGAGCCTTCCCTCAGCGCCAACAGAAAGAGCAAGCCTGCTCCTGAATTCAGTCTTCCAGCCTCCTGAAAGCGTCCATTGTTATAGTATAATTAACAGCCCCTATTTGAAATATTGACTCGACGGCACTTAACAACAACAACAATTTGAAATATTAAGGATCTCTGGTATCATAGTGGTTATGAATCGGGCTGCCACCTGTTCCACGGGAGAAAGATGAGGCACTCTGCTCCCATAAAGATTTATAGCCTCGCAAACCCTGTACAGGGTCACTATGAGTCGGAACCGACTCCATGGCACATAACAACAACATTTGAAACATAGTATAACTAACAACTCCATTTGAATTGTTAGAATATAACTAACAGCCCCCATTTGCCATTTGAAATATTATAGCATAGTTCACCCTGCTCCCCTTTTCCCCAACCTCACCCTATGGAAAATAATAAACGTCTTACAGAAAAACCTTGAAGGACAGAAAGACCCAGGGACACCTGAACAAACAGGATAAAACTTAGCCCATCCATAGAATGAAGATAAGGGTTTATTGGGGGTTTACTCCCGCTTACAGGATAAGGGTCTGCTGGAATTTACCACACCAGCTGACAAGACAAGTCTGTGTGTTCTAACAGCTCTGTGTTTCTTGGATAAAACTCTGTTTCCCTTCTCACTTCGGGGTCAGAGTGATTTGGGCTTGAGCTGACTCTCTGGCCGATGGCAATAAACTTTGCTGAGTTGAGTTCTTTCTGACTCGCCACAACACCATGTCTGTCCATCAGACCAGCGCAAGGTATCTGCTCTGACCCGCGTGCACCCCTCTGCTCTCCATCTGCCTCCTGGGGGCTGCTTACTGGGCAGAGTCGGGCGGCAGCAGAAGCTACAGAGCCGGGCTGGGCAGTCAGGGAGCTGGAGCCACACCACCATGGTCTCTGCTTCATTGTCGTTAAATGCCATAGAGTCAGTGCTGACACATAGTGACCCTGTATAGGATTTACGAGGAGCAGCTGGTGGGTCTGAACAGCTGACCCTGTGGTTCAAAGTCCAGTGTTGATCCTACAGCACCACACCAGGAGTCCTCTGCTCACCCATCCACAAAATGGGAGTGCAGAGGGGTGAATCTCAGCCCCTAGTGCCCGCTGTGACATCCTGGGTCCTGTGACGCAGGGGATGCACAGAGCTGGCCTTATCGCTCCTGCAGACAGAAATCCCTGTTATTGACCTGCCTCCTGGTCTGAGAAGCCAGCTGGACTGTGAGTCACCGTGTGGGTGCCATTCCAAACATGTCTGTCAGTGGGACGGCCCCCACCCAGTGTGTGTAGAGGGGAGGGTGGCAAACAGCCCTTGTTTGCCAGCTAGCACACTGGCCTGGCCCAGCCGAGCCCCTCTGCTCTGCATAATGGGGTTGAGCAGGAGAAACATGGTTCTTCACTGAGGCTCCCCCAGAAGGCCAGGCGTGAGCTTCTGGAGACGAGTCTGAGGAACTGGGGAAGCGTCCCTTGGCCCCCTGATGTAGGCGTGATGCCTGCCTCTCATCTCTGTGCCCTGTTTATTGCCCCCTTTGATCTGTGGAAGGCCTGGGAGGTGGGGCAGGACTCCCATTTTACAGCTGGGGAGGACCAAGGTGGAGGGGAAGTTAGTGGTGGGCAGATGTGGGTGAGGAGCTCCGGGTGTGGTCAGTGTCCAGTCAGCTCAGCACCCTGGCCATGGGCTTGTTTCCCCATTTCATGGTCAGCTTCCCCATTCTGTGAACCTCTGGGTCCCCCACCCTGCCCTGGCTCCAGCTGCAGTCCTCTGGGTCCATGATTCATCCTGGAGGAGCGGTTGTGGTGGGCAGAGTAGTGTGCTCATGAAGACCCCTTGCGCCCACACCAGGGCCAGGGAAGGGTGCACCCCAGGAGTCTGCCTGACCTGGACGGCTCAGGTGGGGGGGTGTTCTGGGCAGAGGGCACCAGCAGCAGGTGAAAAGCATGCTGGGATGTGTGGAGGGATAGAGTGGCCCAGGCTGGTTGGGGGGAGGGGGGCAGGCAAAGAGGACCCCTTGAACTTGAGAGATCTGAGACCCAGTTTGAGGGAGAAGTTCCCACACTCCCCAGACAGAGGGGGCCATGGACAACATCCTTGAGGACCCCCTGAACCTGAGAGATCTGAGACTCAGGGTGAGGGAGGAGCCCTGAGCTCCCCACACAGAGGGGACCATAGACAGATGCCCTTGAGGACCCACTGAACCCGCCCGAGAGATCTGAGACCCGGGGTGAGGGAGGAATCCCCAGTTCCCCACACAGAGGGGACCATAGACAGATGCCCTTGAGGACCCACTGAACCCACCCGAGAGATCTGAGACCCGGGGTGAGGGAGGAATCCCGAGCTCCCCACACAGAGGGGGCCACAGACCCACAGTCCTTGAGCACAGATACATTGTCTTCAGATGTACCAGGAGGACAGGTGGGTAGTTATGGTTGGGGGTGCCCTGGGCGGTTGGCTTGGGGAGGAGGGCATTGCCCAGGGCTGCAGAAAGCCGGTCTTGTCTCCTGGCAGCAGTCATGGGTGCAAAGGGCTTGGGTAGGACAGCCAGCCGCCGGCCGAGCGTCTGGGGTCAGCGGTTGGCAGTAGTGAAGGAGGAACAGGGCAGGGCTGGGAGGGTGCAGCACACACTTGGTCACCTCACATGCCCTTGGCCTTGGCAGGGAGCCCAGAAGCTGCTGCCAGGATGTGGGGTGCGTGCAGCCAGACTTAGCCTGGAAGGTGGCCCTCTGTCATGGACAGCTGACGTCACAGAGTCCACTGGTCCTCCCATGCCCACTGCCTTCTCCCTTGATCTCCAGATGAGCCCTGAGGTGGACAGGGCAGGAATCATTACCCCATTTTTCAGACAGGGCAGGTGAGACCCAGAAGGGCTGGGATTGGCCCAGGCTACCCTCCCCATCTTGGTCTCTCCCACGTTTTGGTGGCTGCCTCACTCCAGTCTCTGCCTCTATCTTTGCAAAAAGCACTTTGGGCTCCAAAGAAACCCTGTGACCTTAAATTCGATCCAGCAAATATATCCTTGTGCAGGGTGTGTCTTTCCCAGTGACTGGTGAGATCTGAAAGGTGCACATTAGGGACTGAGAGGCCGACAGGCACAGGGAGGGGAAGACTGATGACCTGTGGAGATTCACAAAGACCCAAGGGTCTGACCACCTGTGTCCTAAACCCCAGCTCTAGCTTCCTAATAAATGTCAGTTACGGCAACAGCTCTGGGAACACTGGCTTGCCACTTCAGGTCCAAGTGTGTGCCTTTCTGTGTGTTGGGAACTTCTGGCAAGGATGGAGCAGCAGGCAGAGACAGGCAGGGAGGTGGGGCAGACATCTGGCAGTTTAGCAGCAAAGAAGTGTCAACTGGACTGCTAGCTGCAAGGTCAGTGGTTCAAACCCACCAGCCGCTCCTTGGAAACTCTATACAGGGTGGCTATGAGTTGGAACTGGATGGTGCTAAACAACAGCTGTAGCCCAAAGATAGTTTATACTACAGGTCTTTGTGCCATGGGCTGTTCAAAGAACCAGCAGCTCTGTGTTGGAAGAAGTGCAACCAGAGTGCTCCTTGGAGGCCAGGATGGCCAAACTTCGTCTCTCATACTTTGGACATATTGTCAGGAAGGGCCAGTCGCTGGAGAAGGATATCATGTTTGGTAAGGTGGAGGGTCAGAGAAGAAGAGGAAGACCCCCAGCAAGATGGAATGGCATAGTGGCAGCATCTATGGGCTCAAGTTTAACAATACTGAGGTTGGCCCAGGACTGGGCAGTGTTTCATTCTGTTGCATATAGGGTTGCTATGAGTTGGAACCAACTTGATGGCCCCTAACAACAATTAGTGAAAAACAATTTGGACACAAACCCAAATATATGCAGGTTTATTTATAAATTCCACACATACACTTTCATTCTCTCACATGTTAAATATTAGTAAGATGTGACTTTTATCTTTGTTGTTGTTTGGTGCCATCGAGTCAGTACGGACTCATAGTGACCCTATGAACAACAGAATGAAACACTGCCCGGTCCTGGGCCAACCTCACAATGGTTGCCACACATGAGCTCATTGATGCTGCCACTTTGCCAATCCAATTGACTTGCTGGCACTTAACAACAACATAGCCTACTATGGAGTCCTGGTGTGGTGCTGTGGGATAAGCACTGAACTGCTAACCGCAATGTCAGCGGTTCAAGCCCCTCGGAAACCCTAAGCATGGCTGCTATGAGTCAGAGTCAGGCACGTAACAACAACACAGCTTACTAAGTGTGTAATAGTATGATGACAGTGACCAGCACGTGATACAGAGACACTAACTGAGTACAGGCGGTTGGAAAAACGGTGCTGATAGACTTACTCAACACTGGGTTGTCCCAAACTTTCCATTTGTAAAAACTGCAGGTGCAGCTGAATTGTTTTTGGCCCGTTAGTCCGAGTCTCAGGCCCCACTCCCCTGGGAGGGCAGGTAGAAGGTGCACCGTAAATCACAGGGGAACAGCCACATCCAAGGTGAGAGTCATTAGTCAGATCTTCCTCTGCAAATCCTTTCATTGCTTGTCCTCTCTGTGCACTGCCATGTTTCACTGACGGTGGTAATACTCCAGAGACCTCACACTGATGTAAGGGAGACGGTCCCGGGAGTCCCCAGGGCTCTCTGTGGCCTCCCTGAGCTCCACTAAGAGAGGCTTCCTGGGGGTCCTCTGAGGGTTTGGGAAGACTGCAGGGCAGGCGCCGTAGATATCACCACCACGAATCAATCCCCTGTGATCCTGGAGTTCCCGTGACTGGGACTGCAGGGGTCCTGGGAGCCTTCTGTGCAGCGGGCGGTCCATGTAACAAGCTCTATTGAGAGCGAGTGTGGGGGGCATGAGGATGTGGAAGTGACTGGACACGGCTGGATACATGTTATAGCGTGTGTGATCAGCTGTGCAAGGCCTGGCTCAGACGAGGCGTTTTGAGAACTGAGAGCTGCTGACAGGTGGGCAGAGTCTTTCCGGAGGAGAGGGTGTGGGATTGACACAGTGCATACAGCGTGGCTAGAGCAGCATCTGGCCCATTTGGATTCATAAAAGAACTGTCCCAGAACTGTCCAAGGCTGTCATCTTTACAGAAGCACACTGCCACACCTTCTTCCCACAGAGTAGCTCGGGGGTTTAGACCACTGGTCTTTTAGTTGGCAGCTGGATGCTTAACCACTGAGCCATGAGGGCTTCTTTAATATCTTGCTAGTGGTGGGGGTTATGTTGGTTCCGACTCATAGTGACCCTGTACAGGGTTTCCGAGGCTTTAAATCTTTATGGGAGCAGAAAGCCTCATCTTTCTCCCATGGAATGGCTGGTAATTTCTAACTGCTGACCTTGAGGTTAACAGCCCGACTGGTAATCACTATGCTACCAGAGCTCCTTAATACCTTGCTAGTTAAAAAAAATTTAAAAAAAAGCCCCAAACAAAAGATACTGCATTGCTGTTGAATAGATTCTAACTTCTAGTGACCCTATAAGATAGAGCAAAACAGCCCGAGACCTTTGTCCAAAGTTGCTTTCTTTACGAAGGCTGATCACCTCATCTTTCTCCCACGGAACAGCTGGTGGGGCTGGACAGCTGATCTTGCGGTCAGCAGGTGAGCGCTGACCACTTTACCACTTTAGCAACAACTAAAACAATGTTGAGTAACATCAGTAAAGGGAGAGGCACTGGGAAAATGTCTTCTGAAATGATAATCACATTTGTGTGAACAGAGACCTGGCAGTGGTGTGCCAGGGAGCTCCCATAAAGCTACACTGAAACACCTGTCCCTGGTCCCTCCATCTTCCAATCAAAACACAACGCCAAACATTACGTGAGCTCAAGTTGTCTACTTGGTGTTGTTACTGCTGCTAAGTGTCACTGAGTTGATTCCAACTCATAGTGACCCTGCAAAGGGTTTCCAAGGAGCGGCTGATGGGTTTGAACAGCTGACCTTGCAGTTAGCAGCCCAATGCTTATCCTTCAATACCACACCAAGATTCACAAGTTTTCTAGTAATAGCATTTTTTTTAAAAAGGGAAAAATATATTTTTAATAACATTTTATTGATCCCCAAATAAATCTGAAACATTGTTTCAACATGTAACCAGTCTAAAATTTCTTGAGGTTTTAAAATTCTTTCTTTCATACTAAGTCTTGGAAACTGTGTGCATCTTACACATACAGCCCATCTTAAGTCAGTCTAGCCACCTCAAGGATTCTTCTGATACAACTGGCCAGTGGCTCCCATGCTGTAAAACGAAAATGAAACTCACAGTTACCCAGTCCTTTTTGGCTCACAGCAACCCTAAAGGACAGAGTAGAATGCTTCGGAGAGTTTGAGATGGCAAATCTTTTGGAAAGTACACTGCTTCCTCTTACTCTGAGGAACAGCTGGTGGTTTTAACCCACCAATCTTCCAGTTAGCAGTCCAACGTCTAACCCACAGGACCACCAAGGCCCCCCTCTTCCCCCAAATCACAAAACCAAAAAAACCCCCAACACCCAAGTGATAAAACGCATTGCTTTTAAGTCATTTCCAACTCATGGTGACCCATGTGTTACAGAGCAGACCGCTCCAGTTTTCTTGGCTGTAATCTTTGCAGACACAGATCACCAAGCTTTTCTTCTGCGTTACCACTAGGTGGGTTCTTATATCAGTAATGGGGTGCAGACCTTTTGTGTAACCCAGGGTCCTACTGCAGAGCACCGGGCAGGGGAGCATCTTCTAGTCTGTGCTCAACTATCCGGGAGTTGAAGTCTGGTCTGACCCCCATTCTTCCTCCATCCTGTCAAATACACTCTATGGCCCTTGGTAGCTGTCTCTTACCTCAATACATTGTAAATATCTCATTAATTTCCTATTTATCGACCTACATACAGCCATGAACAACACGCCCCCTGGCCTCCATTTGTCCTCTCGTATCTGTAGCGCTGTCCTGCTTTCTTCTGGCCTAAAGCCAGTTCCGAGGAAAATCCACCACTGCCGTCCAGTCGCTTCTAACTCTTAGAGACTCTATAGGACAACCTAGATCTGCCCCATAGGGTTTCCAAGGCTATACATCTTTAGGGAAGCAGACAGCCACATCTTTTTTCCGCGGAACGGCTGCGACAACTTTGCGGTTAGCATCCCAGCCCTTACCCACCGAGCGACCAGGCTCTTCGGTTCCTAGAAGGCAGTCCAGGGGGCATCCCAGCGTCCCACACGGGCCTCAACTCTAAGAACCGCGGAGCTCTGGCTTGGCTCAGTGATCTGGGGCGTGTGACCTCCACGAAACACCAACAAAGCGTCTCGGTCCGTGACCGCCCAGCGCGCCGTCGGCGTCGCGCTTTAATGCCGTCAGGCGTCCGGTGCCACGCGTCACACGCCGCCTGGGACCGAGGCGGGACTTCCGGCCGTGAGGAGCCACAACTTCCGGAGAGAGGCGGAAGAGCCTGTGGGCTCTGCGCTCTGGACTCTCGGGACCTCTGGAGGACCACCCAGGAGATTGGAGCGGGTCACTGGGGGCCAGCCGGCCACGCTGCGGTGTCGGGCCGCGAGGCTGAGGGATGAGGAGGGGCCATGGCCAGCGACGGGGCCAGGAAACAGTTCTGGAAGCGCAGCAACAGCAAAGTCCCGGGCAGGTGGGTGTGACGGGGCGCGCGGGGTCGGGTCAGGGGTCAGAGGTCACAGGTGGGGGCGGCGCCCTGCGGGGCTGCGGGTGCCGTGGAGGTCTGGGAAGCGCTAACCTGGGCGTGGGGACACCGTTTCGGGGGGCAGCGGGGGTCGGTCATAGGGTCTGGGAGGTGACAGCGAGCGGTGGAGGGTGGAGGGGTCACTGGCAGGCTCCGGGGACGCCGGAAGGGACTGGCCCAAGTCATGCTGGGCAGTTTGGGTGGGCAGCTGGCTGGGGGGCGTCCCACGCCCTGGTCTCAGCTGGAGGGTTCCACAGTCCTCGCCGGTCGGCGTTGGTGGCTTGGCATTGGCGCCCCAGCCAGGGCCCTGGGGAAGGAGACTTGCTCAAACCTCGCATAAAATCAGAAGATTCGAGACAGGCCGGTGGCAAGAATGTGCAACAGAGTCTGTTGTGTCCAGAGATGAGTCTTCCCAGTGACACGGATGAACTGTGACATTAAAGTCAACTCCCATGTAGTCTCGTTCAGAAGCCGAGAGGTTTGACCCTCGTGTTCATGATGAACAGTGGCATTTAAATGGCAGAACTGTGAACTTTAGGAGTCAGTGGATCCCGTCTGAAAAGAGGGATTTGCACGTTGGCAGACATAATGACTGGATGAAGGGGGTCGCTGAAGGTGACCGGGATCGTGCTTGATGGAGAAATAGTAAGGCCTTTCATTAAAATCTGTGGCATGTCCAGGAGGAGGGGACAGTTTCGGAGTGGTGACTAGAAGTTCCTCCCGGTGACTGGACAAATGCTGTAGAATATTGTTGTTGTGAAGTGCCGACAAGTCGGTTCCGACCCATAGTCATCCTGTATAGGGTTTCAGAGGAGCAGCTGGTGAGCTTGAACCGCCGACCTTGCAGTTCAAATGGCTTTGCAGTCTGGTGCATTAACCCACAGCTCAGGAAAAGAGTTTGAGGAAGGAGCTATGTGAAAGATTGGTCTTGGGGTTTGCGCCCCCCTGCAGTCTAAAGGTGCTGTGGGATTGGCCTTGGGCTACTGACTGCATGGGTGGGATTCAAACCAACCAGCCACTGCTTGGGAGAAAGATGAGGCTGTCTGCTCCTGTAAGGATTTACCGTCTTGGAACCTCGACATACAGTCGCTGAGTCAGGGTCCACGTCAGGACAGTGGATTTGCGGCTTTAAGGAGGGAGACCCTGAGAGAGGCAGACTAGAGGCACTGAGGCTGCAGCTGGGGGTTCAAGCCCAGCGATGGATGTGAGGATGGAGCAGGACAAGGGCACTTTACGTAGGGTTGCTGACTCGGAGCCGATTACGTGGAACCTAACAACAGGGACGAGTCTCAGCAGCCACACAATCCTGGTTCTTAGTCCACTGAGATGTGAGAGGCCTGGCCGCTGCACGTAGACCTTTGGTCAGAGGCCATCTCGAGGTAATCAATGAGATAGCCTAAAGCCAGGCGCTCTTAGCCTTTGACCCGATGCTGTGCTGTGTCTTGGGCCCTTCTGAGAGCAGCTCGTAGGTGGAAATAGGGGAGCTGTCTGTGCAAAGGACAGGGCAGAGGGGTGAGGGGGCGTTCCTGAGAGAGGCCTGCACAGCTGCTCTGGTCCTCTCCCTCCTGTGACCTCACCGCTGGCAGAGCCAGCATTTTGGGGACAGGCTGGAAGTCAACTCCCTGCAGGATGGCTTGTGAAGCATGCTTTGTCCTCTACGATGACCTCCCCGTGGGGACCCTAGCTGCTTGGTTACTTGTCAGCTGCTTAGCGGGGTACTCGCAGCAGCGATCCTACCAGGTTCCTGGGGCCTTGCCAGTGCTGTCAAGTCTCCAGGCTTCCTGTGATTGTAGTACAGACCTCCGCACAGCAAAACTCACAGAAGGAGGAACACACCCGCTAGAGAAACCAAGGCAGCCTGGACACTGTGAAGGGATGTTAACCTAGCATGACCCTTAATAATGACCCCTTGTGGTGACAGTGGCCTTTACTGAGCGTGGACCATGTGCCAGGCACTATTCTTGGTACTTTTCACGGACTCTTTTCTGAGTGCCTATTGTCTTATGGTTTGTCCTCCAAGCAACACTGAGGTGGGCTTGGATCAAAACCCCTTTGTTGTTTCCCTGGGAGTGCCATGCAGGTAGTATGACGTCTCAGTCCTGTCAGACCTCAGACCTCACCACTCTCCTGCGCAGCCATCAGCCCTCAGCAAAGTGTCGCGGGTTGAAGAGCACTCCCTCCAATGACTGAGTATCTAGACCTTCAGAATGTGACCTTCTGGGCAGCAGGGTGTTTACAGATGTGATCAGTTAAGAAGCTCGAGATGAAATCTTCCTGCATTTAAACCCAGTGGCTGGTGACTTTGTAAGCGAAAGGAGAGGGGTTTTGTACCACAGTCATAAGCATGTTGAGACGACAGTCCCATGAAGATGGAGAGGAAGAGTGATGCAGCTACAAGCCAAGGAGTGCCGGGGTGCCAGGAACAACCAGAAAGTAGGCAGAAGCAAGTGGGCATTCTCCCCGAAGGCCTGCAGAGAGCGTGGCCTTGCAGACACCTTGGTTGGTGGGTGTTTCACGTCTGGTATTGTGACTACAGTGTTTCTGTTTTTAAACCACCCAGCCTGTGGTAAGTGGTTCGTGCACAGTGAAGTGCTGCTGCAACCAATACCTGAGCAGGTGGAAGGCTCTGAGACGGGAGACACACGGGAGGTGCGCCTGCTCTTCTGATGGCTTCGGCCCCTGTGAGCTGCATGGGAAGGCGGCAGGGTTTTGAGGCTGTCACGGCAGCAGCTGCCAGCCTGGCCTGGAAGATGCAGATGAGACAAAACACAGGAAGGTGGTTGGACTCCAGACGTCTGCTTGGCTGTGAACGAGTGCTGCCCTCCAGGAAGAGGAGGCATGGCGGCAGAGCGATCCAATTCATGAGTTGCCCTGCTGGGTTACAGGCCTTGGACCAGTGAGCCCCTTATCCTTCCGTTCTCCTTCTCACAGCGTGGGGACACCTCTCCTACATCTGCACCACCATCGTCCGTTGGGAGCAGGCCACCTGGTTTTTGGGTGTCACTTTCCTCGTGTGTGGAGAGGAATTGTGCCCCAGATGGGCCATCCCCAGTCTCAGCCACAGCTGCGTTGGGCAGTGTGATTGGAGACTGAGCCTGTATTTAGAGAAGGTTTTATACTTAGGGTTGCTGATGGGGCGTGTTGAGACGGGGTGTGTATGTTTTACATGTGGGAGGGACGTGACTGTCAGAGGACCAGGGAGCAGGCTGTCGCATTTGGACGGATGGTGGTTTTACATGTAGGAGGGACGTGACTGTCAGAGGACC
>NW_006408615.1:4377576-4388957 GCF_000296735.1 Chrysochloris asiatica | reverse complement strand
CCCTAGGTGACAGGAGAAGTGTCCCGTCAGGGTTTCTAGGTGGAGATCTTCACAGAAGCAGGCTGCATGTCTTTCCTCCTGAAGTTGCTGCTGGATCAGAATCCCCTCCCAGCACTTACCCATGGGGCCAGTCACGTCCACTCAGAGCCACAGAATGAGCCCTTCTTTCTAATGGGGTCTGTGTGGCTGTGATTACGTAGGGTTTTGAGATGAATTGGTCCCGGTCTTGGGGCGATTCTCTGGATTCTGTGTGGGAAAAGGGACAGGGACACTCTCTCAAGGATGCCGGGCCACCACCAGCGTATCAGAGAGCCGTTTGAAGAAAACGGAAAACGGCATTGGTGAAAAGAAGGCCGGGGAAGTTTCCCCGAGCAGTTGTTTTCCGTCACGACGGTGCGCCCGCTACTTGGCAGGGTGGCGAGGGCTGCGCGCCAAGAACTTTGTGACCCTTTCAGACTTCTTTTTGTACCCAAACGTGAACGTGTCAAAGGAAGGTGACTTGAGCCCTTCGAGGATGCCAGCACTGCTGTTCTGATGGGGTGTCAATGGCAGAGCGCCGGGTTCTTCAGGGAGGCTTGAAGAGACGGAAACACTGCCTTCAGGAGTGTGTAGACCTGGATGGAGGAGATGTCGAAAATCCATAGCTACACATTTTGATGTTTTGTTTCCTAAAGCTTTCTGTGACTGTAGCCGGATGTCTGCCAGCCATGAACGCTGGGCTGTGGACTGGTGGCCTGAGTTGACATGAGTAGGTGGCACACGCAGGCCAGCTGCTGGCCTCTGGGCACTGTGCCAGTGGGCCCCCACACTGCCAGGCTGCTCCAGTTGCCCCTCAGGGAGAAGTGCTCCCACCTCAGGGCACAGAGTGAATCTTTTGAAGAAACCATTCTCCAGAGCTTGTTGGTTTCAACTGTCATTTGTGAGTTCCCCTCCCCTTGGGCTGAGGAGACCACCCACCTGGGGAAGTCAGGGTGCGGGGGGTGCTCTTTGAGAGCTGTGTGTGCTGAGGGAGTGTGGCTGGTGTGGGTACTGGGGAAAGGTTGGCTGGGGGGTAGGCATGTGGGACCTCTGCCTCATTGGGACCCTCAGCCCCGAGCTGATGTTAAGGATGATTCTCCTCCCTTCCCATGCCCCTCACCACCTGCTGTCAGCTACTCCAGCCTTGAGGGGAGGGCGGTGTGCCAGGGTCTCCTGCCCAGGTGACGTGGGCAGCCACACAGAGGTTGGGTTGTTTGAGCCGTTGCGTGTGGAGGTCACAGCGCATCTGGTGGGTATGGGCTGAGCAATGGCGGGATAGGGCCTGTGGGTGGGAGCCTTCTGAGCAGAGGAGGGACCACTCAGCTGCAGAGAGAGTGGGATATGGACGACAAGGAGAGGCGCAGGTGGGCGAGGACAGCGGCTGGATGGTTAGCACAGGAGACAGTTTTGTCTGGGACGCTGAAGCCTCTTCCTGCCTGTGTCACTGACTCACATGGCTCCTGAAGGCTGGAGCTCTGTATAGTTTTACTTGAAACATCATGAGCAGAGCGTAGACTTCTGGGTTGGAGAACACAGATGATCCTCCAGCACAGCTCTGCTCCTTCCTGTGCCAGCTCTGTCCCTTGCTGTTCCCACGTGGCCCTGCCTGGCGATGGGGATGTGGGCAGCTGGGGCATGGCTTCAAGACAGGCCCCAAGTGGGCACAGGTAAACAGTTAGGGTGCCGGGGCTCGGGGCTGTCAAGGCTGAAAGGAATCCAAACTAATGAGGCCTCCACTTAGAGGCCAAAGGGCCCCCAGCAGATACCAGCCAGAGGAGAACTGAGTGGGGGTAGGGGTGGGAGGCATTAATTCATTCAGAAAGCCCTTGTGAGCACCTTCAGTGTGCCAAGTCCCGTGAGGAGTGCTGAGCAGAGAGCTGGCCTTAGAGGCTGGTGGGACGGGGAACATGCTAGTGCTCTGGCCGAGGCTCTGAAGGTGATGATCTGACAATGTTGGAACAATGCCGGACCCACGGTTGTTCTGAAGGCATCATGGTGTGGGAGAATAAGTGCGTCAGGCAGAGGTGGTGTGGGGGCCGAACTCCTAGCCAGGGCCAGGTGGTGAGGGGCCCAGAGCAGGCAGCCTTCAGAAACCAGGGGAGGACAGGGCAGCAGTTGGTCCTGAGTCATGAGATGGCCTGGAAGGTCTGACATGGAGAGATTATTCCTCCTCCTTGAGGGAGGAAGTGGGAAAGTCTCCAGGCAGCTTGGCGGGAGCTAGAGGCTGAGGTGATGGCCATGGCTATGTGTGGAGTAGCAGCTGTGTGTACCAGTCCAGGTGCCTTTTAGAGGTGGAATGCACAGGATGACCACCAAGCTTGAACTGACCATCAAGGTTCTGGCCTGAGGAATGGGCGTGAGCTCAGCACGATGTTGTTGTTATGTGCCGTGGAGTTGGTTCCAACTCATAGCGACCCTGTACAGGGTTTCCGAGGCTGTAAATCTTTATGGGAGCAGAAAGCCTCATCTTTCTCCTGCGGAACAGCTGGTAGTTTCGAACTGCTGACCTTGCAGTTCACAGCCCGGTTCGTAACCACTACACTACCAGAGCTCTCTAACAAGACATCCACACCAGAAGTGACTGGCTTCCAAGCTTTCACGAGGGAGCCTAGATCCAGAGGGTGCGGAGGAAGGTAGAATCTCCATGGAGTAGTATCCAGTGTGTCTGGGTGAGGCTGATGAAAGGAGATATGGATAAGTCCCTTGTGGTACAATAGCGAATGATTATTATCAGGACTGACTGTGAGGGTTGGAAATGTAAAGGAGGACGTTTTGTACCAAAAGGAGAGGAGTGGTTGACTGCAGTCCAGGAACAGAGGTCCCTGGGACCATCAAGGGAGAAGAGCGGACCCCACCCAGAGAAGCAGTGATGCCAAAGATGGAGACAGAGATGACGATGTGGAGAGATGGAGCAGCTGGGGACTCTAGACCCAGAGAGGGACAGGGGCTTTGTGCTGACGACTAGGGGGCAGGCTTGTAGGGTATACCCTTTGCTTGGTTGATGATGCATGGAAGGTTTGTAACCATGGCAATGAAACGACAAATACGTTAGGATGAAAGTAAAGCTAATGTTCTCCCATGTAAACTATCACATAATTCACAATAAACATTAAAAAATAAAAATAAAAAATATGTCCACATACTAATTCCTGGAACCTATTAATATGCTGTGTGCAAAGAGAGGTTAAGGGTACAGATGGAGTTAGTCGGCTGACCGTAAAAAAGAGAGAGGGTTCCGCTCTCTCCAGGGGCCCCTCAGAGGCTTACACAGATCCCATACAAGGAGGCAGCTCACTCTTGCTACCTTCAAGATGGATGAAGGGGCCACAGGCCAAGGGATGCTGGCAGTCTCTGGAAGCCAGGAATGACCTTCAGCATGCAGCCTGCTGGAAAATGAGGATCATTGCTCAGTCCTTCAAGCTGTGGGCAATGGGATTCTGCCAGCAATCTCAATGATCAGGAAACGGATTATCCCTGAGAGACACCAGAAATTAGTGCAGCCCGTGCTGGACTTCTGAGCCACAAATAGTTGTGTACGCGTGTGCTGTAAGGTAAGGGCGTGTGTGATGTAATAGAATAGTGTGTGTGTGTTATATGAGAATACCTATAAGTGAACACAGGAGCCCAGGTTTGGCACTGCGGGTTAATGCGCTGGACCGCAAGGTCAGTTTAAAAGTCAGCGGTTCAAGCTTACCAGCCACATTCCTTGGAAACCCTATACAGGCTCGCTGTGAGTTGGGCCTGACTCGATGGCACGTAACAACAAAAACATTAGCGAGTACGTGTTACGAGTATATACGTAGAAGAGAACACACACATGTTGTTATATGTGTTATACAAGAACGCGTGTTATAAGAGCACGTGCATGTGTATTAAGAGAACATGTTCATTGTATTATGGTGCTGTGTTAGAGAACCATCCGCATGCATGGAAGCAGCAGTCAAGAAATCAAACGACGTATTGCAGTGGGCAAACCTGCTGCACAAGACCTCTTTAAAGTGGTCAAGAGCAAAGATACCAGTTTGAGGCTATTTTCAGTAGCCTCATATGTTTGTGAAAGTTGGACAGTCAATAAGGAAGATTGTGGAAGAATTGTGACATTTGAGTTATGGTGTTGGAGGAGAATATTTAGAGTACCATGGGCTGCCAAAAGAACAAACCAGTCTGTGTTGGAAGAACAGCCAGAATGCTCCTTGGAAGCCAAGATGGCCAGATTTCATCTCTCATACTTCAGACATGTTATCAGGAGGGACCAGACCCTGGAGAAGGACATCATGCTTGGTAAAGTGGAGGGTCAGTGGGAAAGAGGAAGACTCCCCCCCCCCCAGCAAGATGGACTGGCACAGTGGCAGCAGCATTGGGCTCAAATGTAGCAACGATTGTAAGGTTGGCCCAGGATTGGGCAGTGTTTCGTTCATTTGTGCACAGGGTCGCTATGAGTTGGTATGGACTTGATGGCACCTAACAACAACAACAACAACAGAATATATATGTTAGAATGCACATGTTTATTAGAACACACTCATGCATTATGGCATGTGTTAAATAAAAACACATATGTTATAAGAAAACACAGTTGTTATAAGAATATGCACATGTGTATTATGAGAACATGCTCATGTGTCTGTGTTGGTATCCATACATTTGTTATAAGAACATCTTCATGTGTTATCCTGTGTTATATGAGAATTCATGTGTATCCTAAGACAGACACGTTACAAAACATGCATGTGTATTATAATGAACAGTCATGCATTATAATGTGTGTTAAAACAATACATTAGTGTTAGAGTGAAATAATGTAAGAGATGATGTGTGCATGTATTGTAAGAACATGCACATGTGTTGTTACATGTGTGCCATACTAGAATTCATGTGTTGGTTATAAGAGAATGTTCTATAAGAGAGCATATTCATATTAAAGTTTTTGTTACAGAAAAATAAATGTGTGTGTATCAGAACAGGCCCATGCTGTAAGAGAACGTGCTCCCATGTTAGAAGACAACGTGTGTGTTAGACTAGAAGCTGCAGGGGTGGAATGAGAGAACCCGCATGCCACAGGAGAACGTGCTCCGTGCTAAGAGATAAGGGTTCTGCAAGAAGCAGTGTCTGTGTTATAACAGAACACACATGTTAGAATACACATGCATGTTGCAGGAGAACACACCTGTTAAAAGATAATGTGTTATACAAGAAGTCATGTGTGTGTTATAAGGGAACATATGCCTGCATTAGAATATGTATGTGTGTCATAAGAGAACACACATCTTAAAAGGTAATGTGTGTGTCAGACGAGAATTTCGTGTGTATCACAAGCCTCTCAGTTTGTGGTAAGCCCTCCCATCAGCCATAGGGAAAGTCATCTGGGGTAGAGATTCGGGGGCTGTCCTGCGGGTCAGGATCCCCAGGTGGACAGTGGTCCCTGGGCCAGTCTTCATTCAGTGAAGTAACCCCTCACTTTTCAGCACCTGCCCTCGGCTCCTAGGTGCAGGGGGCAGTGAGGGCCGCCTGCCTGCTCTCTGTTTTAGCAGCCCCTGCTTGTTTCCTGGCCTGTGGTCTTACAGAGCCTGAGGTGTAGTGACCCTTGTTTCACTATCCCAGGAGGTTAGATTCCAGGGGCCACTTCCTATTTCCTGAAGGTTGGGTTTCCCCGCTTGTGGCCGAGATCCTCTCATTGTAACATCTATGATGGATGCCCTCGTGGGGGCGTTTCGTCCTCTGTACAATTCTGGTTGCATCTTATTCTCAATAGGGTCATCCTTTGTTATCAAATGCCTCTTACTTGTCCAGACACGTTTTGAAAAACCAATTTAATGTGAATCTATTTGTGTGTTTCTAACATTAAAAAATTTTAAATGAGAGCAAAAATGATTTTTATCATATAAATTCCTTAATTTTGGCATTTTAGAATAAAGATCCCTCGTGTTGTGGAAGATTTAGGGTAAAGCTGTTCACTGTGGGAGAGAGGCATTAAAACCCAAACTGAGCAAGAAGTCCTCTCCCACCCCGTAAGTTGTTTTTTGTCTTTAAATTTACAGAGCAGATCATGACTTTTACCTTCAACAAATCATGTACTTTCTTCGTTTTTGTTATTGTTAAGTGCCTTTGAGTTGGTTCTGACCCACAGTGACCCTGTATAGTTTCTGAGGTGCAGCTGGTGAGCTTGAACCGCCGACCTTGAAAGTCATTAGCCCACAGAGCCACACCAGGACTCCATCTCCACATGTGGCTGAACTCCCCTCCGTGAACCAGCAGCTCATAGCATTGACCTCTGTGCACTTGGACTCCTGCATTCCTCCATCATTCCCGGGCTGTCTGTTGTCTGTCCTGTCACCCACATTAACATGTGTCTACCCTCTTGTTGTTGTTAAGTGCTGTCAAGCCGGTTCTGACCCATAGTGCCCCTATATCGGGTTTTGGAAGAGCTACTGGTGAACTTGAACTGCTGACCTTGTAGTTCAAACTGACCTTGCAGTCCAGTGGCATTAACCCACAGTGCCATACCCTGAAACCCATGAAAAATCCCTTCCCTCCCATAACTTATCATAGATTTATTTTTTTTAAAATCAAGAACCCCTTTTTAAAAACTTTCTGCAACGTTGGTCTCATACATTGTCTTTCTGTGATGATTGATTTCACTCAGCGTAATGTCCTCCAGGTTCATCCGTGGTGTGAGGTTGTGTACTGTTCCATTGTGTGTGTGCACCAAGGTGTGTTTAATCATTCATCTGTTGATGGGCCTTGAGGCTGCCTCGTCGTTTTGGTGTGTCTCTTGTAGACAGGATATTGGAAGATCCTGTTTTCTTATCCTTCCTGGTTTTTATGTCTGTTGACTGGTACATTGAATCCGTTTACATTCAGTGTAATTATCAATAGATAGGAGCTGATCGGTCTACTTTTTCTGTGTGGGTTTTTTTTAGTTGGTGGTGCTGTTGGATTGTTTATTCCACATATTTTTCCATGCTGGGTTCATTTTGTTTGCCGGTTTTCTTTTCATTTCATTTCTGCTGTGTTAATGTTTACTAAATATTCCCTAGCTGGCTCTTTTTTTAAATTTTGATATGCAGGTATATTATTTTTCTTTGAGATTGCCCTGTAATTTATTATTATTATTTTTTCTTGCTTTAAAGTCTATTTTACCTTGAAATCTAGCTGACTCTCTTGCCATTTGGAAGTTCTGTGTGTACACTGTTGTTGTTAACTGACGTTGAGTTGTTTCTGACTCCTAGCGACCCTGTATAGGATTTCGGAGGAGCAGCTGGTGAGCTTGAACCACCGACCTTGCAGTTTAAGCGACCTCGCAGTCCAGCCCCACAGCAGGACTCCGTATCTACAGTATTCACTCGTTTTTGCTTTGTAGTTGATTTCAGTATACATCAAGATTTTTCGTTCCCTGTTTTCAGTCTTGTAGGTTTGTTTAACTTCTGTGTCTGGGTGGTGCTGTCATGTATGCTAATCTCAGGTGGTTGTCTGCTGTTGTTGGTCCTCAGTCCAAAGAAAACCCGTTAACATGTTTTATAAAGTTGGCCTGGTCATTACAAATGCCTTTCCTTTCTGTTTATCAGGAAATGCCCTAATTTCACCATCATATTTGGAGGATAGTTTTGCTGGTATATGATTGCTGGTTGGCAGGCTTTCTCTTTTAAAGTTTTCTATATGTCGTCCTACAACAACAACAACATATGTCGTCCTATTGCTTTCTTGCCTGCATGGTTTCTGCTGAGAATCTAGAGCTTAGTTTTATTGGTTCTCCTTGTAGTTAACTTTTCATTTTCCCTGAACTGCTCCTAAGATTCTATCCTTGTCTTTGATTTTGGAAAGTTTGATCATGACAATATCTTGGTGATGATCTGGTGGGATCTGTCCTGTTGGCGATTTGTTCTGCTTCTTGTCTATTTATCTTCTCATGTTTCATCCTTTTAGGGGAGTTTCCTTCCAAAAGTTCTTTGACAGTTTTCTCTGTGTTTGTCTCTTTCCGTTCTGGAATTCCAGTCACGTGTAAGTTGCTTCTCTTCATTCTGTCACATGTAACTTAGGATTTCTTCTGACTTTTTCTTTTCTTTTTTTGATTGTTCTTATAGCATACCAGCATTGAGACCTTTTTCATCAAACTCACTAATGCGGATTTCCATTGTGTTACAGCATTTTCACTGTATTGTCCATTTCTGAGATCTTAGTATTACTCCTCAGAATTTCTAATGGCAGCTTTTGTGTTGTTTCTAAGTCTGCATTTATTTTCTCTGCGTGTTCTTGTAGTGTGTTCCTGAACTCTTCTAAAGGTTTTGTTGTGTTCTTGCTTTCCTCCATCTTTTTATCCTTTGAAGGTATGTAATTAACATTCTTTTGAATTCGGTTTCACCTAGTTCCATTATCTTTTCTTCTTCAGAAATGTTTTCTGACTCTGCATCTTGGCCATTTGAGTCATCCTGTCTTGTTTCTTCATGTGACCTAAAACTGTCTTTTGTCTCTGGGGCATTGTGGGGTTGTCATATTTGTAAATTCAAACAGTGCAGTTGTTGGACCTATAGGGAAGAAATCTCTGGTTCTTGTTGTCTGGTTGAGTTGGTTCCAACTTGTAACGACCCTGTATAGGGTTTCCAAGGAGCGACTGGTGAGCTAGAACCGCCAACCTTGTGGTTCAAACCGACCTTGTAGTCTAGTGCGTTAACCCGCACCGCCACACCATGACTCTGAACTCTCAGGGGGGTGAGGGGGGGACTCCTGCAATTCAAGGCTCTCACGAGGTGGGTGTGGCAGGCCTAGATGGGGTCTCTTGGCCTCGGTGTTAGCTGTGTTCAGGGCACTCAATCTGGAAGTAGTTCGTGGAGACCCTTGATGGAGCTGGGCTCAGTGTCTGTTAGGACCTCAGAGAAGCTGGGGTCAGGGTGATGGGTTAAATACGGTCTAGTGACTCTGTGGGTCTTCTAGGTCTAGAGCCAAGCCTACCTGATTCCAGGTACCAAAGCTGCACATGAAAGCGGTGCCGCCTGTCTCCATCTCACACTGGCATGGTTTCCATCCAAGCAGCACTGAACTCCCAGAGAGCAGGCTCTGCGCTGGGCATGGAAGAGGGTGGGAGCGTGGGGGGTAAAGACGAAATCACACCTTCGCATTGTCCACATGAATCTGCTTGGCCAGGCCTCCCTCCGCTGCCAAAGCTGCTCACACGATGGCTGAGCTGCATCTGGCCGGCGTGTCACCAGCCAGTCTACCCCTCTCACTGCCCCTGCTCAGCCTCTCCTCCAGCAAACACTCCATCACCTCTGTAGCTGTCCTGAGGGTCACGGTGCCAGAACTCTCATCTGTGTCTGTTTTATTTGTTCTTGATTATCTTGTTGTAGAGGGTCTGTGCAGTGCTGTGAGGTGCTGGGGTGCACCAGTAGTGGGGGTGAAGAGAGTGTCCCAGAGCCCACTGCCCCTTGGACGGCAGCTTTCCTGAGTGGGGCCCTGAGCACAGGATGCTGGCTCTGAGCCCTGTCCCTCCCTCTCCCCATGTGCGTGCTCTCAGACTCGGTGTTTGTGGTGGTCACGTAGCCCAGGGGGCGGCACAGGATGTGACTGTGACCCCCTCAGATCAGCATTTGCTTCTTGGTGCTTCATCCATACAAGCGTCACGGGAGCCTGGGAGCTTAGACTCTGCAGCTGGACCACATCCTCCGGCTCACAGCTGGTCAGCAGGCAGAGCGTCCAAACCCATCATAGCTCACAGCATCTGCCCATCCATGCAATACAGCCATCAGCTCTGGGCAAACAGAGCTCAGCCTTGGGTTTGAATGTACATTCCCCCCTGCTGGCAGGGTAGCCCAAAAAAGCTCCAGCCAGGGACCTGGTGACCTGGTGGCCCTGGGTGTGTCTGCAGAGCCGACCAGCCTAGCCTCTCATCCCAGACAGCGCAGCTGGGCAGCTTCCTGGTTCTGGGGCCCCTGCGTGTCAGGGAACTTGTGCTCCGAGTGTCCTGCCTTCAGTCTCTCCAGTCCAAAAGGACGTTTCCTCTTTGGGTAATTCCATGGAATTCCCCCAAAGTGCAGAGGGCGGCCGAGGGGCTGGGCCCCTGGCTAGGAGACTTAGTTGGTTAAGCCAGCCGTGGAATCTGACTTCATGATTTAGGGGCGTAAAGTACTGCTGGTCACAGGCCTACGGGCTCTCGGCACACCAACCCTGTGCCAGGCCCTTTCCTGCCAAGTTCGAGTCCTTCACATGAGCCTTGCTAGTTGTGTCCCAGGGGCGCCAGCGCCTGCCTCTCCCTGGCCCTTGGCCAGGTCTCCTTGCGGTGACTGCTCCCCACGTTGTTCCACCTCCCCCAATCCTCTCTCTTCTCAGGGCTTCGCTTGTTTTGACACTCTTCACAATTTTATTTTACTAACTTCAGGTCAAATTTTCCACAAGTGTTTCCTGGTTAATTTACTACCCTTGTTTGCCTTCCAAACATGGTAGTACCTGAAGACTTGGGAGGAGGGCGTGAAGAAGAGACCGCCTCAGGCAGCGATGCCACAGCTGGGTGCCTGATTGTTGAGCCTCAACACAGAGCTTTAACAGCAACCAGGAGGGCTGGCGGGCCGGCAATCCACAGTGTTGACACCCTCCCATATGTCAGAACCAAACCAGAGAAAACCTACTGCGCAGACGTACACACGGTATTACTGTTCGTCTTTCTCTCTCCTTTTGTAATCATCACATTGTGTAGTTCCTCAAGTCCTTCCTGTAGCCCGGCTCCTCTGATTGTACTGGTAGGCTACAGATCCAAGGAGGTGAGCTCAGTTCACTCATGGCTGACAGCTTCTCAGTTTCTGTGAGACACAATTGTTGGCAGCTCTGAGTACAGGCGCTCCTTGGGTTTCCGATATCCTAGTTATTTTAAGAAGGTCAGTTCGGGCTGCTTCCGCCCTTTCAGCATCAGCAGAGTCCACCACAAACACAGTGCCATCTGTGCATCTGGTGTATGATTGCTGCAGGGACCTTGATTTCTCCTGACCACCCACAGCCCAGAAGTGCAGTGACTGTTTTAGAATTTCCTAGGGGTGCTTTACTTTTCTCAGAGTGGAATCCTCTGGTAGGTGAGGTGTTTGCAAATTCACTGAGCTGCAGTCTGTGTCAGACAGTTGTGTTTCCAGTGCAGCTCAAACCCAGAATGGCAAGAAGGGCTGAAAGGAAGACAAGCTCAATAGGACAGAAGTCTGCTCTGGCAGTCCAGCCCCTAGTTCCAGCTGCAAATAAGTCTCCCAAGTCTAATGCTTTCTTTTTTCGTAAGTTTTTTTTTTTTCTTTAGTTTTTATTGTGACTTGAGTGAAACATTACAGGGCAGATCATCAGTTTTACATTCAACAAATCATACTTTGTTTCATTACAATGATTATAATCCCCTC
>NW_006408615.1:4371914-4377216 GCF_000296735.1 Chrysochloris asiatica | reverse complement strand
AGCTGCTCCCTCTCTCCATGTACCCATCTCTGGTGTCACTGCTTCTCTGGATAGGGTCCCACATTTCACTTGTGCTCTTTTCCCTGGATAGTCCTGGGGTCCTCGGTTTCTGGACTGTAAAATTTCTCCCCCATTTTTGTTACAAAACCTCTCTCTACCTTTACAGTTGTGACAATTGCAATTAGTCATGATAACAATTACTATTGAATCATAAGAATCTTATCCCCATCTCTTTTTACCAGACACAGCTAGACAAGATGAAAACGATTCAGTAGGATCTCCTTCTCTCACACACTCTTTTTTTCTTTTATTGTGTGATAGTTTACATGGGGGATTTTCGTAAGATTTTTGAACGTCTTCCTAGGTGATCCAACTACAAAACTGTTGACCATCTGTTCTTCCCTTGCTGGACTAACGTTGCTCCCAGCACTGAAGAGGCACGCTGGTGTCTGCTCTTCTCTGGTACCAGCGAGGCCAGGGCAGTACAGAGGGCGCGCCTTAGTTCCTAAGGGCACCCCCCCCCCTCCCGATTGTGTGACGCTGGCCTGCTGGCTGGCTGCTCCCCCTCTCACCGCTTCTTGTGTTGTTGCTTTGAAATGCACTTGTATGTTTTGGAAATAATCCGTTTTAGAAAATGATGATAGAGGAAATAAAATTAGTAGGGGGGTGGGGGGGACATTCGCCCCCTCTTTTGACATCTTACTAAAAGAGACCTTTGAGGAGAATAAGGCAAAATGCTACTGCCGGTAAACGTGAAGGAGGTTCCCACACATGGGATTCTTGCATGCTGCTTTTACACTTCTCCCTGCATGTTTAAAATATGTAATAATTAGAATAATATTTTATAATGAAAGAGATTGGAGACCATCTGGAATTATTGACATAACAGGTTTTTAAAATGGGTGGCTCCTGAAATTCACCTGAAAGCATTTTATAGACGCAGCTGTTTGCTGAATCTGATTGCTTGGGTGTCTTCAACGTGAGCATATAATCTGAGAAACTAGGTCATATGCACGTAGAAGAACATGGCATCAGGATTGGAGGAACTCATGAACAACATTCAATATGTGGACGACACATCCTTGCTCACTGGAAGCTGGTTGTGGTGGCGGTGTGCCGTGGAGTCGGTTCCGACTCAGAGTGATCCAGGAGAGAGTTTCCGAGGCTGTACATCTTTATGGGAGCAGGAAGCCTCATCTTTTTCCTATGGAGTGGCTCATGGATTTGAACCGCTGACCTTGAGATTTGCAGCCCAGTGCATAACCCATTAGACTACCAAGGCTCCTTTGCTGGAAGCTAAAGGACTTAAATCACTTGCTGGTGAAGATAAAGTATGGATCACAACTCATTGCAAAGAAAACAAAACCCCAGACAGCCGGACCAGTGAGCCACATCATGGTCACCGGAGAAAAGACTGAAGTTGTCAAGGATTTCTTAGTACTTGAATTCACACTGCACACTCATGCAAACAGCAGCAGGCAAGGAGTCAAACGCTGCCCTGCATAGACACATCTGCACCAGATCTCTCTGTAGTGTGCAAATGCAAAACTCTCACTGTGAGGGCCATCCCCCAGCTTCTCCATCTTCACAAATGGGGTGGTGCTCTCTGCCTCGCTGGATCATAGAGATTAAATGAGTTAACGCATTCAGAGGCTATAATAATGCCGACCGCTATGGTCAGTTGATTGGTTGTTTGCAGTATCACAGGGAAAAGGCAAGTGGGCACCTGGGTAGACATGGAGGCCGGCGAGGGGTTGCTGCTGCTGGATGGGGGCTTGCAGGGCCAGGAGGGTGTGGTGTCCTTGCCTTCTTTTCCCTGGGACCAGGCCGTCTGAGTTGACGTCCCTGATCAGTACCCTGGACAGATCCTGACTTCTGGCTGCATCCCTGTTACAGGCTTGAGTTTCTTTTTCAGGTTGGGATGCGCATAACCCTGATACATGCAGAAATACGAATGATTGATTACTTCATATGTCTACTTTGGAATTTTTACCTAAAATAATCTCATTTCCTTGTTGATGTTCCCTGGGAAGCCGACTCCTACCCAACTTTCGAGGACCGAAGTTTTCTGGGTTTGCTTTTCTGTTGTGCTCCCCATCTTCCTCTGGGAAATGAAGGGCTAGCACTGGGGGTCTCCAGGACCCTCTCTGCTCTAAGGGTGCAGTCCTGGAGGGCAAGCCCTGCTTAGCTCCCAGCCATTTCTCTCCTTTGCTTTCAGTTCTTGTATGAGCTCTTCTCTTTTCTGGAACTTTGTACCTACTCCGCTCCCTCCTGCTCCTCTGTTTTTCCTAATGTATTTCATTGTTGAGAATATGCACAGCGAAGCCCACTCCAATTTGTCAGTCTCTGCGTGCACAGTCTAATGACCGCTGTGATGTTCTTTCAGCTATGCGATCCTCCTCCCCCTCCCCTGAGTTTGCCTCCCTCATTAACATAAACTCACTGCCCTTTTGGGTTGCTCTTGTCACTTGGATCCCATCTGCCATATTTTTATGTGAATAGTGCATGTGTTAAATGCTTTTTTGCACGTTGATTTCCTGTGTGCATCGTTGTGTTGTATGTGCTGTGTGTGGACATGTTACATGTGATGGTATGGTAGTCTTAGAGAGCATAATGCTCAAGGAAGATTCTTCACTGTTAAGCTAGACTGCTGTTCCATTTTAAGAAGGCTCCAGGGAAAATTTTCACTGTAAAGTTTAAAGGTAATCTCAGGGCAGTGGTTTTACTTTTAGTCCAGCCTCTGACTCTAGAATTGGAAATTCTGTTCTGTGTTTTCCCCCTTTTGATCAGAATTCCTCAGAGTCTTGGATCATAATGTTTGTTGCGTAATGCTCTCAGTGTCGGTAACTTTGCCTACAGGAGCCAGCTCCATTCTACAAGGTTGAGTGTCTGCACCCTTGCAGCACGCTGCTTTCTGAGTGAGCCTAGAATACTCTGCCTGCCCGTCTGGTGTTGGTCAACTACGAAGCCCTTAAGCTTTTGGACGGCGTTGTGCTCTCTCTGCCTCCCTGCTGTCCGTCAGAATGTCTGCCTGTCACACACAGTTGCTGTTGTTGTGCTGTTGAGATGGTTCCAACTCATACTGACCATGTATAGAGTTTCCAAGGAGCAGCTGATGGGTTTGAATCGCTGTCCTGTGGTTAGCAGTTGAGGGCTTACCTTACAGCGCCGCACCAGGACTTCATATAGTTAGTACCCAGCAAATATCTGTTATGTTTTGCTAGAAAACTTTTTGGTTATAAAGGATCCGTTTAGCATCCTAAAGCATGGTGCGCTGGGGTCGGAGTGGAAGACTCCATGGGTGCTGAACAAAAGTCTGAAGGAGGGCCCAGTGTGGAATGCTTTAAAGTGAGGAAAAGGCAGACTGTTTCAGCAGCGGATTGGAGCATCGGGTTATTTTTCCCCTAAAGTTCTTGACTGAACAGTGTACGTTGTTGTTCAGTCATGCTGAGTCGGTTCTGACTCACCAGACAACAGGGCGGAACACTGCCCGGTCCTGCGCTGCCCTCATGATTGTTCAGGAAACTTCTAGGAGGACTGAGAATGAAACGGACAACACAAGTGAAGCCCTGCTAGCCTGAATGGATCTCCATGTCATCTCGGGAGGTACGGGCCCTTCCCCAAATGGGAAGTAAGTAAGAGGGCTTGTGTGACTGTCCAAACCTTTCAGCTTCCACACACCAGGAAAGCTGGGTTTTCTGTGGCTGTTGTGGCATTTACACAGCATACAATTCTCACACCGTTCTGGAGGTCCGCAGTCCTACATGGGCCCACGAGGGAGCAGCCATTTCCAGCTTCTGTGGTCCGCCCCCATTCCTTGAACCATGACCTGCTATCTCCATCTTGAAAGCCATCTAGCGCTTCTCTGACCAGTCTCTGCAGTGCGCCCTCTGCTGGCCACAGCTGGGAAGGGGTTTCAACGTTATGAGACTCCTGTTAATTAGAGCTGGCCCACCTGGTGAATCCCGGGTCCTTGTCCTTTTCAAGGTCTGTACCTTTAATCACTTTGAGGACTAAGGTGCACCTGACTCCAAGCCTCATCTGCATGTGAAAGCTGGACAGCGAATAAGGAAAAGTAAAGAATTGATGCCTTTGAGGTGTTGGCTCAGACTGTATCCTGGATAGTCAAGACTGAGCAAATCTGCCCTGGAAGCAGGTTAGCCAGAATACTCCTTAGAAGTGATGAGGATGAGGCGTTGTCGCTCATAAGATGGACATGTCATCAGGGGGGGACTGATCCCTAGAGAAGGCACGTAGACAGTCAACAAGATCCTCAGTGAGGGGGGCTGCCACAGTGGGCCCACACATAGCCACGACGGTGAGCCGCGTGGGACCCCGTGACCTGGAACGTGAAGACACCCAGCAGGAACAGCCACACAGGAGTGGCCGTCATCGCCATTGCAAAGCCCTTTTTGCTTTGACAGGTCACACTCACAGGTTCTGGGTCATCATTCTACCTACTGCACCTCTTAGGGGACAAGGAAGCTTCTGTTTACTAAGAGGCCTCATCAGTCCTCTGTGGGCGAACACCCATTGGCGTAATGGACAAAGGCTATGGACGGCAGCGCCCGCAGAGGAGTAAGGCAAGCAGGAAAGAAGACCTGACTTGGGATCAATGTCACTGACAACCTGAGAAGTCCACCAACCTCGAGGCCACTTTTCTCCTGTCCCATGAGCGTGGGTGTGGGGTCTGTCCTGCATGTCAGTGTGGCAGGCTGCGTTGGAAGCCCATGTAGATGCTTCCTGTCCATTCCAGGAATTGATCCTAAATTAGAAGTTGTGTGCAGCTGTTTGTCTGGAGGGATGTTCACACCTAGTTTTCTAATCAGGAATCACACAGTGTTGATTGAACAAATACATACCGTACGACAGCATGGCATTAGACATGCTGTAGTCCAGGGGGACAGCCCAGGCCAGAGAGGAGCTAGCTGCTGCTTATCCAACTATTACAATGAAAAAAACAAACAAACCATTTTTGGGAAAAAATTGTAGATTTATAGGAAGCTGCAAATGGAGAGGCACATCTCATGTACACTCCCCTCCTTTGTTTTTGCTTTGTAATTGATACGATCTGTATGTATGTAAAGTAAATGAATAAACTTGTAATTGACATGGTCTGTGTGTATGTAAAGTAAATGAATAAACTTGTAATTGACATGGTCTATTTGTATGTAAAGTAAATGAATAAACTTGTAATTGACATGGTCTGTGTTTATGTAAAGTAAATGAATAAACTTGTAATTGACATGGTCTATGTGTATGTAAAGTAAATGAATAAACTTGTAATTGACGTGGTCTATAT
>NW_006408615.1:4369316-4371639 GCF_000296735.1 Chrysochloris asiatica | reverse complement strand
GGACTTGATGGCACCTAACAACAACAACAACAACAAAGTGTATGTAAAGTAAATGAATAAACTTGTAATTGATACGATCTGTGTGTATGTAAAGTAAATGAATAAACTTGAGCCAATTGACAGAGAAGAGTAATCATATGGGACAGTGTTGTTAGGGGCTTCGATTTATGGTAGGAAAATAAATCCACCTGCTGCCTCAGCCCATTCCGACTCACACTGACTCTGTAGACCAGAGGCGAACTGCTCTGAATGGTGTCCACGGCTGCCCTCCTCACTCAGAGGCGTGCGCTCACACACACACACAACTCTCTCTCTCTCTCCAAGGCCCTGTGTAACCAACCCTTTCTGCCAACGTGAGTGCTGCCTCTAGGTTTTCTGACAGTAGTCTTGCTGATTTGATACTGATGGCAGTGGGGATGGCAGGGAAGCTCACAGAGCCCTGGGAGACCGGCTTCCCTCCCTTAGCTTTCCGCCCTCTAATGGTGACAAGGTGGTGGACACCCTTGAGGCCTCAACCCAGTGTTCTGCGATAGGAGAAGGGACAGCTGAGGACTGAGGTGCTCACTTGGCTGCTCTTTCATTAGGGCAGAAACTTCCAGTACTTTCTCTCTGGTTTGAGTGAGGTCATGGGACCACCCCGGGCAGGAAGAACTGAATTCAGTGTTGGTCACGTGGGTCATTTTTGCCTGTTTTCCAAATTTACTTTGATGAACAGAATTCTCTTTTAGCAAAACTATTAAAAACTTGGAAAGAAATTATGGTTTTCTTCTTCTGCATCCTCTCTTTAGACTAAAAGGCTGTGATTCAGCAACTGTGAGGTCAACTCCACCTCCTGGCGCCCCTCCTTTTGCAGAGGAGACCTGCTCCCGAGGGTGTTCTGGGATGCTCAGAAGCAGTTTGACACGTCTCTCCTCTGAGACGCCTCTGAGTGGGCTTGAAGAGCCAAACTTTGAACTAGTTGTCGAGTGTGTTATTGTTTGTCATCCTGATGGGCGTTTCATTGTTTCAGTTCATGTCCATGAGCTGTGGACCGTGAGCAAGGCCATATTTGTTGCTGAGGGTGCTGACCCCTGGATTATGGTGGCCATCTGTGTTCTCAGGTGCCCAGCCTGTGGGCTCTGTGTGTATGGCAGGCGTCCTGGGGCCTGTCAGCGGTGGAGAGACACTCCCCAGTCAGGAGGGTCTCTCGGAGTCAGTGGGCACTTGGGCTGTGGTGTGGTGGGGGACAGCGGGTAGTGGTGGGCATGTCCCTTCAGTTGGAGGGTCTCTCAGAGTCAGTGGGCACCTGGCTGTGGCGTGGTGGGGACAGTGGTCAGTGGTGGGCATGTGCCCTCAGTTGGAGGGTCTTGTGGAGTCAGTGGGCACCTGGGCTGTGTTGTAGTGGGGGGGCAGCAGGCAGTGGTGGGCATGTGCCCTCAGTTGGAGGGTCTTGCGGAGTCAGTGGGTACCTGGCTGTAGCGTGGTGGTGGGCAGTGGACAGCGGTGGACATGTGCCCTCAGTTGGAGGGCACTGGGAGGAGCCCAGGAGGTGCTGACGTCTGTCTCTCCTTCCACAGCATCCAGCACGTGTATGGGGCCCAACACCCCCCTTTTGACCCCCTGCTGCACGGCACGTGAGTTACATTTCAGCCCATCCCAGGCTTTTTTTTCTCACTGACTGAGGGGTCCAGACGGTGGTTTGTGTGGAGTGCTGCTGGGGGGACAGCCGGTGGTGTGGGGCCGGGGTCTGCCCCCGGGGCTGGTGGGAGTCTACTTCACGTCTCCATCTGGCTCTAGCTGTTGTGTTGTGGAGTGGGGGTCCTGGAGCCGGGCTGCCCCCGTAACAGGAAGTGAGCTGGTATAGACTCTGGCTGGCGGTGTGGCTGAGCAGGACTCACTTGATGGGGTGGGGGTGGTATTCATTCACACTTCGGGGGTCTCATCGTGTTACAATGCATCTGAGTCCCTGCACTGAAGGCCCTTGTTCTGTGGAGACCCCTCCGCTCCCTCCTGTTGGTCCATAACTGCTGCTTCTAGAGCGGGAGGGAGCCTCGGGGGCAGGGTGTTAGCAGACGTGGCCAGTTGTGGCCGGGGTGGCCTCTGTCTGTCATAGGGCAGAGATTGTGCAGGGAGACTCCTGGAGACGTTGTCTTCATCCCTGTCACTCTCTCCCTTGGTCCTGATTGGGGTGTCCAGTTCCACGTCAGTGGGGTTGAAGCTGGGAACTGTGTGTGTGTGTGTGTGTGTGTGTGTGTGTGTGTGGGGCCAGTAGGTTGGGGGGAAAGCCCTGGCCTCTGAGGAAAGGCCATGAAGACTGCCTTTCTTTGCAGCCTGCTCCAGTCCA
>NW_006408615.1:4368623-4369216 GCF_000296735.1 Chrysochloris asiatica | reverse complement strand
GGTTGAAGCTGGGAACTGTGTGTGTGTGTGTGTGTGGGGGGGGGGGGCAGTAGGTTGGGGGGAAAGCCCTGGCCTCTGAGGAAAGGCCATGAAGACTGCCTTTCTTTGCAGCCTGCTCCAGTCCACCCCCAAGCTGCCCAGCACACCGGTAAAGGCCAAGCGCGGCAGCACCTTCCAGGAGTTTGAGAGCAACACCAGCGACGCCTGGGATGCTGGCGAGGATGATGATGAACTGCTGGCCATGGCGGCCGAGAGCCTGAACACTGAGGTGGTCATGGAGACGGCCCACCGCGTTCTGCGCAACCACAGCCAGCGGCAGGGGCAGCGTAGGCAGGAAGTGCCAGCCGAGAGGCCCAGGCCTCGGCCACAGTCCCCCTCAGCTCCAGGCGCGGACCCCCGGCTGGTGAAATCTGTCAGTGAGAGCCACACGTCCTGTACTGCAGGTAGGGTGGGCTAGTGGGTGGGAACAGGGGGGGTCCCTGTTATAACAGAGGACGGGGAGCTGGGGACCCTGTTATAACAGAGGACGGGGAGCTGGGGACCCTGTTATAACCGAGGACGGGGAGCTGGGGACCCTGTTATAACCGAGGACG
>NW_006408615.1:4362497-4368523 GCF_000296735.1 Chrysochloris asiatica | reverse complement strand
GAGGACGGGGAGCTGGGGACCCTGTTATAACCGAGGACGGGGAGCTGGGGACCCTGTTATAACCGAGGACGTGGAGCTGGGGACCCTGTTATAACCGAGGACGGGGAGCTGGAGACCCTGTTATAACCGAGGACGGGGAGCTGGGGACCCTGTTATATCAGAGGTTGGGGAGCTGGGGACCCTGTTATAACCGAGGATGGGGAGCTGGGGACCCTGTTATAACCGAGGACGGGGAGCTGGGGACCCTGTTATATCAGAGGACGGGGAGTTGGAGACCCTGTTATAACTGAGGACTGAGGACAGGGAGTTGGGGGCCCTGTTATAACCAAGGACGGGGAGCTGGGGACCCTGTTATAACCAAGGACGGGGAGCTGGGGACCCTGTTATAACAGAGGACAGGGAGTTGGGGACCCTGTTATAACCGAGGACGGGGAGCTGGGGACCCTGTTATATCAGAGGACAGGGAGCTGGGGTCTCTGTTATACCTGAGAACGGGGACTTGTGCCTTCCGAGGTGCTGGGGACTGTCGGCCATTAGAAGCCCTCCCTCGTCTGCTGACTCAGTGCTCCAGACTGTGCGTCTACCTCCCTCCCCTGACAACAGGGTCCGGGTCTGCCGTCAGTGTGTTGTGTTGTTGGTGGGCTGGGACCACGCTTCTCAGAGAGTCCCGTCCTTACACGTTGAGTACACAGGTTTTCCTCGGGCCTGGAGATTCCAGGGCCCTCCCAGCTGTGACCCACCCTGCAGACAGGCAGCACCCCCATGTTCGTGCACGTGAGGCCAAGGCCCGGGTGGCAGAGTGGGATCTGAGTGACATCACTGCTCTGCATGTGGACCGCCCAGAGCATTCTGGCTCAGTCTGTAGGCTCAGCTCCTCCAAGGCTGTTCTCACGCTGGGACGTTCGCAGCTAGAGCAGCTGTGCCCTGTGCACGGGGACAGAAGGTCCTCCCAGCTCAGTGGTGTTGGGCAGGCGGGCCGTAAGTTCACCTCCCAGGGGAGATCTGGACCTTCTTGGAGATACCTACAGATGTCCGCTGCCCTCACACCTCAGCTCAGGTGCCCTATGGCTGGTCAGTGACAGGTGCTCTGGGGCTTCACTGCGCAGACACACTTGAGGTGAAGAAGGTTCTGGAAGGCCCTCCGCTGGCCATACACTGATGGCTGCTGGTGGTACCTGCTTGTCAGTGTCCTTGTTCCCTCTGGGATTGTCAGTTCACCTTTAACATTGAAGAGGCCTCGTTCTGGAGCGGGAGCCTGAATCAAGCTCTGCTCAGGTGGAAGTGGGGTATCTCATCGCCGGCATCTTGACAGTTGGCAGATGATAACACGGAGCCCACGCCATCCCCTCTGTGGTGGGATCCTGTCCCTGCTGGCATGCCCCCTGTAGAATCTTCGTATTCAGTCGGAGAGGTTTGAGGAGGAGAGAGGGGCCTGGTGTGTTGCCCCACAGCCCTCCTCCTCCATTGTCCAAATTGTTCTCCCGGAGTGCTGAGGCTGCTCGGGGTGTGGTGTGGGTGCCAAGCTTGGGGCTCTTGCGGGGCAGGGAGCTTGGAGGGGCTCCGAACACAACTCCACTGCTGCCGGTTTTTCTGGAGGGCACTGGGCCAGCGCCGGCCCCAAGCCCTTCTGCCTTGGCAGCCCGGGGCCTTAGCGTGTTGTGAGCATGGTTTGTGGGGGCCTTAGAGGAGCAGTGACCTCACAGCCTGCTGGTCGCAGCTGCTGGAAGTGGGGGACAGGCAGCGTATTGGCTCTGGTGGTTTTTGTGGGTCCTGTTTCCTGGCATTGGGTTTTTACTGTAGATTTCAGGTTTTAACAGCATTTGATGGACCCTGGAAGTTGGGGCTTGTCATCGAGTGACCCGAGGGCCTTCAGGTCTCTCCTGCAGGTCCTAGTTTTGGGTCCTGGATATTCCGAGGCCTCTTGGCAGGGGCACTGGACCTAGGTCTGCATCACTGTCTGTGTGGGGGTCTGGGCTGCTGTCAGCACTCAGCTTGGGGTGGGTGAGTAGACTGGTGGAGCTGCTTCAGATGGGAGGGGCATTCGGCCATCCCTGGGCCTCCCTCCCCTGGGCCCCGTCCCTGGGCTGGGCTGGAGGAGCTCTGCCCCCCCTTGGTCTCTCTTACTGTGTGCTGGTTGTGTTCACAGCACTGCCCCTCGGCCGGGAAGGCTTTAGGTAGCTGTGTTCCAGGAACCAAGGTCCCCCGGTACTCAGTGATGGGGGAGTGGACGGGTGGGCACGACAGCGGTCACACCCCACCTGTAGAAGGCATCTACAGGCTGCTCGTGTAAACTAGAAGGACGAGAGGTCTGAGTAACACCGTTTGGGGAGTGCATCCTGACTCGTGTTTGGTCCTCTGCAGAAAGCTCCAGCGAAGCCGTGCCCTTGCAGCGGTCCCAGTCTCTGCCACACTCCTCCACTGGGGCGCTGAGTGGTGGGGCGACTGACCACAGTGCCCTCAGCTGCTCGGCTCTGACCGAGAGGGAGGCCTCCCGGCTTGACAAGTTCCAGCAGCTGCTCGCCGGCCCCAACACAGACCTTGGTGAGTTCCTTTTTGTAGCTGAGGATTCTGGGAGACTCCTGTCCCATGTGAGCACTTTCCTTCATCCCCATGGCAGCATCCTGCCTGCCCTATACTGGTCTCGGGACACTTTACCTGCTGTGGGCTCAGGCGTCCGTGGAGAGTGACCCACCGTGATGTTGCGCAGGGCCTGGTCCTGTGTGGACGGTCAGGCGCTGCCCCATGATGCTTCTGTCTGTGTGCGCCCTGGCCCCACGCTGAGGGGAGACCTGTGTTCAGTCACCACAGCTGACACCCGAGTCTGGTCTCCGAAGCCCTTTCTGTACTGGGCGTCTGCTGGGTGTAGAGTGGGATGGGGGGATGAGGAGGGACTGGGCCTGAGCCAGCCAGCAGGACAGCTCAGCTGGGTGGGGATGCGCCTCTTGGCCAGCAGGGGGCGGATGGGGCACACACATGGCCTGGGTCAGTCCAGGACGTCTGGAGACTACTGCTGCTGTTGCTGGTGGTAGAGGAGAAGGGCCCCTAGTGTCTCCTAGGCTGTCATCGTTATAGCAGTAGGTCCCCGGGGCCCGTGCAGTGTGAGAGCTCTGACCCTGAGGGCTTGGATGAGGTCCCATGCTGGGGATGGCAGGGGACAGCTCTTGAATGGGGATTTTAATGGTTTGAATGAATAACATCGTGTTCATGTTAAAAACGTTGAAAGCATGACAAGGTGGATGGTGGAAAAGGGGTCGTCTCCCCTGCTATCCCCCTCACGGTTCCAGGGAGCTGTGCACCTTGTGTTCTGAGGTAATTTCCTGTTTGTGGAAAGGCTGCCCCTCTGCCATTCTCCACGGGGGTGTACATGTGTGAGTGGACATTGTCTGTCGGAAGCACCGTAGGGTTTGATGGGGTGTCCGTAGCCTTTCAGCCGTTAAGACTTGGCTGTGGTTCCAAACAGTGAGCCCTTCTTTTCTGTGATCACTGTTGTCACTTGGTTCTGTTGAATTGGTTCTGACTCATCGCAGCCCGAGGTCCAGCAGAACAGAACACCGCCCAGTCCTGTACTGTCCTCACTGTTGTTGCCACTCTGCGAATCCATCTTCTTTTGGGAGGTCGTCCTCTTTTTGGTTGACCCTCCACTTTACCAAGCATGATGTCTTCCAGGGACTGATCCTTCCTGGTAATATGTCTGAAGTTTGAGAGACGAGGGTATGTGGTGGCTCTCTGTGATAAGCACTGGACTGTCAACCACAAGGTCGGCGGTTTGAGCCCATCACCCACTCTAAGGGAGAAAGCGACGCTTTCCGCTCCTGTGAAGAAAAGCCCATGAAACCCTTTACAAGGTCACTATGAGTCAGAACTGACTTAACAACACGAGAAACCGAGTCTCGCCATCCTGACTTCGAAGGAGCTTTCTGGGTGTACTTCCGCCAACTTCCAACACAGATTTCTTTGTTCTCCTGGTAGTCCTTGGTACTTTTAATATTTTCTTCCAACATCATAATTCAAATGCGTCTTTCTTCTATGATCTACCTTATTCATTGTTGAATTTTTACATGCATATGAGATGGAACTGTAAGGTCAGCAGTTCGAAACTACCAGCTGTTACGTGGGAGAAAGATGAGGCTTTCTGTTCCCATAAAGATTTACAGCCTCGGAAACCCTGTGCAGGGTCGCTATGAGTCGGAACCGACTCCACGGCACATAACCACCACCACCACAACAACCACCACAACATGAGATGATGGAAAATACCATGGCTGTGTCAGGTGAACCTTAGTTCACCTTGAACCATGTCACGTGCAGCAGATTTGTCTAAGGCAGTGGGTCATTTGATTTCTTGACAGCTGCTTCTATGAGCGTTGATCGTGGATCCAAGCAAAATGAAGTCTTTGACAATCTCGATCTTTTCTCCATTTATCAGGATGTGATTTATTGATCTGGATGTGAGGATTTTTTTTTTTCCTTTGTATTGAGGTGCAATCTGTGTAGGCTGTGCTCTTTGATTTTCATCAGTATGTTAAGTCGTCTTCACTTTCAGCAAGCAGGGTTGTATCATCTGCATATCTCAGGTTGTTAATGAGCCTTCCTCCAGTGCTGATGCCATGTTCATCTTCTTATCACCCAGCTGCTTGGATTGCTATGTTGGGGCGCATTGCTTCTAGCCCCTCGGCCTGAAGGACTCCTCTTCTGGCACTGTCAGACAGTGTTCGCTGCTATTCCGAAGGGCTTCAGGGGCTGCCTTTCAGAAGAGCCCCTTCACTCCTTCTTCCTAGTCTGTCTTCGTCTGGAAGCTCATCTGAAACCTGTCCACCCTGGGTGACCCTGCTGGTATTTAAAATACCAGCGGCATAGCTTTCAGAATCACAGCAACATGCCAGCCATCACCGTATGACAAGCTGACAGGTGTGTCATCAGAATCAGGAGGTTTACCACAAATACAACTCTGTGACTGGACCCTCAGCCCATAGTCACTGGTTTGCCAGTCGTTCCCAAATTCTCTGTTACGTGTTTACCCTTAGTTCGGGGACCTGTGCAGGGCGGCATGCTGCTTGTGGTTGTCGGCACGCTTGGTGTCCTCTCAGTGGGCTGAGCTGCGCAGCCTTCCTCTGTGTCTCTTGATTGCGGTGCCTCTGAAGTGAGCAGCCCGGCTCGTCTGTGGAGCAGCCCTTGGTTCACTTTGTTTGAGGGCCTCATGATGATGAGACCCCAGCTGACCGTCCTGGCGGAGCGTCCCTGACGAGGGCTGTGAGCGTGGTATAATGCTGCTGTGTCCTGAGACGGACTGCGGGGTGAGGTCGTGTCTGCTTGGCTTCCTCTTTGTCTTGCTGTTGAGAAGTAACCCTTTGTCTCTGTCTGGTAGCTTGTGACCCCTGCATACGCACCATGTTCCCATTCTCCATGTGACTGCTGACTAGCACCGCACCATTCACACCTCATCTGTCAATGTGTAGTGTGTGTGTCTCCATCAGCACATGTCATCCGGCTCAGCTCTGTGCCACCTCACCAGCAGGGGGCGCACACCGCTTTCTCCTAATTCCCTGTTGTTTCCAACAGTTGGAGAGCCGCCATCCTGCTGACTGAGGTGGGGACTTTCACTGCCTGGCCCAGACCCAGCCAGGGTGAGGGAAGCGTGGTAATGCTCCCGTGGCTTGTTTTGAGCACCTGGTGGTGTGCTCGTTAATAGGTGCTACTATGTCAGTCCATCAAGAAGCTTTGGTAGCGTAGTGGTTATGAGTCGGGCTGCCAACCTCAAGGTCAGCAGTTCAAAACTACCAGCTGTTCCATGGGAGAAAGATGAGGCGTTCTGCTCCCGTAAAGATTTACAGGGTCACTATGAGTCAGAACCGAGTCCATGGTACTTAACAACAACAACATGGGGGAGGGGGAACTGCTCTCTTTTGTGCTGACCCTCCACTTTACCAAGTGTGATGTCCTTCTCCAAGGATTGGTCTCTCCTGATGACCTGTCCAAGGTACGAGAGGCCAGGTCACCCCACCCTCACAGGGACAGAGCGTTGTGGC
>NW_006408615.1:4355986-4362312 GCF_000296735.1 Chrysochloris asiatica | reverse complement strand
CCGCTGCCACTGTACCAGTCCCTCTCCTTGGGGGTCTTCCTCTTTTTCTCTGACCTTCCACTTTACCTAGCATGATGTCCTTCTCCAGCAACTGATCCCTCCTGACAATATGCCTGAAGTGTGAGAGACGAAGTTTGGTCATCCTGATCCCCAAGGAGCACTCTGGATGCCCTTCTTCCAAAATGGATCTGTTGGTTCTTTTGGCAGCCCACGGCACTTTCAGTATTCTCCTCCAACACTGTAACTCAAAAGCATCAATTCTTCTATGATCTTCCTTATTTATTGTCTAAATGTCACATGTATATTGTTGTTGTGATGTGTCATTAAGTTGGTTCCGACCCACAGCGACCTTGTATAGGGTTTCCAAGACTATTAAGCTATTGAGAATATCAGGGGCACTTTAGTCCTCAAGCTGACAACTTTGGTTTTTAACATCCTACAGAGAGGTCTTGTGCAGCGGGTGTTAGTTGGGAGGAAGTCTCATCTTCCAAGGCAGCACGTAAAGGCGGCTCATGTTTGGAGGGCGCGGTCTGTGGGGCTGCTGTGAATCCGAAAGGACACGGCAGTGACAGCAGCCTTGGGGTCAGGGCCATCGTCTAGGTGCGTTCTCTCCTAGCACGCGCACCCTCGCTGCTCTAGACTTAGGTCAGGAGGGCGCAGAATGACACGGGTTGAGGGAATGGGCACAGACCCACCGTCCACCCCTGGCCTGGGCCAGCTGTTTCACTCTTGGGCCCCAGTTTCCTCGTTCACAGAGGGGCTTCATGATGGCAGACTAGAAAGTTCTACCCCGCCCACTGCTGCTGAGTTGGTCCTCACTCACAGCGACTCTGTAAGATGGACCAGAACAGCTCTCTAGGGTTTCCAAGACTGCAGATCTTCAGGGGAACAGACAGCCTCATTTTTCTCACAGGGAGCGGCTGGTGGGCTCCCTAGGAGGGCACCTAATGACCACTCACAGGCCTCAGGTGTTATTATCCCCTAACTTGGAGACCAGGGACGGGCTTGTGGCTACGTTCTTGGTTTGTTCAGCAGTCTCTAGGAGGAGGTAGGGAGCTAGCCGATGAAATCCAGATTTGCTTGATGTGCGATGGGCTCAGCAGGTCAGCTGGAATCTTCTCTTGGCCTCTGTCGCTGGGGTAACTTTTGGAAATTAAAATTATACTTAAAAATAAAGCTTTTAAGACTTGGGAAAAACGTGCATTTCTGTGGCTAGAGACTGAAGGTTAATAGGCAGGAAATTGAACTGCTTAGCTTGGTGAGATTATAGTGTTTTTTTCTTTCTTCAGACTTCTATTTACATATCAAATCTAAGCAAAAAACGAAAACCAGAGCTTTCAAAGTTAAACAATTATTGGATTCGCACCTAGTGGCAAGAGAAAACACAGCCCGCAAATTGTCTGTATTTATAAGGCGTTTAGGACAGCTTCGGGAGGCCGTTGGCTACATTACCTTCGAGAAACTGGGAAGACTTCAGTGGCAAATATTTGCCAATGTTGGAGAGTCGAGTCACTGCTGTGAGCAGTGCCCAGAGACGCGTGGCCGGCTGAATATCATCCCGTCTGAGCCACGTGTTTCTCTGTTTTGCTTGTGTTCCGTTATGAGCCCAGGGATGAGGTAGCAAACAGCCAAAGAGCTCACTCTGCTCTCTGCTGACTCGGTGTTGACTCCCGCAAAGCCAGCCTGCTGACGGGCCCTGGAGGTGGGGTGGGCGTGCATTCAGGGGAGGTGGGCGTGCAGTTCAGGGGAGGTGGGCGTGCATTCAGGGGAGGTGGGCGTGCACTTCGGGGGAGGTGGGTGTGCAGTTCGGGGGAGGTGGGCTTGCAGTTCGGGGGAGGTGGGCGTGCAGTTCAGGGGAGGTGGGCGTGCAGTTCAGGGGAGCTGGGCTCTGTGGGCAGCTCGCAGACCTGGCAGTGGGTTAGACGTTGCTTGGCTGCTCACCCACGACTGCTCCAAGGGACAGAGATGAGGGTGTCTGCTCTCGTCAACATTGACTGGCTTGGGAACCCTGGGGGCAGATCACCTCTGACCTAGACAATCTCTGTGAGGGAATCTACTTCAGGAGTAGACTTTTTCCGTGCACGCCCCCCCACCTCCCACCCCAATCCAAACAGCCCCCACACCTGTGTGTTGGGGAGTTCCCTCTGTATCACAGCTGAGATTGGGACAGTTTAAGTGGGGCACCCAACAGCCAGGGAGGGTGCAGTGGGGGGAGACCCGGACCCCTGTGGTCCTTGGCTCTGAGTCACAGTGTGACCAGCTGGCATGTTGTGTGCCACTGGAGGTGGAGGTCAGAGTCGGGACAACTGGGTGGGATGGCACAAGTCGGAGGTACCGGCTGAGTGGTGGCTAGCAGTGCCCGGCACGCCCTCTGGTGGCCAGCGCTGACTTTGCAGCTTTCCTATCATAGATAAGCAAGGCTATGTTGTTGGGCAGGGTGTGTGCTGTGTGTGTCATGGACAAGCCTTTGTTGATGTGTAGGGTGTGTGTTGTGTGTTGTAGACAAGGCTACATTGTTTTGTAGGGTGTGTATGGTGGACAAGGCTGTGTTGTTGGTCAGGGTGTGTGCTGTGCGTTGTGTAGGGTGTGTGCTGTGTGTTGTGGACAAGCCTGAGTTGTTGTGTAGGGTGTGTTGTGTGTGTCGTGGACAAGGTTGCGTTGTTGTGTAGGGTGTGTTGTGTGTGTTGTGGACAAGGCTGCGTTGTTATGTACCTGTACAGGTCACATTTGTGTACTGAGCAGTATGGGGCCTTCGTGACGTTGGGGGTTGGGGCGGTGA
The DNA here is from genome assembly GCF_000296735.1 of Chrysochloris asiatica. NCBI lineage: Eukaryota > Metazoa > Chordata > Mammalia > Afrosoricida > Chrysochloridae > Chrysochloris > Chrysochloris asiatica. The sequence goes on along the minus strand of NW_006408615.1, from coordinate 4,359,533 downwards.
GGGACAAGGATGAGAACCCTTCCTGTCTCCCCTCCAGTCTCTTAAGGGAAGGACCGGCATGAGGGGGTCAGCTGCCCAGGGCCACCTTGTCTCCCGGGTTGGGAGTAGATTACTTTAAACCACCTCAGCAAGGAGAGCGGGTTCTAAGCCCTGGTGGTGCACTGGGTTAGGCATTGCCCTGCTAACCACAAGATTGGCAGTTCTAAACCAGCATCCACCCTTCAGGAGAGCGATGAGGCAGTTTGCTCCCTGTGGGGCAGCTCTGCTCAGTCCTACTGGGTTGTTCGGAGTTGGTTTAGGCATGTTGAGGAGCATGGGTCTGAGGCAGCAGTTGGCGGTGCCACCCCTCCCAGCATCTTGGGTACATTGACAGGTTATTTCGGCTCCGGAGTCTCCTCCTCTTGTGCATGGGGCCATATCCTCCCTCAGTTCCAGGGGGACTCTGTCCCCAGAGCCTGCTGCCTGCCTCTTTCCAGACCTGCGCATGCTCATCACCTGCACCGCAGACCTCTCGAGCCCCTGATGCCCACAGTTCCCAGGGGGTGGGCCCGCGTGGGCAGGGAGACTTGAGGCTGGCCCTCTCCTCACCCCTGGCCGGCTCCCAGGTCACCTGTTGGGGGAGCAGGCCTGCTCCTCCCCACCCGTGCTCTCTTCCGGCTGCCCGCCTCTGTGGTGTGGTGCACCCTGAGCGTGTCGTGCCTCAGGGCCTGCCGCTGTGGATTCGGTGGGACCCAGTGTCTGCTCCGCTGTCCCCTCATAGCAGTCTCTCTCTGGAGCGTGCTGGGAAGGACACAGGTGTTGCATGCCCAGCCTAAGCCTGGGCGCCCCCTGACCTCTTGTATGAGTTTGCTCGACCTAATGTCAGCCCTGGTGGTGCTGTGGGCTCAGTGTCAGGGCGCTCACCTCAGGGTTGCTGATTCACACTCCCAGCTGTCAAGATCGACAGTTCTTTTCCTCTGCCCTGGAGAGTCACTAGGAATTGGGATGGACTTGTGGGCAGTGGGCAGTGGTCACCGTAGCTTGGGGACACGGCCCGAGTCTTTTCTGAGTACCTGTGTGTCCTCAGGGCTGCACAGCCTGCCCACAGTGCCACCTGTTCTGTGAGGTGGGGACATCTCCACTCTGTCTCCTTCCAGCAGGTTCGCAGGAAAGTCGTCCCAACAGACCCTCTCTCGGCAGCTTTACGTCCCACTCCGCTTCCTTTCCTGGGACCCCTGTCCTGAGCTGTGTTCCCCCGTCACTGACCCTGCACCTCCTCCCTTCAGCTCTGCCACCTGGGGAGGACCTCGCACGTGACCTTTCTCCTCCGACTTCTCAGAGCAGGGTTTCTGTGAGCATCACGCATGGGCCTATTGCTGAACGTTGGAGCAGCAGAGTGGGTTGGGCTCCTTCCACCTCCTTGTTCTTACTTCCGCCGTGGGGCTCGTGCAGCCTTTAGAAGGTTCTCAAGGGGACAGCTCCGGGACCACCCTGCTTTCTGTGTGTGTCATGTTCTGCATATGCTGTGTTCTGTGGATATTGGTTCTGCTGTAACCTGGGGACATTGGGGTCTGCTGTATTCTCATGTTCTGTGTACGTTTTCTGTGTACTATACGTTTTCTGCTGTATTCTGTAGACATTGGATTCTATGAATGTTGAATTTTGTATTTTGTGGAAAGTTGGTGGGAAAGTTGTGTGTGGACACCCTGGGGCATGTCCCATGATCACTTGTGAAGTTACGTGCCATCGAGTCGGTTCAGACTCATAACAGCCCTGTCTGTATAGGGTTTCTGAGGAACGGCTAGTGAACTTGAAGCATGGATCTTGCAGTTCAAACCATCCCTGCAGTCTGGCACATTAACCCATAGCGCCACTACCCCAGCACTTCCCATTATCACTGCTTACTTGTGGCTGTCTTGAATTGTTTCATTAGCAGGACTTGATGACCTGGACCATTTGAGCCCTTGCTGAGGACTGCTGTCCTGCCCAGCTGCCAGGCTCTGCACTGTGGCAGTATGTCTCTGGTGTGAAAGGAGGAAGCCCTCCATCACGTATTTTGTGTTCACTAGGCCTTTCCCCGCTCATCAGGATGAGTAGAGCAGGCACATCGCTGTTCTCCCTACTGTGGAGATGAGGAAACAGGCTCAGAGAAGTGGACTCACCTCAGAAGACAAGGCAGCAAGTAGTTGGAGGTTTTTGAGTTCTCCTCCAACAGCCTTGGTATACACAGCTCTGTGTACTTTAATGGTGTTGTTGTTGTTAGGTGCCATTGAGTGGGTACCGACCCATAGTGACCCTATGCACAGCAGAACGAAACACTGCCCGATCCTGGGCCAACCTCACTACTGTCGCCACGCTTGAGCCCATTGATGCTGCCACTTGGCCATTTCATCTCATTGGGGGTCTTCCTCTTTTTCTCTGACCCTCCACCTTACCAAACATGATATCCTTCTCCAGCAACTGGTCCCTCCTGACAACATGTCCGAAGTATGAGAGACAAAGTTTGGTCATCTTGGCCTCCAAGGAGCACTCTGGCTGCACTTCTTCCAAAATGGATCTGTGGGTTCTTTTGGTAGCCCATGGCACTTTCAGTAGTCTCCTCCAACACCATAACCTGAAAAATCATTAGAAATTGGATATGGGGTTGAATCATTGATGATGAAAATAACAAACAGGCAGAAATTTCTAGTGAATGGAAATGCCAGGAGTGGAAGCAGGAGGATTATTCGGCTTTGGCGGTACGGCTGGCTCTAGGACAGGAAGTTACAGGTACTGGACGTTATGAAGAAGGAAGGGGGTCATGGGTTTTGTGGAGGAGGGTCCAGAGTGCTGTTTTTGTCCTGGCGTCTTGTGTGGGGCTAAGGCTTTGGAATTCAGCTGACTCCTGAGATGGCAGTGTAAGCCATAGAGGATGTCTGGTGAAAACGTAGACTCTGTTCAAGCCAACCAAAAAGGGAACCAGTTCACGTTTGTTTCAGATCCTGAAAAACAAAGCAGAGCAGTTGTCCTTTATCTCATGGGCCTGGGATGTGTCATCTGGAGGGGACCAGCCCCTGGAGAAGGACATCGTGCTTGGTAACTTACCAGGTCAGTGAGGCAGAAGAAGCCCCTTCAATGAGAGGGACTGGCGTATGGCAGTGATGAGGGACTCAGTCATTGTACAGTTGTAGGAGGGAGCAGGACTGGGCAGTGATGACAGGCTCAGTCATTGTGAGGAGGGAGGAGGACTGGGCAGTGATGATGGGCTCAGTCATTGTGAGGAGGGAGCAGGACTGGGCAGTGATGACGGGCTTAGTCATTGTACAGTTGTAGGAGGGAGCAGGACTGGGCAGTGATGACAGGCTCAGTCGTTGTGAGGAGGGAGGAGGACTGGGCAGTGATGATGGGCTCAGTCATTGTGAGGAGGGAGCAGGACTGGGCAGTGATGACGGGCTCAGTCATTGTACAGTTGTAGGAGGGAGCAGGACTGGGCAGTGATGACAGGCTCAGTCATTGTGAGGAGGGAGGAGGACTGGGCGGTGATGATGGGCTCAGTCATTGTACAGTTAGTTGTAGGAGGGAGCAGGAC
>NW_006408615.1:4339636-4347877 GCF_000296735.1 Chrysochloris asiatica | reverse complement strand
CCAGCCCTTTCTTCAGAGTAGATCACCAGCCCTTTCTTCAGAGTCTGTCTTAGTCTGGAAGCTCCACTGGAATCTGCAGCATCAGCACAACACACCAGCCTCCACGAGCACATGAGGTGGTAGCTGCACATGAGGAATCAAACCCAGGTCTACGGCATGGAAGGCAAGAACTCAACTCCTGAACCATGCATGCACATGTGTGTATGTGTGTGTGAGAGAAGATCACAGATGAGTAGGCTCATGTGTGCTGTGTATGAGTATGTGGACACTTGTGAGCACATGTGTGCATGTGTGTGCATGTGTGTACATGTGCAGACTCAGCTGTGTATATGTGCGACCACATGCATGTACATGTGTGCAGTTAGGATGAGTGCATACATGAGGCTCAGTTGTGTGTATGTGAGCACATGCATGCACCTGTGCTTACATGTATGCACATGTGAGACCCAGTTGTGCATAGGTGAACACATTCATGTGTGTATATGTGTGCGTACATGAAGGCTCAGTCTTATATATGTGTGTGCACATGTGTGCATGTGTGTATATGTGTGCGTGTGTGCATGTGAGGGCCACTCGTACATGTGTGCACACATATGCATGCGTATATATGTTGGCATGTGAACATGTGCAGGCTCAGTCGTGGATATGTGATCACATGTATGTATGTGTTTATATGTGTGCATAGGTGAAGGCTCAGTCATGTATATGTGAGCATACGTATGCATGTGTGTATGTGTGGACATGTGTGCAGACTCAGTTGTGTATATGTAAGCACATGTATGCACATGTGTGTATGTGTGCAGGCTCAGCTGTGTATATATGAGTACATGAATGTACATGTGTATATGCATACATGCAGGCTCAGTGGTGTATTTATGTGCACATGTATACATGTGTATATTCGTGGGCTTGTGCATGCATGCAGGCTCAGTTGTGTATATGTGAGCACATGTATGCATGTGTATGTAGGCATGTGCACATGCGCAGGTGCAGTTGGGTATATGTGGGCACATGTATGCACCTGTGTGTATGTGGGCATGTGTGCAGGCTCAGTCGTGTACCTGGGTGAGCACATGCATGCATGCGTGTGTGTGTCTGGTAGTCTCTCCTGGTCTCACCTGAGGTGCAGTACCTGTGGAGTTGTTGGGACACCTACACGAGAGTGGTGGTGGTTTGGTGCTGTCATGTAGTTTTCAGCTCACAGCGCCCCCTCGTTCCACAGAACAAAATGCTGCCCAATGCTATGCTGTCCTCACAGTTGCTGCTCCGTCTGAGTATGCTCACAGGCCCCGTGTCCCTCCACACTGAGCACTTAGCCATTGTGCCACCAGGGCTCGTTTTTAGAAGTCTGAAGTTACTCAGCCCAACCTTACCTCCCGTGAGACCAAGTCAGGGACCCGGAGCCCCGGGGGAGCAGACAGTGTGTGTGCTCAACTGCTCAGGGAAAGGCTGGAGGGTTTTGTTCACCTCAAGGTTTCCTTCCCCATACCCAGCAGTTGAAGACCTTGATGCACATTGGCTCTCCATGAGTTGGAATTGACACAGTGGGCTCTCTGGGTAAAGGGAGGGGTCCCTGGGTTCAGTGTGTGTGGCCTATCGGGGTGCAGGACCTAGGTGTGCTGGTCAGTCCACTCCGGCCCTCCTGGAGCTCATCCCAGAAGCTGTTGTCAGTCCTGTGATTACCTGCCTGGCTGGGCATCTCTGCGGAGTGAGCAGGGATGAGAGTCCATGTCTGTCTGGTTCCAGTGTAGCCTCAGGCACTATGTCCAGGATTAGCCTGCCCACAGTAGGTGCTCAGGTAGGGGTTGAATCAGCAAATGAGAACTCAGGTCCAGCCCAGCTACTGTTTCAGAAAGACAGATGAGCTCGCTGCAATATCTGTTTCTCCTGTTGCCAGAGAGCCGTTGACAGAGACGCTCTGCCATGCCGTGTGTGGAGCTGATTGATGGGGCTCTTGTGTCTGGAAAGGAAATTGTGGCGAACTCATCCTCAGGATCTATTTGTAAGGGGTTCGTGCCTATACCTGCCCCTCACTCAGCGAATGCTACCAGCCGCTCAGTGAGGGAGGGCCATCTTGAATGTGCCCATGCCGCCCTCAGTGCCTGCTCCTAGCCGCTCCATGAGGGAGGCTCGGGTGCTGCCTCATGAGTAGCTGCTTTTTGTCACGGCATTGCTGTTGCTCTGGTGCAGGTTGGGGCAGAGTCTCTGAGACGCTGCTGTTGGTGTTGTTGTTGAGTGCCATCGAGTTGACCCCACGTCCTGGTGGCCCCATGTGACAGAGTCGAGCCCATCCACCAGGTTTCTCAGGGAGTGAGTGCCAGGTCTGTGGAGCCGCTGGGTGGGTACTAACTGCCAACTAACTGAGCACGTAACCATTTTTGCCAAATGTGACTTGGTTGTGGTTTGGTGCTGTTTAGCTGGTTCTGACCCAGCGACCCTGTGTCAACAGAGCCAAAACTGTGGCTGCCTCTCACAAATTGGTTGCCCCTGACAAGTATCAGCCACTCAGGGCCCCTTTGCAGAGCCCCTGTCTCAGTCCCCACTTTGGCCCGGTGAGTCTTCAGTGCACGGTGTGAACAACAGCCACTGGGACTCATGGGTGATGGCCACTGGGTAGAGTTGCCTTCACTGCACCAGAGATGTGTCTGGCTCTTGGGAACCTGGCCTCCACGCCTAGCCCAGAGCATCGTGGGTACTGGAGGTATCGTCTTCTGGGACCAGCTCGAATGTCATCATGTGAGTAAAGCAAAAGCCACTTGGATCGGGATGTAGGCCGCTTTCAGGGTGACCGCCCAGAAGATGGCTTCGCTGAGCCGTGCCCACCACCTTCCGAGTCCAGGGCCATCAAGTTGACTCCCACTCATGTGACCCCACGTGTCACAGAGCTGTTCCGTGGTGCTCAAGGCAGTGACCTTTGGAAGCAAAGCACCAAGTTCTTCTTTCGAGGCATCCCCTGGTTGGTGGGTTTGAATGCCAACCTGCTACCTAGTGCTTAGATGGTGAGCACCCTGAGGGTGGGAGCTGACCCGCTCGCTCGGTGTGCCCTCCTTTAGTGGCACCTGGTTCCTAATTGTGGTCAGTAAGCAGCTCTGGCTTTCTTCGGTGCCAGTTTTGGAGAATGTTTGGAGCTGCAGTACATTCGTTTAGTGTGATTCTTCGCCCATGGACTAATACAGCAAAGTTCACAACTGGAAGCCTTGCAGTTCTGTAGGACTGAAGATATAGGTGTACAAGACCAAGATGGCAGTGAGTGTTTTAAATGGACTTCTGGTTCTACAAACCTATCCTTGGCCTCCATGCCCACCACTGAGTTCACAGTCTCCTCCACAGCCTGGACCAGTGTGGCCTTGGGCTTGAATGCTGCTTCCTTCGGCCCGTCTTTCACTGGGATCGTGCTCGGCTAGCTCCGCGGGGTCTTAGCTCCTGCCACAGAGCCCAGAAGGAAGCGTAGATGCCTTAGCCTGGGGCTCCAGCTCAGGTGGCATCCCTTTCTGGCTGCAACTACTATTCTGCCACCCATAGGAGTGCCGACCCCTAAGTCCTCTTTAGCTCTGGAGCAGTCTCTGAGTATGGTACTGCACACGCACACTCACATATGCGCACGCACAGACAGGACACACACAAATGCATGCCTGCACAGAAACAGACATGCGTGCACACATGCACAGACATGCACAAGCATGGACACAGCACATGTACATGTGCGCACACACAGCTACATACAAACACACACCCACATGTATATACACACGCACACACCCATATGCATATACATAGATGCATACACACGTGTACACACACACACACAGATGCACATACTTACATGTGCACACAGGTGCATACTGACACACACAGAAGTGCATACCCACATATGTATACATGCACACACCCACATGCACATAGGTGCACACAGAGACACACGTGTGTACACACAGACACCCCTCACACATAGATACGCAAACAGACATTTGCACACATATATGCATGTGCACACAGGTACAGACACAGACACAGATGCATACCCAAACGTGTGTGTACACGCATACATCCACGCACACATAGGTACACACAGAGGCACACACACACATGTAATAGCATATGTGCACACATAGAAACACACAGAGACACATAACATATGTACACCCCCCCACATGCACATGCACGTACACACGTACATACCCACACACATAGATACACCCAGGTGCATACACACGTGTACATGTGCACACACTCACCTGCACACAGATACACACAGAGGCACGTACACACACGTGTGTATACCCCCACATGCACAGAGATACACATAAAGACACACACACAAACGTGCCTGTGGACACAGGCCCTGCTGTGGAGTGCATGTTTCTCACGTGTCAGCCATGGTTCTGTGTGTTGTCTGTATTTAACTCACTTCACGCTTAAAAACAACCTACTCCCCATCCATGTTCAGATGCAGAACTGGACACCCATGAGGGGAGCTCTTCCCAAGCTCCCTCGAGCTCTTAGAGTATGAACGTGCAGAGCCAAAGCCACTGACCTGGCACCTCCTAGGAGGCCTGGGACCTTGGCTCCCTCGTGTGTCAGGTGTTTGAGTCCCCCCGCCTCCTCCACAGCACATGGACCTGTGCTGCCATCTCACACACCGCTCCAGAGTCCCCAGGCTTGGGACTGACCGTGTGACCGCACAGCTCTCCAGTGCAGGGCACAGACTAGGCCCCCAGCAAGCCCGGGGGACGAGTCAGATGCCTCCAGGTGTGGCCCACCTCCCTTTAGTGTGCGCCACCGACCCCACGCTTTTCCCACTCTAAAGTGGGGGGAGAGCCCTGCATCCAGCCAGCCTCTTGGCGGCACCGTTTTCCCACCAGTGCGCTCACACTGTGTGTCTCTGTCCCTCGGTGGTCATGCTCATACTGTGTCTTTCTGTTCCTCGGTGGTCATTCTCACACTGTGTCTCTCTGTCTCTCAGTGGTCATTCTCACACTGTGTCTCTCTGTCTCTCAGTGGTCATTCTCACACTGTGTCTCTGTCCCTCAGTGGTCATGCTCACACTGTGTCTCTGTCCTCGGTGGTCACGCTCACAGTGTGTCTCTCTTTCCCTTGTTGGTGATTCTCACACTGTATGTCTGTCCCTCGGTGGTCATGCTCACACTGTGCCTCTGTTCCTCGGTGGTCATTTTCACAGTGTCTCTGTCCCTCATTGGTCATTCTCACACTGTGTCTCTGTCCCTCGGTGGTCATTCTCACACTGTGTCCCTTTGTTCCTCATTGGTCATTCTCACACTGTGTCTCTCTGTCCCTCGGTGGTCATTCTCACACTGTGTCCCTCTGTCCCTCGTTGGTCATTCTCACACTGTGTCTCTTTGTCCCTTGTTGGTCATTCTCACACTGTGTCTCTCTGTCCCTTGGTGGTCATTTTCACACTTTGTCTTTCTGTCCCTCGGTGGTCATTCTCACACTGTGTCTCTGTCCCTCAGTGGTCATGCTCACACTGTGTCTCTGTCCCTCGGTGGTCTCGCTCACAGTGTGTCTCTCTGTCCCTCATTTGTGATTATCACACTGTGTGTCTCTGTCCCTTGGTGGTCATGCTCACACCAGTCACAGCTCTTTGACCGTCTGACTGCTCTCTCCCCGGACCACAGTTTAGTGTCGGCTTCGCTTTTCTCTGTGCTGGGAAACCAAATGTTGTGAGGCCAGCGGCATGTGATCTGTGCTGACTGTGGTGGTCTGTACACACTCAGAAGTCCATCCTCCTCTGGCCATCTCTGGGGACCATCTTGGTGTGCACTGTGGATTCGAGAGAGAACTCTTACAGCCGACTTAATAGCATGGAGAGACTACATCTACGTAACGTTGTTGCCAAATTACTATTGCATCGGGAAGGCCAGGGAGACGCTGGGTTAAGAGAATCTTACTGCATAATTTATGAAGCACTGAGTCATAAAGTAAACATTCACAGTGGCCTGTTTGCCCAAGGTAGGGGATAATGTGGTCATTACTCACCACCAGGGGCAGTGGCCTGTGAGGCCTCTGGTCTCCCAGTAGATTGCTGCACTTTCTCCCCCTGCTTTCCGCCGGTCTAGGGCGCAGAGGTTTGAGAATTGACTTGTGAGGGCTGAATATGTTGGTGGACCCCTGGTGGCGCTCTGACTGAAGTGTTGGGTGGCTACCCGTGAGGTCGGCGGTCACAGAAAGGCCGGGGGTGGGGGCATGTCTCTTGTGTCGTGCAGGGTGGCTCTGAGTCAGGGTTGATGCAGTGGCAGTGGCTGGGAGTATGTTGGTAGTTCTGGACAGGTGCCACAAACCCACTGTCCTTGAGTGGATTCTGGCTCTGAGTGACCTGCTGCTCAGGGTCTCCAGGTCATCATCTCTACAGAAGCAGACTACCACAGCCCTCTCCTATGGAGTGGTAAGTGGGTTTGAACCGCACAAAGGGTTTTAAAACTCTTTAAAAACAGACTGTCCCTTGTACCCTTGTTAGCAGGCAAGCACTTAACCACTGTGCCACCAGGGCTGTCCTGGGCAGACCCCTCTCATGGTGCCTGTCTGGTAGAGGAGGGCGGGGAGGGTCACAGAGGTCAGAGCTCCCTCCCTTGGATCATCTGGGAGTCCCTGTGAGCGCCCCAGCACAGGCCTGCAGGAGGTGGTTCAAGGTCGCATGTTACATGCAGTGGAATGTTGCACCCATGTCCATGGTCTGCCTGGAAAAATAATTAGTATTCATGCTCTCGCTCACCCACGGCCCCCCAATGGGAGCGTCAGGAGCCTCCTGGCCCTCCTGGGTGCACTCTGATTTCTGGGGTCTGGGCCCAGCGGCCTTGGGCTGAGAGGTGAGAACTTACATAAAAACCAATGAGGAACTCAGGTGAACTTTGTGTGGCGGGAACAGCCAGCTGTCTTTCAGAGGAATACCCCAATAACGCCCTGTTTGGCCCCTACTCGAGAGAGAAGGGGCCCGAGATCACTGGGGTCCCCTAAGAGACAGACCTCTGGCCATTTTCATATGAAAACTGAACTGAAAAGAGTTTGTAGTCTGATGGGGCTGTGTTGGATATGAAGCTTTTTCATTATTGGGCCTTTCTAGACCAGCAGAGGGTTGTCTGTGGAAAGCGTCTGTTTTCATGGCAACTATTGAGCCATTTGTGGAGAGAGAGGGAGAGAAGGCTGGGCAGGATGCGGAGCCTGACCTGGACTGTGACTTCAGAAAGAACACTGCCCCCGGGTGGGAGGGAGGGTGGGCATGCTGGGCATGGACTGGACTGGACACGGTGTCAGAGCCCTAACCTGCACTGAAACTTCAGGGGCAACCTCTGCCCTGAGGAGCGGTGGGGTTGCAGATAAGGACCGGAGAGAAACGGCTGTCTCTCTCTGTAGAAGCTTGTTGCCTTCTCATTCACGTGTCCTCAGAGTAGTGATGTATGCAAAGTGAGAAACTCTTTAAAAACAGACTGTCCCTTGTACCTGTCTTTATTCTTACTCTATGGAAGTAAGTGGTAACTATTTCACTAAATGCTGTGGGTTGGATTGTATTCTCCCAAAATGGCTATGAACTTGACTTGGCCATGATGCTAGTGGTTTTGCAGTCTTACACAATGATGTAATTAATCATCCCCATGCTGTGATCTGAAGTCTGCCAATCAGCTGTAGTGATTAAGGGTGTCTGCAATACCCATGATGCCATACCCTGATCCTGTGTACTGGGCTTTCCTCGGGGGTCGCCGGCAGCACCTCTCACTACACAAGATAAAAGGAGAGAGATGTAGGCAGAGCTCAGAGGGACCCACTGCCACCAAGAAAGAAGAGCCGGTCTGGACTGCATCCTTTGGATCCCGGGTCCCTGCACTGAGAAGCTTGTAGACCCAGGGGATTGTCATGCCAAGTCCCTCAATGCACCCAGCCAACCAACACCCAGGGAGCTGCAGTCAGGAAGTCAAAGGACACACGCACTGCATTGAGCATATCTGCTGACAAGACCTTTAAAGTTTCCAAGAACAAAGAGCTCACTTTGAGGACTAAGGTGTGCCTTACCCAAACCATAGTATTTTAAATCACTTCATATGCATGGGAAAGCTGGACAGTGAATAAGGAAGACTCTAGAAGAATTGATGCATTTAAATTAATAGTGTTGCTGAGAAATAGACAAATACTAAAAGTGCCGTGGACTGCCAGAAGAAAGTACAAATCCCTCTCGGAAGAAGGGCACCAGGGGTGTGTGTTAGAAGAAGGGCACCAGGGGTGTGTGTTAGA
>NW_006408615.1:4338052-4339416 GCF_000296735.1 Chrysochloris asiatica | reverse complement strand
CAGGGGTGTGTGTTAGATGAAGGGCACCAGGGGTGTGTGTTAGAAGAAGGGCACCAGGGGTGTGTGTTAGAAGAAGGGCACCAGGGGGTGTGTTAAAAGAAGGGCACCAGGGGGGTGTGTTAGAAGAAGGGCACCAGGGGGTGTGTTAGAAGAAGGGCACCAGGGGGTGTGTTAGAAGAAGGGCACCAGGGGTGCGTGTTAGAAGAAGGGCACCAGGGGTGTGTGTTAGAAGAAGGGTACCAGGGGGTGTGTTAGAAGAAGGGCACCAGGGGTGTGTGTTACAAGAAGGGCACCAGGGGTGTGTGTTACAAGAAGGGCACCAGGGGGCATGTTAGAAGAAGGGTACCAGGGGGTGTGTTAGAAGCGAGGATGGTGAGACTTGGTCTCACATACTTAGGATATGTCATCAGGAGGGACCAGTCCCTAGAGAAGGACATCATGCTTGGTAAAGTAGAGGGTCAGCAGAAAAGAGGAAGACCCCTGAAGATGGAGTGGCACCGTGACGTCAGCAGTGAGCTCAAGCACTGCAGTAGCTATGAGGGTGATGTAGGACCAGGCGGTGTCTCATTCTGTTGTGCATCAGGTTGCTGTGAGTTGGTACTGACCTGATGACATTTCATAACAGCAACTACAGCAGCACACAGCGTGGCACCAGCACCTATGGGAAGGGCACCTCCTCACTGCTCCAAGGTGAGGTGAGTGTGGGGAGGACCCTTCTTTTGTGGCTGGCTCCCAGGGGTTTCTGGAAAGGTCTCTGTAGGGCTGTGCAATTTGTCATCTGTTTAGAGCGTACAGGGTGTGCTTTTAAAGAGGCAAACAGGCCCTGGAGTGGGCTCCCTGGGCAGGGTGGCTTCCTAGCTCTGGATGGAGAAGGTCAGGCTTCTCTGTTGGAAAGAAACTGCTGCGAATGAGGATAGATGTAATGTGCGAATACCCAGCATTCCCGTGTCCTCACACACAGCCCAGCTCCCCTCTCAGCAAGGACTTACAGGCAATTGCTGTTTGACACTGTGCTGGGACTAGAAAACAGATGGGAAAGTGTCAGAAAATCCCTGGCCAGATGTTTCTGGCCTGTTTAGTCCCGACTTGGTCTACAGTCTTGTCTTGGGCTGTCATTTGCAGAAGAGTATGGGCCTGCGCTGAGCTGCCAGGATTGGCCAGGGCTGGGCTGGGGCTGAGCCTGGGGCAGGGGCCTATGAAGGACTGGGCTGGGCTGGGGCTGAGCCTGGGTCTGGGGCTTATGCAGGGCTGAGACTGGGCTGGGCTGGGCCTGAGCCTGGGGCCAGGGCCTATGCAGGACTGGGCTGGGCTGGGCTGGGGCTGAGCCTAGGGCTGGGGCTGGGGCCTATGCAGGACTGGGCTGG
>NW_006408615.1:4332050-4337608 GCF_000296735.1 Chrysochloris asiatica | reverse complement strand
CTGGGGCCTATGCAGGACTGGGCTGGGCTGGGGCAGAGCCTGGGGCCGGGGCCTATGCAGGACTGAGACTGGGCTGGGCTGGGGCTGAGCCTGGGTCTGGGGCTGGACTGTGGGGTGTGGATCAGCAGTGGCGGCTGCTGGGACATGGAGAATCTTGGGGTCCAGTTCTTGTAAGGTGGCTCTGCAGCTTGAGACGTGGGGTGCTGAGACCCAGGGTCTCCCATGTGACGTGCAGCGGTTCAGGATGGCTGCCGAGAACGCTGTTCCCTGCCGCTGAGAAGGTGAGCTTGTGTGCTGGTTTCTTCTCTGTTGAAACATTTGCGGACTTCGTTGTGGTAGCAGATCGTTTACTCGTAGGGCGTCTGGGCAGCCTCGCCCCCTCCAATTCCTTGACCGCCCCTCCCTCCCTGAGTCCCTGCTCTGTCAGCCTTCAGTAAGCATTGTCCTGTCCCGGCAGTACAGTCACCAACATGAAGCCAGTGGATGTGCCTTGTGGCTGGTGGTTGAGCTATCGGATAGGACCCACGGCTAAAAGTATGGCGGGCAGGAGGGACTGGAGCGAGTCTTGAAGGGGGGCGTTTGAGGTTGGGAGAACTGGTGGGTGATTTAGGAAGACAGCACGGTTAGAATGGACCAGGCAGAGGTGGAGCTAAGGGGTCCTGGATGCGGGGTGGCTGGCTAGCTGGGTAGAGTCTGAGGGCAGCCTCTGCCCATCTTGTGGGCTCTGTGGTGCTGCTGGCCTGAACAGTGAGTCCTGGACACAGTGGGGCTGGTGGCTCCGGATGGACCTGCTTCAGTTGCAGTGGGACGGTGAATCTGAATGATATCTTGAGTCATGGAGACCCAGAGGTTGTCTCCAGATTTGCCATTCAGGGCCCTGGGAAGATTGTCTTTCCTTTGCCTGTAGCTCCAGTGGACCGGGCCCCCGGGACGCTGATGTTTGATGCCAATGTTGTCAGCAGGCAGCTGAGGTGGGCATTCTGGTGAGACAGGGACTCTCTGGTTTGTCAATTTGTGAAGAGGAGAACGTCACAGGTCTCCCTGCTCTCAGTCCGCAGTTGCAGGATAAATACCCTCCTCTGCATCATCCGGCTGATGAGATTCTGCTTCTCTCCGTGTAGACGTATGATGTCGCATCTCAGGCGCACGGCTGTATGGGATGTGACTGCCAGTCTCTTACACGTATCTGAATAAGCCTTTTGTTCCATTCAGAAGATTAAGGGCCGTATTTGGTTGAAAAAAAATTTAATGAAGCACCTAACAGAGCTATTATTCATTTTCTGAAACAAGTTGCTGTGGTTACCGTAGTAATGTTAGACCTTTCATTAAATATTTTCTCTTCTCAGTCATGGGCAGGTTGTTGGGAAATGCTGATGGGGGAGCTGCAGATCCGTGGGTCTGGCACCGGAGAGAATTTCCTAGCTCTGTGGAGTTAAATCATTCACGGAATTTATGTTATAGGAACATAAAGCTTATAAATCTAGTTTATCATATCTATCATTTAATTGTTCATGCAAGCCAGCTCTTCATGTAGCGATTTACAGTAATCTCAGTGAAATAACAGTTTTGTGTCACCAAATGAATAATGCAGGCGAAGAAATTGTCAAGCTCCTTAAAATCATTATGCTCAAAATATTAGGCTCCTTTATTTGAAAGCAATGGAGTGATGATCATGAAGTAGTTGCAAGTCCGGGACTTTGGAGTGTGTCGATCTCAAGTACAGTGAAGGTGTGGTGGGCACCGGTTCATGGGAAGGGGAAACTGGTGATGAGTCGTCCCGGCGAGGATCGCGGACCTTGCTGCAGTCACGCGGTGGTCAGCAACCACCCGGAGGCAGAGTGCGATGCAGCCAAATGTCCTGCTACAGGGCATGGAGTGTGTGCCCGTCACCCACACACAGCAGACGTGTGGGCACCAGCGTGCCTCGCGGGTCTCCCTGTCACTCAGCTACTTCAACAGCATGTGTGCACCGTCACGTGGTTGTCGTTGTGTGTGTAAAAAATGAGGAGAATCAGCAGTAGCTGCGGAGATCTCCAATGAGAACAGCTGAGTGAGTTAGATGCGTGGTGCGGGGCGTCCGTTCACACGTGTGCTGGTTCCTGTCAAACACGACCTTGCCCTTGGACTTGGTCCTCTGCAGACAGGCCGAGGACCAAGCAGCCCTTTGTCCAGAAAGGTGAAGGCTCTGCTCCCTGTGAGTGGACACGTGTTTCCAACATGGGTGTGAGCATCACTGTCAGAAGGTCCCCATCTCCTTCAGATTTGTCTTCTGAAACCTTCTAGATCTTCGCATAGGTGGAGCCCCCTGATGCCAGACCCAGAGCAATCAGGCTTGGCTTCCCTTCAGGTGGTGCCACCACTGCGCCTCCCCAGGCTGCGATCTGTTTTCCTTTGCTGGCATCAAGTCTTTTGGAGCAAACTCTAGCAGCTTCATGTCACCTCACCCTTCCGACTTCAGCTTGTGTGTTGTCTGTCTCCACTGTTGTCTGGAAAACCTCTGTGACATAGTAGCTGAGAGGACGATTGTGAGGCTGCCACAGGGTCAGCTGGGCCCTGGTTTGTTCTTGGGCACTTGGAGCCTGACCTTATGGGATAGAGTGGAACTTGTATACGTCTTTATGCTCCTGACTGCCTCATCTTTCTCCTGCAGAGCAGCTGGTGGGTTTAGTCAGCAGCCCCACACTTAAGCCAGCGTCTGTAATAGACACATCTGACTGGGTCTAGGTTGTCCAAGTTGGCTTGGTTTATAGTATTTATAAAATTTTCCCATTTCTGTTTTAAAATATTTGTAGCCCCTTGTGAATTATTAATAGCTGACAATGTGCTGAGTTTTTGCCGTTTTCTAATAACTCTTTTTCCTCATGGTGCTCCCCCCTCCCTCACTCACCTGACCTTGGGGAATTGGAGGTGCGTGTCTCACCTGTTGACGACCCAGCCATGCCTACCAGGTTTGCTGGAGGCATCTGAGGCTCCTGGCTTCTCCCACAGAGCCTTATTCTAGAGACAACACACACAGTGGTTCTCTCTGTTTGGAGGGGCCACCCTACTCATTCCAGAGAGGGAAAGTTGGATTTACAGTGAATATAAACCCCTAAAAAATACGTAAAGGCACTTTGTTCTGATGGCACCTGAGGAAGTGAAAGTTCTGTTGCAGGATGAACCTTGAACGTGGGGGTCCCCGAGCACCGTCCCAACAAGAAACATTCTTTCTCCATCTGTGGAGTTTATCCAAATCTAAGGTCCTGTGGGGGTCAGGGTACACAGGGTGGAAATGTGCCTCCTCAGCAAGGGGCCAAACCCCGAAGTCCTCTTTGAAGCATCTCAGTTTGTGGTAACTCGCCCCCTTCCACTCCCCAACACACACACTTCAGTGGGTGTGTCAGAACAGCCATGTGAGTACACACACACACATACACACACACACACACAATTCAGTGGGTGTATCAGAACAGCCATGTGCGCACACACACACACACACACTTCAGTGGGTGTGTCAGAACAGCCACTTGAGTTTTCAGGTGGCACCTGTGCTCCCTCCTCCCGCAGCTATGACTCTCCAGGCAATCACCTGCAGGGCTTCCGGGAGCAGGTCACAGGTGAGTCTGAAGGGATGCCCCATGGAGGCTGAGCCGGCTGGGGCTAGGCTGAGTCATGGTGTGCAGAGGCATCTGTCAGCACCTTGGACAGAAACCCAGCCACGCTCTCTGGACGCTAGCTGCTCCTGGTCCCCTAATAAGGGCTTTCGGTCGGCATTGCTGCAGCTGCGTGCGGTGTTTATGCAGTTACTGAATATTACTTCTTTATTGCATGCTATTTCTGTTGCAAATAGTCATAAATATTGTTACAGTTTTGACTGCATTATGACATGTTTCTCTGAGGACTCTCACGTACACTTTGCAATGCAGGCAGAGCACTTAGTGTTTTGCCTCCGGTACTGTTTCTGTAGGGGTGTTCAGCCTCATTACTTCTCGTCCAGGTGGATAGATGCCCACATGGTGGTCCTTTGATGGTGACAACATGCTATTGTTGGTCGGGGTCGTCCTTCCCTCCCTCACCCTTTCTTGGGTTTGAATCTTCTCAGCAGTGCTCCGATACGGAGACACACTGAGCAGCTGACACGGCTCCCCCTCAGCAGTCAGGTGGGGCTGGGGGTGTGGACGCTGTCATTTATCTGGCGACTGGGCAGAGGCCTGGGTGGGGTCATAATTATTCCAGTAGGCGACGGCTCTTTCTTACAGAGAGACAGACTGTCTTGTGAGTTTTCCTGGGGGGCTGGGGCTTTCTCTCTCTACATTCTGGGTCTTACTTAGTCTGTAATGGTTACTGCCAGCCACCTGTTGCCCCTTCAGCTTCTCTGCCAGCACCATGACATCCTCAGGGGTCCACACCCCTGGCTTGGGAGCCACCACACGGGGCAGCTCTGAGGGACAGACATTTACTCACCACACTGCTGGAGGCTCTAAGTCCAAATATGGGTCCCAGCCGCACATTTCCTTCTGTGGCCTCTCTCCCAGCTTCTGGTACCTGCACACAGTCCTTCACTGCTTTCAGATGCACCTGTGTATGTCCTTAAGACCCCAGTCAGAAGGACCCACCCCACTCCATCCCAGGACCATTAGCGTAACAAAAGAAAATGGTCTTTTTTCCCACGAGAGTTCCCTGTTGTGAGACAGGGACCATGACATGATCCTGCCACCCTGGCGCTGGCGCAGGGCTCTGCTCGTCCCCTGGAAGCACCATGCATCCAGTCTCCTGTCCTGTGCTGGACAAAGCCCACCTCTGACTCCCAGCCCAGCCTGCTGGGATTAGCAGGGCCGCTGAGTGCAGGTAGCCAGTGGAGTGGGAAGCTAGCTGGACAGTGGCTGGAGCATCCTGGATCCGTTCTGTCTCTAGTGGGCTCTGTGGCTCCCGCGTCCTCAATAGACATGCAGATGAGGGTGGGGGATACGTCTGGAAATGGAGGGTGGGACACGACATAGTACTCAGAGAGACGGTCAGCCTGGCAGAAGTCTGTTGTGTGCATGTTGCCACCTACACAGATGACGTGTGAAGGGCAGGGGATGGGCATGCTCTGTAAGGACCACTGTGACCCTGGCCTTGCTCATTGACTGTGGGCACGCCTCTGCATTGGTGGCTCCGCTGACCGACTGTGGCCTTCATTTGATTCACATTCTGGGGGAGGTCAGCTAAGTGATGGCCCAGTTGTGGCTGGTCTTTATTCTCTATGTGCATTCATGCAGCTCCCTGCCTGCTGTGGGGCCAGTGTGTCATGGAGGAAGGGGGCCCACATGGTCCTGGCTCCTGGGGTTTGCAGGGCAGTGGGATAATGAGTCCAGGATGGGGACCAGAGGAGAGGGGAGGCAGATGAGGGTCCTGCCAGCCTGTAGCTGGGCTATGCTACCAGTGTTGACCACTAGCATTGCCAGTGAGCTTGTGGTGAAGGCTGCTGCAGCCAGTGTGTGAGCTGGTGTGTGAGAGTGTGAGCTGGTGTGTGAGAGAGTGTGTGAGCTGATGTGTGTGAGAGAGAGTGTGTGAGAGTGTGAGCTGGTGTGTGAGAG
>NW_006408615.1:4321401-4331950 GCF_000296735.1 Chrysochloris asiatica | reverse complement strand
GAGAGTGTGTGAGCTGATGTGTGTGAGAGAGAGTGTGTGAGAGTGTGAGCTGGTGTGTAAGAGTGTGTGTGTGAGCTGGTGTGAGAGAGTGTGTGTGAGCTGGTGTGTGAGAGTGTGAGTTGGTGAGAGAGTATGAGCGGGTATGTGTGTGTGTGTGTTTGTATGTGTGTGAGAGAGAGCGAGAGCTGGTGTGTGCTGGTGTGAGAGAGTGTGTGAGCTGGTGTGTGAGAGAGAGACACAGAGAGAGAGAGAGAGAGAAAAGGGCACCTGCACACATATATGTCAAACCCTTTTGGAAGGGAGAAAACTGGACCCTTTGATTTGAGGTAATACTCATTTTCCCCATTCAAGAAGTGTACCTGTCGCACCCACTTGGGGTGGTTGTTAGCTGTTGTCGAGTTGGAGTGCACTACCTTGACCCAGAGGGTTTCCTTGGCTAGTTTTTGGAAGTAGCTTGCCAGAGTTTTCTTCCTGGTCTGTTGTAGTGTGGTGGCCCTGCAGACAGGCTCAAATCCAAAAGCCAGACACCAGTCGGTGCTGGTGAGGAGGTGGGGGTCTGTGAGGTGGTGGAGCCACTTGGGAAGACGGTGGGGCAGGTTCCTCACAGTTTAACAGAGCCATCATGGGACCCCGCAGTCCCAACCCTGAAGTGCCTGCTCAAGAGACATGGAAACACACATCCACAGTGTTCACATTAGCCCCAAAGTGGCACCCACTCAAATGTCTGTGAACCAGTAAATGAGAACCAACACATGGCACTTCCACACAGACAGGAGAGGGGTACGGAGTCACCCTACACTGTCTGTGAGCACAGGCTGAGATACACTGATTCCCCTGCGCTTCCTACCCATGTCGCTAAAGCTGCTCTTGGTGGTGGTGGTGGTGGGGTCACAGACATGCCAGGTTTGCCCAGTACTGCTCCCCAAGGGGCTCCTTGTTCTATAGACAGATGTGTGTGCAGTTCACTATGGGAGCACACAAGCAGGTGGTTCATAACCCTTGGTAAGTATCATGGTCTCCGGGTGGCTCTGGGAAGCATCGGCTGCCACTTTCTAGCTGAAGCTGCTCATCATGGACATGCTATGTGGTCCTGCTCCCTGGTCAGCTGTTGCTGTAGTTGAGTTTACGGTTGTGCCTTTTACTCTCCCACTGAAGGTTGAATTTTCTTAGCCATTCTTTGTGACCATGGAAGCATTTTGCACCATTGAGAAAGTTGTTATTTTTTCCTTGAGTGTCCTGCAGGACTTTGGTTTAATGAGCTTCCACGGCTCCTACAAGGAGTTCTGGGAGTTGAGTGCTTATGAGTCAGGTTGCCAACCTCAAGGTCAGCAGTTTGAAACTACCAGCTGTTCCTCGGGATAAAGATGAGGTTTTCTGCTCCTGTAAAGACTTACAGCCTTGGAAACCCTGTACAGGGTCATTAGGATTCGGAACGGACTCCACGGCACCATACCACCAGCACTGCCACCTCTGTGTGGTGTGTTTCCTAAAGCGCAGTACTGACCTCTCTTTTAAAATCCTTTCTGTTGCGTCAGACTGCTCCTCATTTCACTCTCAGGAGCGCATCTCCAAATCTCGTTGTCTTCTCCTGAGCCAGTCTCCATTCTAAAACACGTCAGGTGATAAAATAGTCTGTGAAAATAAATGCCGTGCAGAGACCCTGCACCGAAGAATTTGCTGGGGCTCCAAACATTCCTTCCTGGAGGAGTCTTCTCCATTTCTCTTTTCTTCCTCCACTAACTTAGCTCCCTCCTAGCTTCCTGTCCATGGTGCTGCTCCCTGCTTGGTGTACTCAAGTCCTCTGTGCGACCCCCCCCCCCCCAGGGGACTCATCTCCCAGCACCCTCCCAGCAATGTTCTGATGTGGTTGATCCATATCTTTGGCTGGTTTTCCGAAGTCAATCTCCAGGCCTTTCTCCCTGCTCTGTCTTCGTTTGGATGGGCTGTTGAAACCTGTCCACCGTGGGTGGCCCTGTGTGTGTATATCACAGATAATGCTTGTCAGTGTCTCCCAGGGTAGGACTGTGGGCCATTGCCTAATCCATCCCTGGAGTCCTGGTGTGGCGCTGTAGTATAGGCACTAGACTGCTAACAGCAAGATTGGCAGTTGAAACCCACCAGTTGCTTCTCGGAAACCCTATACAGGGTCGCTGTGAGTTGGAACCAACTTGACCACACTTAGCAACAATGAAACATCTAATCTGTGCTTCTCTTTGTCTCCAGAGCTAGTTTCTGCTGAAGCCCGGTACTCAATGCTTTCACAGTGGTCTTCTAAAACTTTGCACTGTGATTTGTGTGAGCGCGGACTGAGCAGGTGTTTCTCCGTTCAGCGGTTCATATGCATGCTGGCTCGTGTCAGCGATTGTGAGCCGCCCAGTGTAATAGCACTCACCCACCTTCTCCCTGGACCAGTGTTGTCCTTCTGGTCACACATGGTTGGTTGTTTCAAGGAGTGTTGTTGGTCCTTTATAGTCACGTCTCCTGATGTGGCACTGTGGGATCAGCACTGGACTGCTAACTGAAAGGTCGGCGGTTCAAACCCACCAGCTGCTCCTTAGAAACCCTATACAAGGTCACTATGAATTGGAACCGACTCAATGGCACATAACAACAACGACGTAGCACCCCTGTGAAGGGGTTCTGAGGAGCGGCTGGCGAGCTTGAATTGCTGACCTTGGGGATCAGACTGGTGTTTCAGTACAGTGCATTAACCCCCAGCGTCACCCCAGGACTCCCACAACAACGTAGTCATGGTTACTGTTTGGCTGAAAGTTGAACCATGAGGATGAGTTCAGTTCCAGACCTGAAGGGTCACTGAGGGTCACAGTCTTGGGGGTTCTGCCGCCCTCTGAGACCAGTAAGGCTGATTTGGAGTTTGTCCCACATCTGCCTCCCCCTTTCTCCTGAATCTCGGTTGTGACCCTTTTGCGCAGTGTTCTTGTGTGGGTTCCTTCCTTCCTCCACTGCTGTGTTTAGTGGGCCTCTCTCAGTTCACAGAGCTCTCTGGCCCGTGCCCGTCTCCTATGCCATCTGCTCTGCCCCATCACACGTCCCGTGTGCTACCAGAAGGGGAGTTACACCTCCCGTGGCCTCTCCACCACGAAGATCACATCCTGGCATTGAATGTCCTATGTAACCAGACTCCTAATTACTTATTCTTCTCCTCCTTCCTGTAGGCTTTGGGCTGATGATCCTGGACAGTTCCTTATCCATTTCTGCCTACTGCTGGTTAACAGTAACTGTCTGAATGGACAGTCAACGTGAGATGTTACAATGACACCACAGATAACAGAGTAACTGTTACAATAGTTAGTAATAACAACAGTTGACAGTAGTTCGTGGTTTTCTCTTGGTGTGGAATTTGATTGTGTGTCGTTCTACCCCTTTCTGTGGTCTTGGTTCTCACCCCCGAATTCCCCAAGGGTCCTAAGACAAAGCCTTCTATGCAGGTGGGCCGCATGCACCTGCTGTCCTGGCTGAGTCATCCGTGGTGCCCCAAAGTGTCTACTTTTTAATTAAAAAACAACAAAAAAGATTTTACTGTGAATTGAGTGAAGGTTTACAGAGCAGATCATTAGTTTTACAATCAACTTTAAAACTTAGACTGTGCTTCGCTTCTGTGATGGAATCCTAGCAATGTGGCATCCTGGACAGCTGATGTTACAAGGTGTCTGCTGAAGGAGGAGGCTGAGGTTGCCTCACCCATACGTACATGATGTGACTCACTGCAGCTCCTACCTCTCGTCAGTCTGCTAGTCAGGTACAGGGTCTGTGCCCTCAGGTCTGCGCTCAGCACCTCCTCTGTGTGGCCCTTACCCTGTGGACCAGGGGTGCAGGCTGCAGCACAGATGTCTGCAGGAGGTTCAGGCTCAGGGGAGGCCGTGAGCACATCCATGGTGGCCAAGGGGCCTTTGGGTAGTGGCAGCTGTTGGTGGGCATTCTAGGTGGCAGTGATGGCCGTCAGATACTGGGGCCACATGGACTGTAGGCCAGCAGGTGCTGTCCATGGTCGGTTCCGGGCTGTCCCTGGGCTGTTCTGTTGCCTTCTGAGCTGCTTTCTGTGCACTGGCAGATAAAATTGTATGTCGGGCTGCGGGACTGAGCTGCTTTGCTTCTGCGATTACACTGCACTCTGCTCTAAAACTTACTGAACTGCATCGCCAGCCCTGTCTGCAGCCCTTCTGTGCTGACCCGGCCTCCCGTCTGCAAGGAGTCATGGACAGTGAATTGAGTGTTCCTTCGCTGTCCCCGGCCTCCCATCTGGGCCTGTTGAGGTTTTGGAGTCACGGGGACGGTCGGGTTATACTTGCTGGCGTTGGAGTCCTGGAGAGCAGGAGGTCAGAGTGCAGGACTGGCTCCTGGCCAGGCCTTCCCCGAGGACGTCTGGTCCAAGTTGTGATGGACGTGGTGAGCGTGGGGAAGCAGGGAGCAGAAGAGGTGGTGACACCCAGGGGGTCACAACTGAACCCAGGGACAGTCACAAGGGGTCATCTCTGGTGCCTGCGTGGCTGCCCGGTACTGTTGAGTATAGGAGCTGCAGAAGGCTTGTGGGCGCCCCGGTCCCCTGACTGACGCTGCTAGGCTCAGCCATCAGCACAGACTGCTCATGGGCGAGGGGCTGGAACTACCATCTGCTTTTTGAGAACTTAAAACATGTACATAATGTAAAATTTTAGGAGGCTGAGGGTTCGTTATCAGTGGCACCCCCAAACGCACTGCTAATTTGTCTGAAAGGATTGAGATTTTGAACATGAAACGGCAGTAGCCTTTCCTTTAATTAAATGCCATGCCACATTGGCGGTGGGATCGATGGCATTGAAGGGAAAACTGTAATTAGGCCTGTGAGGAGACTAACAAGTAACTACCTGGGGGAGGCAGCTGGATGTACGCTTCCCTTGCTGGAGGCCTTGAAATACCAGCGTCTCCCCTCAAACATGTTGAACACGTCTTGACTTCCCATTAGTGGCCAGTGAAGGTCGTTGTTGTGAAGTGCCACTGAGTCATTTCTGACTCACAGTGACCCAGTAGAGGGTTTCTGAGACTTACAATCTTTGCAGGAGCAGAAAGTCTCATCTTCCTCTTGTGGAGCTGCTGGTGGGCTTGAACTACTGACCTTGTAGTTCGCAGTCCAGTGCTTATCCTTGGCAGTCCAGAGCGACCACGCTGACCACTGAATAGAACTCTAGTCACTCCCTTATTATGAGGCATTTCTTGTTCAGTGCCATCGAGTTGGTTCTGACTCACCGTGAGCTCCGATAAGAGTTTCTGAGGCTCTAAATCTTTGCAGGAATAGAAAACCTCACACTCTCCTGTGAGTGGCTAGTGGGCTTGAACTGTCTGCATTGTGGTTCACAGTCCAGTGCTTATCCTATCTTTCTTTAAAATGAAGCAATACTGTGGTGACCATCTTTCTGCCTGAATGTCCAGCACGGGCTGGAGGTAGAGGACAGCCTGAGGCCCAGGGATGGTGGTACTCGCTCAAAGGGTGTTAGCATTTTGAGGGAGGTCTTGCTCCGCGTGGGATCCTGCCATAGAGCAGCCTCCAGCCCTGCTTCTTGCTTGGCCCAACTGGAGCTTAGTCAATTCTTGTGAGAGCCCAGGGGCCCAGACACTTGTAGCATCCAAGAGTCACAGCATCCCCAGCATGCTTGGCTCTGGAGTGTGTGCCACACTGTGCACCTTTAGCTCCTGAAGACAAGGCAAAGCAGACAATGCATCCGCTTGCATCCGGCTCCTGTGAGTGTTTGGGGGGCCACAGGGAGGACTCTCCTGCCGGCCTGCCAATCCTGGTCTCTGTACCTGATGTCTCGACTTCTCAGGGACCCATGTCCAAACCTGGTCTCTGTCCACCGCCTTGTGTTCTCACGTGCCTATCCTAAACCTAGCTCTCCCTACCCACCATCCTGCCTGAGCCCCACTCAGCTCTCTCCACTCGCCATCCTGTGTTCCCACTGGCTTGAGCCCCACTTCTGGTCTCTGCATCCCCCATCTTTTCTTCTCATGTGCCTATCCTAAATGTAGCTCTGTTGACCTGCCGTCTTGTCTTTTCATGGCCTGAGCCGCAGTCTTGGTTCTGCCATACCCACCAGCTTGTTTTTTCAGGGGCCTGTGTCCCAACTCAGCTCTGTCTTCCTAGTATCTAGTCTTTTCAGAGGGTCTGAACCCCAGCTCAGCTCTGTCTACTCACCGCCTTGTCTTCTGACGGGCCTGTTCCCTAACCTAGCTCCCTCTGCCCGCCATCTTGTCTTCTGAGGAGCCCTCTGGTCAGCTCGGCCCGGCTCCACTCCACATCTCCCTCCACGTCTCTTGTGCCTGTCCCCACGGCATAGGGGGTCCTCTTCCCAATCCACCTTCTCAGGAGGTATCTGTGATGATAAAAACCCTCTCAAAAATTCCTTCTCTCAGTCTCTTTTTAAAAACCACGTGATTGACAGATGTGTGATTTGCGTGCCATGCAATGCCCCATTTGAAGTGAAGATGCAGTGGTTGCTGGTGTGCTCAGAGTGGGCCAGCTGCCACCAGAGTTAATTTGAGAACGCCCCCATCACCTCAACAAGGACCCCCTGTGCCCAGGCCCCTCCCCCAGCCCCTTTCTGTCTCTGCTGATGTGCCTGCCCTTTGCCCTTTGGCCTTTGGGGTTCAGCTTCTTTCACGTAACAAACTGTTTGTAGGGCTCATCATGTTAGAGTGCATACAGTACTGCATTCTTTCCTTTTTATGGCTGAGTAGAGGGTGGTTCAAGCTCACCAGCTGCTCCTTGGAAACTGTATACATGTCGTTATGGATCGGAATCAACTCGCCGGCTCTTAACAACCACAACAGTGGAGTCCTGGTGTGGCGCTGTAGGATAAGCACTGGACTGCTAACCACAGAGCTGGTGGTTCAAACCCAGCAGCTGCTCCTTGGAAACTCTTTACAGGGTTGCTCTGAGTTGGGACCCGCTCGAGGGGACTCAGCAACACAGTAAGTCTTCCATCTTGTGGTTATAACACATTTCGCTCACCCGTCAGTTGGTGGATACTTGGTTTGTTCTCTCTCACTTTTGCTCAGTGTAAGTGATGTTCTGTGTGCATGTGTAGAAATGTTTTTGTGTGGATGAACTTTTCAGGTCTCGTGGGTAACCTGGGAATGGAATTGTTGGCTCACATGCTAACTCTGTGAGCGGTAGTCTCAGGAGCTATCTGCTCCCTTAGCAGCCTACCATGGTGCCCACGGTCCTCTTCATCCACATCCTGGTGGGTGTCTCGTGGGCTCGTGGTTTGGCTTGGGTCTGCCTCTCCGTGATGACTAATGATGTTGAGCAGCTCTCTCTGTGCTACTTGGTCTTTGGTGTGTTAGCTTCTTGGGAGAAATGTCGGTTCAAATCGTTTGCCCATTTGCAACTGGCTGGTTTGTCTTTTTATGGTTGATATCTAAGACTCTTGACACTCGTGGTCTGATTTCATGGGTGGGTACCATGAAGGCCAGGTGGGAGGCAGAGGACAGCAGGAATGCCGGCTCTGAGTCCTCCAGGCTGTTACCAGCTGCCCCCGGGGTGCTGTGTACCCCCTGTCCCAGCTGGGCCTCAGTACCACATGATCAATCCCCGTGGTATACTCGTGGGCAAGCCTTTTAGGGGTGTCTTACAGCAGTACCTCACAAGCCTCCAGATGTCCAGGGCAGGGAATGCTGCCCTCTGCAGGAGCCTCTAGGCAGAGAGGGAGGGAGCATTGTGGGATTTCAGAGGAGGGAGGAAGTGGCACGGGGTTCAAAATAAACACTGGCCTTATGTACCTTCTGGTTCTGACATGGCCAGCTGTTTCTAGTGACTAAAATGCTTCTTGGAAATTGATTTGCACAGGAAGCCTGTTTTGCGTGGCAGATTACCTGTTGTTAAGTGCTGTAAAGTCGGTTCCGGCTCATAGCAACCCTGTATAGGGTTTCTGAGGAGCGGCTGATGAGCTTGAACCACTGACCTTGTGGTTCACCCCGACCTTGCAGCGCCACCTGTTCTGTGCACATGTGTAGAACGTAGCCTGCAGCACCACCCCAGGACTCCTGCCTCCTCCAGGTATCAGGTGTGAGCCAGGCCTGCCTCCAGGAGCTCTTTTGTAAACTCGTGTGAGTGTTGCGTGTAGTTTGTGTGGGGTTAGGGTCTGGGCTGCTGCACCGGGAATGTGTGATACCCTTCCTAGTGACTTGGGGGCAGGCTTTACTCATCCTGAGCAGCCCTTTTTGGCAAAGGGATGTTTGAAAGCAGGCACTGAGCTTAATTTTCAGGAATGTACTTTATCTCATATAAAATGATTTCGCAATTAGCTGTGGTCCAGTTTTTGAAATGCATCTCCTATTCATTTTACTTTCTCGCTCCTTTTTAAACATTTGCCTTTCAGGTTTGTGAAATGTCACAGTGCAGTCAGAGCCTGGGGTGCGACAGACCCCGCCGTGTCTCCTCCTGCCAGTGGCCGGCTGCCTTTTGTAGTCTGTGAGCAGCCCAGATGACAGGAGACCCCAGGAATGCCCTTTGCCTTCCTTTTTAGCACTCTCAGCTCTCAGGACCGTCGGGGAGCGTGCCTGTCCTCTCCACACGGCCATAAGCTACATTTCGGATGCAGCGTCATGCCAGACTCCATCTCCTGCTGGGGAAACCGTGGAAGCCATAGGGGTGGCTTCAGTGGGCTCACCTCCCTTGCAGTTGGGGTCTCCAGGTGGCACGAGTGAGAGGGAAGGCTGGAGACCTAGGGACCTGCCTTTAGTCCCCCCAACCCCATCCCAGCAGGTGGTTCCTGTGTGGGTGCTGGTCGGGTGTGTTCGAGGTCTCCCCTTCTCCTAGTCTGGCTCAAAGGACAAGCAGGACATCTTACTTTAAGGACCACATGAGGGTGTGCAGGAGGACGCTCCACACGGTCCCTGCAGGTCACCGCTCCGTGTGGCCTGCGTGCAGAGACCTGGGCACTTACTTGACTGCCTGGGCCTCACTGATCATGCTGGTCTAGCAGATTGCCTGTCGGTGTGACCAGAATGGCCTGGGCGAGGCCTGGCCCCACCAGGTGTCCAGTGAGTGGCAGCAGTCCTTGCCTCTTGGTTCCAGCTCTGGGCTGGGAGTGGTCCCCAGACCCTGTCTCCTGGAAAGCCTTGTCTGGGGAGATGGGTGCTCTGTCAGTCTTGGGTTCATTCTGTTAATGGTTGTGATAACAGCGGTCAGGGTGTGTGTGTGTGTGAGGCCTGGTGGCCGCAGGTGGGTGTCACTGGTGAGATTGGAGGCCAGTGTTATTGCAGGTGGGTGTTGGTGCTGGATTGGGCAGTGAGGTGAGAGATGGATTTTCTCTCTCACTCAACCTCCTGGGGTCAGCAGCGCTCTGTGATGACCGTGTTTGAGGGTGACATCTGAGTCTTTAATCCAGTGAAGCCCTTGTACCCCCTATACCCCTCAGTGCTGACAGCCAGCTGGGGGTGCTTTCGTGCTGGCTGCTCATAGACAGGGAAGGGGCTGTGTGTGGGCTGCCGCTGCTGGCTTAGGGAGCTGGAGGTGACAGTGGACAAGGACAGTGACCCCGGATGCTGCTGTCGTGAGGTCTGATGTCCAGCGTTGCTCAAGGAAGACCTCACCGCTGTCCACCAGAGGGCAGGAGGGTCATTCCTGTTGGGGCCTCTGGGCAGTGGCTCCCCTGGTCCTGGGTTTGTTTGCCTGAAGAGAGAATGGGTTTCCTAAGTTTTTGCTCGCGTTTCTGCTACCACATGGCTGTGTTCTGTCGGTTTGCATGTGTGGACATGTGTGTCACATGGAGGCTGCCCCCTCGTGGAATAGGACCAGCTGTAACTCACCTTTTTTTTTTTAGCACCGTGTGGTGTGAAGGGTCTCGAGTCCCAGGGGACTGTAGTGTCTGGCGGGAAGGGAGGCCCCCAGTGGCCCAGGAGCCTAGAGGCCTCAGGAATGTTTGCAAAGTCCTTTCCGACTTGTGTTGGAGATGCTTCCTGACTCCCTCCTGCTTGTGACGGGTGCCCCCTGTCCAGTGGTGTATCAGGTATCTCAGAAAGGTGGTACCTCTGGTGCCTAACCTGCCCAGTGCCTGCACCTTTGTAGGGCCCTGGTGTGACGCTGTAGGGTAAGCACGGGACTGCTACTACCAGCAAGGTTATTGATTCAAATCCACCATCCTCTAACCCACCAACTGCTTCTCAGAAATGCCATACAGGATTGCTGTGACTCAAAACCAGCTCAACAGCACTTAACAACAACAACAGGATGGACTCAGGGTTCCATCCTGGGTTTTAAGAAATGTATTGGGCTCCTGGTGTGGTGCTGTTGAATCAGAACTGCACCGTGAACCACAAGGTCCACAGCTGAAGGCCATTAGCCCCTCCTGGAAAACCTTGTACAGGTGGCTCTGAGTCAGAACTGACTCGATAGCACTGAACACCAACAGCGCTGTAAACCAAAGGGATTGTGGTGTGTGCTTTTGTACAGATAGCAGCATTGCTCTGTTCAGGACATCCTGTGTGCCTGCCTGGGTCCCCGAGCCTTCTCTGCTGCCTGGATCCCCGAGCCTTCTCTGCTGCCTGGATCCCC
>NW_006408615.1:4311251-4320943 GCF_000296735.1 Chrysochloris asiatica | reverse complement strand
TCCCTGGATCCCCGAGCCTTCTCTGCTACCTGGGTCCCCGAGCCTTCTCTCTTGCCTGGGTCCCTGAGTCTTCTCTCCTCCTTGGATCCCCGAGCCTTCTCTCCTGCCTGGCCCCCTGAGCCAACAATGTCCATTCTTCTGTCCCTGTCTGCCTTCTGGATCTCTCTTCACCTGTCAGGGTCCCTACACTGCTCCCCTTTGAGGCCTGTGCCGGTCGAGCAGCTGCAGGGAGCTACGCCTGCTCACCTCAGTGTGTCTGTCTGCTCCCTTCCATTCTCCCAGCCTCTGAGGAAACCTCCAGCTTTTCCTTCTTCCAGGCACCCAGATGCTGGAGGAGACATGGGAAGACAGAGAAGTTATTTTAAAAAACTTTACTCGTACTTCTAGCTTATCAGAAAAGCAATTGTCTGATTGTTTGGTGCGTTAAGGACCTACATCCAGCAGTTAGAACGCCAGGGTGATGTTGGCTATGATGGCTGTGTTGTGGGTCAGCGGGGCTGGACCTCGATTCTCTGGTTCCTAAGCGATGTGATGTTAGTCACTCGTCATCTTGTGGTCTGAGGTGGTCTTCCTTCCTTTTTTGCATTGTGCTGAATTTTGCATAACGATCTGTTCTTTGGGGCCTAACTATGCTGATAAGTGAGGAGGAGGAGGTGTATTCTGTTAATTGTAGCAATTAAGGGTCATCAAGCTTGGAATCCTATAACTGTTCAGTGCAGCTGCCTGGTAGTAGAGCCTCCCAGAAACAGCACTTCCTTCATTCAGTCCAGTGATTGGGGAGAAAGGGCGTCCTGCTCTGTTCCCGCTCTGCAGACGGGCTGGCTGCGTTCCTTCCTCTGACGCCTCTGGCCTTCTGCAGTAGTCCTCCCCACAGGGTTAGTTACTCCCTTTGGAAGCATGAAGTGGTCTGCTTCCAGGAACCGCTGCTCCCCTGTGGTTGTGTTGGGGTGCCCAGCAGGTGTACTGAGGGCAGCCCCACCGGACTTCTCCCTGCCTGCCTTCCAGGAACCGCTGCTCCCCTGTGGTTGTGTTGGGGTGCCCAGCAGGTGTACTGAGGGCAGCCCCACCGGACTTCTCCCTGCCTGCCTTCCAGGAACTGCTGCTCCCCTCTGGTTGTGTTGGGGTGCCCAGCAGGTGTACTGAGGGCAGCCCCACCGGACTTCTCCCTGCCTGACTGCCAGCACTGATTCTCTTGCACCGACTGTGCGGTAACTGTGGAGTGAGTGAGCAATGCCCGTTTTGGTCATTACGAGACTCACAACATCATAGTATCCCAACGTGTGGTGACCTTGGGTTCCTGGTTTGTGGTGTTCCGTCCTCCTGCCCTCCCATCGTACCCTGTCCCCCTCCCTGTGATACCGAGTCATAGTGTCCGGTGTGTGGTGGCATGAGGTTCCTTGTGTGTTGTTCTGGTTCAGGACTGGCGGAGAGTGCATGCCCCAGCTTTAGAGCGCTTTGCTCTGTCCTGGAATTGTTCCTTTGTGGGGCTGTGGGCATCTGATTATCTCCTGGGATCCCTGAAGTGTGATCCCTGTTACCAACCCCTTCCTGGTCCCTTCTGGGGCTTTCTGGCCTCTGTGAGCTGCCCCTTTGCAGGCGCATAGGTTTTAGCCTTCTCCTCTATGTCCTCCTTCTCTTCTGTCTCCCTTGGAGACATTTCTTGTCTGCCACTATCTCTTCCTCTGTGCTTGGCTGCCAACCAACAGAGGCATCTCGGAATAAAGGCTTGGTGATTGACTTCTGAAAAGTCAGCCCAGCTCTGCTCTGCCACATGTGCCTCTCTGTGAACCAGAGTGCAATCCACGGCACCTGGTGGCACACACCTCTGTGGGTCTCACCTGGAGACCCTGGCCAGGCGTCAGGAGGCTGCCCTCGCGGCCTTGGTGGGCATCTTTGTGGTTTATTCTTACAAGAAGAGACGGCGTTCCTCTGGGGTCTTCTACAGCGGCGCACCTTTCTCCCCTGACACCTGAATGCACCTGTAAACGCTCTTCTCTGCTGCGTGGTGGGAAGTCCTTGAAGGGGAGGATCTGAGCCCATCTACCTGTAGTTACTGAAACAGACCTGTCAGCTTGTATTCAGGAGGGAGCGCTTATGCCAAGGTGCCCACGCATGCTGGACACCTGGAGTTGACATCCGTGTTGCAGGTGGGGTCAGCTGTCCTGCAGATGCTTCTGAGGTCTTAGGGAACTGCAGTGCACGTGGCCTTTTCTCCTCATGTTTCCTCCAGATTTTATTGCTACAAAAGTGAAATCAGAATGAAAACCAATTACAAAGAGATGAGTATTAGTATGAAAAAACAATCACTTTAGTTAGGGTTGATTGCTCTCCCTCGGCCCCCCCATGATTCCTGCCTTTTCATGAAAGAAGTGCTTGTAATGATGAGCTCTGTGTGTACCCTGTTCTGTGACAGGTTTCTGTGTCCATCTCAGATGTGGTATTTTATATCCAATTAGACCACACGAATCCCAGTTGCTTTCTGGTTTGGGTTCACAGGGTGCGTTGAATGACTGCAGCTGTAAGCCTCAGCGGAGTGGGCTCATGCATGTGTCCAGCATGTCACGGTTTATAGATGTGTTCACAGGACGGCATCCACGCTGCTCCTGGGGACTCTGTGTTTACGTGTCTGAGCCGCAGAGGAGGACACACAAACTCTTGGGAGACAAAGTGGACTCTCCCAAACCAAAGGAGGCCTGGTGTCGCTGTGGGTCAGGTGTGGAGCTGCTGCCAGGTCGGCAGTTCACACCCACCTGTGGCTCCATGAAGAAAGACGAGGCTTCCGGCTGTGAGTGGGATCAAGGCGGTGCTCATGAGCGATGACGTGGACCCTCATCCTGCACGTGCTGGTCTGCTGAGCCTATGGCTAGGGTGCTGCACAGTGCACGACCCCTCTGCTGTCTCTGGTCCTTGAGTGTGTGCCATGGGCATCCCTCATGCATCGGGGGAATCCTATAGAGAAGAACAACCTTCCCAGTGAGGGCTCGTGTAGGATTGTGACATAGCTGTTGTCTTCATGAGGATGTTTCAGTGATTGAATTTTCTTCAGAAGCCAGATCCACGGTCACAGAAGAAAGAAATGTGTTCATCTCTGACACCTCCTCAGACTCTTCTCCTCATGCTTGAGTTTCCTCAGAGTGCTAGTGACGGCGTAGCCAGCCAACCTCCAAACACAGGGGCCCAATGTGGAGAGGGAAGCCCAGTACACACTCAATGTGATCACTCAGGCAGGTGCAAGGAAAAGAGTGGAGAAAGGTGTGGGTGTGAGGGGCTGTGGAATCACCTCCAACTCATAGCGACCATACACACAACAGGGTGAAACACTCCCTGGCCCTGGACCGTCCTTGTAATTGGTGTTGGAGTCCCCTGCTGAGTCCAACAAGATGGGGGACTTCTTCTTTTTCAGATGGCCCTCCCTTTACCAAGCATGGTGTCCTTCTCTATGGTCTAGTTCCTCCTGATAACATGTCCAAAGTATGAGAGAGAAAGTCTTTCCCTTCTATCCTCTAAGGAGCATTCTGGCTGTACTTCGTCCAACACAGATGTGTTTGTTCTTCTGGAAGTCCATGGGACTTTCAATATTCTTCTCTAACATCACAACTCAAATGCATCAATTCTTCTACAGATTTTCTTATCCACTGTCCAACATTCACATGTGTATGAGACTATTGAAAAGACTATGGCTTGGGTGAGGTGCACATAGTCTCAAATATCTTAGCTCTTGAACACTTTTAAGAGGTCTTGTGCAGCAGATTTGCCTAATGCCATAAGTCATCTTTTGATTTCTTGACTGCTCCTTCCATGAGTCTTGATAGTGGATCCAAGCAAAGTGAATTCTTTGACAACGTCAATCTTTTTTCCATTTATCATGATGTTATTTATTGGTCCAGTTGTAAGCATTTTTTTTTTTTTTCTTTTTCTTCTCTACTTTGAAGTGCAATTCATACTGAAGGCTGTGGTCTTTGAACTTCATCAGTAAGTATTTTTAGTCTTCCAGCACGCAAAGTTGTACCATCTGCATAGCGCAGGTTGTTAACGAGTCTTCCTCCAATCCTGATGCCACGTTCTTCTTCATAGAATCCCGCTTCGCTCGTTATTTGCTCAGCATGCAGATTGAGTAAGTGAGGTGACAGGAAACAGCCCTGGTGCACACCTTTCCTGGGTTAAACTATTCGGACATCCCATTGTTGTATTCTAATGACTACCTCTTGGTCGGTGTGCAGGTACCTCATTAGCACAATTAAGTGTTCTGAATTAACCCATTTTTTGGCAATGCTAACTCTAGCTTGTCATCATCCACACAGTTGAAAGCCTTTGCAAAGTCAGTTAGTTCCCTGTTGCTGTCCTGTTTCAGCTGTTTTTAAATTACTTGCATGTGATATTAATGATGTTGTTCAATGATTTCCCTGTATCTGCTGCATCACCTCTCTTTGGAATTGGCATTAATATGGGTCTCTTGCAGTTGGATTGCCAGGTAGTTGTTCCCCAAATTTCTTGGCGTAGATGAGTGATTGCCTTCAGTGTTGCATTAGTTCGTTGACAGATTTCAATTTGTATTTAATCAATTCCTAGAGTCTCATTGATTTCTTCCTTCAGTACCATTGGTTATTGGTCACATGCTACCTCTTGAAATGGTTGCACACTGACCATTTCTTTTGGGTGCAGTGACTCTGCATATTCCTTCCATCATCTTTTGATGCTTTCTATATCACTCGGTGTTTAGCCCATGTTGCTGCTGTTGTTAATTGTCACTGAGTTAGTTACGCATCATAGAGACGCGGTATAGAGTTCCTGAGGAGCAGCTGGTTGGTTTGAATCACCGACCATGCCCATAGTAGTCTAGTGTTTAGAATTCTTCAATTTTCTCATCCCATCACTGGTTTTAGTGGTTGGTGTGTAAATTTAAATAGGGTAATAAGTGGTCTGCCTTGCGGGCCTCTCTCTTATTGTCCCATCACAGACAGTGTTGTCCTTCAAGGCAGATCTTGTCTGTTTGTTCATGATGAATACTGTGCTGTTGCTGTTCAGTCATGTGATTGTCAGATTCAGAATGACCAGTACCAGTCTAGTCAGCTCACTGATGCCTAAGAGACTGGCCTTTATGCTTTCCATCTCATCTTTGACCACTTCCAGTCTTCCTAGAATCAGACAACATACTGTCCAGGTTCCCATTATTAATGGATGTTTACAGCTGTTTCTCCTCATTTTGAGTTGTGCCCCATCAGCAAATGAAGGTCCCGAAAGCTTTATTCCATTCATGTCATCATAGAGAGGTCTACTTTGAGGAGGCAGCTGTTCCCCAATCACATTTTTAGCTCTTTCCAACATGACGGGCTTATCCTCCAGCACTATACATGACAATATTCTACTGTGATTCATAATGTTTTCATCTTCTGGTACTAGGAAAAGTGTGCACACCATGCAAATTCGATTCATAAGAAACTAGTTTCCCAGTAATGAAAATGCAGACTTCAAGACAAAGAATTACAATTAGAGACAGAGGGAAGTTCAATTATGATCAAGGACCAATTCATTAACTAGACATCATTCCTAGATGCGTGGGCACCTCACAGTAGAGCTTCAAAGTGCATGGCGCACCCATGGATGGAAATGGAGGGAGAACCTGACACACTGACAAACTGACAGCCATAGATGGACACTGGGACACCCCCCACTTCAGAGTGAGTAGTGAGGGAGGCGGCAGGTCCGTGTGAACTCTGGAGCGGTGTGGATGATTTGAGTGACAGCAGCTAAGACCTGGCTGGAGTTGACTGACTGAACATCACACTTTGTCACCTGCAGGGAGGCTGTTCTTCTCAAGACCATATGTCACATTCACCAAGACAGACCATATGCTGGGCCTTAAAGCAAGTCCTAATCAAAGGAGTAAAATCATACCAACTTCATCTGACCCAAGTGAGAAACCCCGAACAGTCCAGAGGCCAAGAAATGTCTTAATATTTAGAAATTTATCACCATTCATCTAAACAACCTGTGGATCAAAGGAATGACAAGGAAAATTTGAGACTAGTTAGAACTCAATGATAAAGACAGCACGTTAGAGTTTATGTAATGCGCCCAGACAGTGCCCGGAGGGACGCTTCTACCTTTAAATATTTGTATCTGTAAAGAAGAAAGGCGCCGAGGAAGCAATTTAAGCTTCCACTTAAGAAGAGAAGTCTCAGAACTAGGTAATAGAATGGAAAAAGCATAAACAAGGGTGTAAACCCCCCACCCCCACCCCAAAATCGGGACAGGATGAACAGCAGCAGAAATCAACAAAATAGAAAATGGATTCCCTGAGAAATACATTGAAAAGCCCTGTGAGATTGATCAACAGAAGAAAACATTTCTGAGGATAAGACACAAGTTACAATATCAGAAAACAACAGAGAGGTATCACTACTGATCCTACAGACGCTGAAATGACAATAAATGCAGGGTCCCTAGTGGCATGATGGTTAAGCACTCAGCTGCTAACCAAAAGGTTGACAGTTCAAACCCACCTGGCTGCTCTGCAGGGGACAGACCTGGTGATGTGCTTCTGTAAAGATGACAGCATAGAACCCTGTGGGACAGTCCCACTGCATCACGTGGGGTCACTGGGACAGTCCCACTGCATCATGTGGGGTCACTGTGGGGCAGCCCCACTGCATCACGTGGGGTCACTGTGGGGCAGTCCCACTGCATCACGTGGGGTCACTGTGGGACAATCCCACTGCATCACGTGGGGTCACTGTGGGGCAGTCCCACTGCATCACGTGGGGTCACTGTGGGACAGTCCCACTGCATCACGTGGGGTCACTGTGAGGCAGTCCCACTGTGTCACGTGGGGTCACTGTGGGGCAGTCCCACTGCGTCATGTGGGGTCACTGTGGGGCAGACTCACTGTGTCACGGGGTCACTGTGAATGTAAATTGTCACAGTGGCTAAGTACTGAGTTAGAGGTATAAAGATATAACTTTCCTGTAAGAGAGAAAAGCCCAGAAATTTGGTTGGGATAGGAATAAAAAAATACATAGTCCAAAATATAATGAGGGGCATTATGTATCACTTCATGCCAATAAATTTGAAAACTTACATGAAATGGACATAGTTTTGAAAGTTACAATTGAACAAAATTGATATAAGAAATGGAAAACTATAATATTACAGTACATAAATCTGAAAATGAATGCACACTTCAGAATATATATATTTTAAAAGTCCTACAGATTCTAACTATGAGTAACTTTAAAACAGGCCAAAGGATTCAGTATGTTCTTCACAGAAGGCACAGAAATGGTTTCTCCTCGTTAGTGGCATTTCCTAGCTGTGGGCTCTGACCCCCAGAAGGTTCTCAGCCACCTCTGGGAGGTGAGAGTGTTGTTCACGGCACACCCCTGAAGGCTGCTGTTGGCCGGAGTCGTCTGCAAGTGCTGCTGTATCTCAGAGGAGAGGGAAGTACGCAGGAGGCCGAGTTGTCAGCGTTTGGGAGGACTTGAGTGGCCTGGAGAAAGCGAAGATGATGGAGATGAGATTGCCGTGGGAGCTCCGGCTTCCTGGAGACGGCTCGGGTGGACTGGTGTTGTCTAAGTCCCTCTGGGAGGCTAGCTGCGCATTCAGATCTCAGTAGGTTCTCACAGAAATTATGGATGCGTGAATATGCTGCCTTTGTTTTTGTTTTTGTTTTTTTAACATTTTCCTCTGTGTACAGGTGCTCTAGTAGCATAGTGGTTATGAATCGGGCTGCGAACCTCAGGGTCAGCAGTTCGAAACTGCCAGCTGTTCCGCGGGAGAAAGATGAGGCGTTCTGCTCCCTTAAAGATTTACAGCCTCGGAAACCCTGTATAGGGTCGCTATGGGTCGGAATCGACTCCATGGCATATAACGACAACAACAACAACAACAACTTATTAATTTAGATACATTTGCTTCATAGCCACACACAAAGATACACGTTCTTTTCCATGGCAACATTGTATTCCATTGTGTGGCTTTAAAATGCACTCATTTATTTCCCTATTCATGGACATTTTTGGGAGCACGGCGGCTCCATACAATAAGCACTGGACTGCGAACCACAAGGTCAGCACTTCGAGTCCACCAACTGCTCTGTGGGAGAAAGATGAGGCTTTCTGCTCCCTGGAAGATTTAAAGCCTCGGAAACCCTATATGGGGTGGCTCTGAGTCAGAACTGACTCTCCAGCAGTCCACAGCAGCCGTGACATTTTAGTTCTCATTTTGTTTGATAAAGTGGAGGGTTGGAGAAAAACAGGAAGATCCCCCACGACTTGGAGTGGCCCAATGGCAGCATCAGTGGGTTCGAGCATAGCAGCGATTGTGAGAATGGCGCAGGACTGGGCAGTGTTTCCTTGTGCTGTGCACAGGCTCGCTGTGAGTCGGTACTGACTCCATGGCACCTAACAGCAACATTAACAGCAACAATTTTTGTTAGCACGGTGGTACTCTTGGCCAGCCGTGGCAGGCTCTTCACACTCCATTGTGAATGGTTTTCTGATGAAAGTAAAGCTGCTATCCAAGGCTCCATACCTTTTTCCAGCCAGAAAGGTGCCCAGTAGTACACGCTCACACCAACTGGACGAAACTGGCTGCTCGCCTGCGGCCTGCTAACGCTGGGTGTCCTCATTCCTTTGGCATTGTACCTGGTTGATGGGGAGTCCATTTCCTGCTGGATCCGCAGTCCTCTGCTCCCCACTGAGGTTGACCATCTCTTCTCAGCGTTTGTATTTCCTCTCAGCATTTGTATTTCTTCATCCCTGGATTTTACATTTCCCAGCGGTTGTTTGCCCTTTTGTTCTGTGTGTGCTGTTTAGAGATTAGTGATGTGGACATTTTCATAGTAGTTGTTACGTATATTCAAATGTATGATTTGTGTTTTTAACATTTAGGTTGTTTTTACAGGGTTTTCAAGTGCTTGCAGTCAGTTTGTTCGTCTTTTTCTTTGTAGTTTCTAAGGCTTTGAAAGGTCCTTTCCCTTCCTGATGACAGCAACGTAGTCTCATATTTCTTTCCATTGATTTTATCCTTAAACACACACACACATACATACACACATACATACACACATACATACACACATACATACACACATACATACACACATACATACACACACATACACACAAATACACACATGCATACACATACACACATACACACACATACACACACATACACACATACATACACACACATACACACAAATACACGCATGCATACACACATACATACACACAAATACACACATACATACACACACATACATATACACACATACACACGTACACACAAACACACACATACGTACACACACGTACACACATACACACAAATACACACATACATATACACACATACACACACATACACACATGCATACACATACATACATACACATATACACACGTACACACAAATACATAC
Organism: Chrysochloris asiatica; assembly: GCF_000296735.1. Lineage (NCBI taxonomy): Eukaryota > Metazoa > Chordata > Mammalia > Afrosoricida > Chrysochloridae > Chrysochloris > Chrysochloris asiatica. The sequence goes on along the minus strand of NW_006408615.1, from coordinate 4,311,520 downwards.
GTACACACACGTACACACATACATACACACAAATACACACATACATACACACAAATACATGCATACACACATACATACACATACACATATACACACGTACACACAAATACACACATACGCACACACACGTGTACACACATACACACAAATACACACATGCATACACACACATACACACACATACACATATACACACGTACACACAAATACACACATACATACACACAAATACACACATACATACACACACATACACACAAATACACACA
>NW_006408615.1:4304936-4310966 GCF_000296735.1 Chrysochloris asiatica | reverse complement strand
CACACACATACACACATACATGCACACACATAGACACATACACACACATACACACACACATATGCACCAGGGTGGACTCTTTCATCTGAAAATGGATTTTGTATGGGGAGATGCATGTTCTAAATTCCTTTTAAAATTCAAACAGCCTAGTGTTCAAACGGACTGACTAGCAGCTTGCTCCTGTGAAGTGCGGTTTTCGTCCTGACGAGATTCTCTCGTGTGCCCCGGTTTGGGTTTGAACCAGTCATTGTTCCACTGATCTCTTTGCCTTTGTCTTGCTGCCCTTTCAGCATCCCATTGTCTTGAGCACTGTAGCCCGGTGGTATTTTTTTTTTATCTGGTCATGTTAGCCCTTTCTCATTATTCTTTCTGTGAATTTTATTGACTGTTTTTATGCATTCTCTCTTCCAGGTGAACTTAGGACCAACTTAGTTTCAAAATGCATACAGATATCCCATTGGAACTTTGATCTTTTAAAAACCTTAGTGTGAATTGAATGAAGGTTTACAGGACACACCATCCCTTTTACATTCAACAGATCATACCCTTCATTTCAGCCATGATTGTAGTCAGTTAAGAGTATTTACCTCCCCTCACTGTAGCTCTTGCGTTCCTCCTTGTGTCTTCTGCTGCCTCCATCTTTCCCTTGCCAACATCCCTCTGGTTGTATAGTGCCTTCTTAGTCATCCATGTTAACAGGTGTGAAGAATTCTCTCTTCCCTCCAGCTCCTGGTAACCATCATAGAATGTTTCTTTTATCAAGAAAGCCTCTTCTTAACTGTCTGGTCTCTTACAGCATTTGTTCCTTTCTGACTGATGAATTTCACTCAGCATGTCAGCTGCCCCCAGTTCTGCCCACATTGTGAGGTGTTTCGCAGATACATTGTTATTCTTCAATGTTGTGTAGCATTCCATTGTGTAGATGTAAGATTCTTTTTTTTTACAAGTGGCAATTGGCCACATTGTAAATTCCACTTTTAGACCCAGGAATATAATTTTACATTTTCTTGCTTTTGTCTCTTCAATACAAAAGGGGCATTAAAAGTTTCTGGGGAAAGACAACTGAAAGATGATGGACCTTGTTCACAAACTTTTTGATCTTTTTTGATGGCTCTTCTGTCCATTGCCATTGTCCACTGCGGGCCCTGTTTCCCCGTTCACTGGGCCTCCTTGTCGCTGCTCGTGGCTCCTGTCATGGATACAGTCCCCGCATCATGTAAGTCCTTCCACGCGGTGGCCTGACACGGTGGCTGTCACAGTGGGTTCAAACACAGCGTGTCGTTTGTGAGGAGTGTGTAGGACTGGGCAGTGTTTCCTTCTGTGTTAGCACCAACCGCATGTTGGGATGATGACCCTTTTTGGGTCATGGTGCCAGTCACCCCCTCCCACAACCCTCTCTGTTCCTCGGGTCAGTTCATGGTAACAAAGGACTCATGCACCACACTCACAGGTCTGGGGTTTACTAGGGAGCTAACAGGTTACAAATCAGGATCAGACAATGCTCAGGGCACAGCTGTTCCAGTCAGCTGCTGATAAATGCCCGCAGGACCCACCGCTCCACTGTGAGCCTCAGCCTGAACGCACTCGGCTCTAGCTCTGTGGGGTCAGCAAGCCTGCCTCCCTCACTTCAGTGCCTAGAGGTATTGACTCTTCAAGCAAGCTTCCTGCCCAGAGTCACTCAGCTTTACTTGCTCCATGGGCTGGGGAGCCCACATTCTGTGCTCTGGCTCTGTGCTTTATGCTCCGTGCTCCATGCTCTTGTGCTCCGTGCTCTGTGCTCCAGTTCTGTGCTCCATGCTCCATGCTCTTGTGCTCCATGCTCTGTGCTCCAGTTCTGTGCTCTGTGCTCTGGCTCCGTGCTCTTGTGCTCTGTGCTCTGGCTCCGTGTTCCGTGCTCTGCGTTCTGTGCTCCATGCTCTTGTGCTCCGTGCTCTGTGTTCCATGCTCCGTGCTCCATGCTCTGTGTTCCGTGCTCCATGCTCTGTGTTCCGTGCTCCGTGCTCTGTGTTCCGTGTTCCGTGCTCCGTGCTCCGTGTTCCGTGCTCTGGCTCTGTGCTCTGGCTCCTGACTCTGCTTTGGCTGCTCCTCTGCCCCCCTCCTCTGGCGTCACAGCTTTCTGTCCCAGGGTTCAGGAGGTTCAATGCGGAAGGAGCTCAGGATTCAAAGGATGGACTCCATTCTGGGCTCCTTCTCTTTTGATGGTAGTTAAATTTCCCCCTCCTGCTTCTGAGATGGTTCATGTTAAACCCGGAGTGGGGAACTTTTTTCCTGCCAAAATTTATAACATCATTCATGGGCCATGCAAAATTATCAGCTAAATAATTAGCCTGCTCTATTTGGTCACATATATAATGAAGTTATCCCTAATGTGATGGCTGGAATTGCAGTTGCCTTGGCAGGGCCAGACCCAATGACATCGCTGGTCTTATATGGCCTGTGGGCCCATGTAGAGTTTCAAGTTTGAGAATCACAGTGACCTCTGCTGACATCACAGCTGAATCTGTCATCCTATCAGTTCCTGCTTCTTTTACCCAGACCCGGCAGGGCAGAAGCAGTGTGCTGGGAGTTACAGACAAAGGAGACATTCCATAATGCACTACATCTTAGTTCCTGCAAAGAGTAGTGCAGGGTGTGTCTGGAGAGATCGATCTCGTTTGAGATGTTGTTGTGTGCTGCTGAATCAGTTCCAACTCATAGTGACCCTCTATAGGGTTTCCACAACCACCAACCTCACAGTAAGCAGTCCAGTGCTTACCCCACAGTGCCACACCAGGGAGTGAGCAAGGGAGAGAGCAGAGATGGGGAAGAGACAAAACTAGTCACTTGAAAATAAGCCTGGAGCACAATCTGAGGAGAGACAAGGACCTTCCTTCCCCAAGAGCTGATGCACAGAGAGTGGCTCCCCCTAGAGCTGGCTCCCTGGATTCAGACTGCTAGTCTCCTGAAGTGGGGGGGATCCACGTGTGGCCTCTCTGTGACAGGAACACTGGGGAGATCCATGTGTGTTCTCTCTGTGACAGGAACACTGGGGAGATCCACGTGTGGCCTCTCTGTGACAGGTACACTGGGGAGATCCACGTGTGGCCTCTCTGTGACAGGAACACTGAGGAGATCCACGTGTGCCCTCTCTGTGACAGGAACACTGAGGAGATCCACTTGTGTCCTCTCTGTGACAGGAACATTGGGGGGATCCATGTGTGTCCTCTCTGTGACAGGAACATTGGGGGGATCCATGTGTGTCCTCTCTGTGACAGGAACACTGGGGGAGATCCACGTGTGGCCTCTCTGTGACAGGAACACTGGGGGGGGGGTCCACATGTGTCTTCTCTGTGACAGGAACACTGGGGGAGGGGGATCCACGTGTGTCTTCTCCATGACAGGAACACTGGGGAGATCCATGTGTGTCTTCTCTGTGACAGGAACATTGGGGAGATCCGCATGTTGCATGTCTGTGACCACAGCAGTAGGAACTGAGATGGTTCTTCAGAGTCTGACTTGTCACTGTCCTGCCAGAACTTCTGGGACTCATCCTGGTTGTTCAGATGAAGTACAGCTTTCTTGACGTGGCCTTTGAGACAGTGATGTCTGCAGGCCATTTAGCCACCCACTCATGTCTGTGGGACCTTGGTCATGCCACTTAACCTCATTGAGACAGTTTCTTACATGCACATGGTGAATCATGACCTTAATTAGCTCACCTGGCTGTTTTGAGAGTTAAGTCAAATATAGTAAGTTTAAAAGTGCTTTGAGCACCTGACATACAGACACCTTATGCTTGCCCTTTACATCACTGGAAAGGCTCCGAGCTTTGCCTTGCACTTAGGCAGGTTACGTAAGAACCACTTTATGAATGTGGCCTGGCAGAGGCGTCTGACCTCCACGGGGCAGGGGTCACCAGTGGTGGCGGCCCAAGACTGGGGCCTGTGATACTGAGGACAGACCTACCTTCCCACTCTAACTCCCCCTTGCAGGCATTCTCTATTTCTCAGCTGGGTTCAGTACTTCAACGCACTGGCCACACAGACAGGACTCACGAATATGGCTCTATTAGGGCAGTGCCTGGTGACAGTGTGGGATCAGGAATGTCTCAGAACACAGTTCTGTGGTCAGAACAGCTTCTCAGCCATGCTCTGCCTCCCTCTGGCGCTTGGCCTGTTGGTCTGTTGGTCCCTCTGGCCCCTTGGGCCAGCTCTGTCTCTGCCCTTCTGAGACAAGTAGTACAAAGCATTTCAGCATCACCAGTAAGAGTCCCGACTGCTAGTAAGCCTCGGCCCCGAGGTGCTCAGTGCTCTTGCTCCACAGGCCAGATAGCCTTGATGTACTGAGTACCCAGAGACACCCTGCTCCCTCCTAGCAAGCCTCCTGCCAGAAGGCACTCCCCTCTCTCTGGCTCTGTGTGCCCAGGAGGCACACCATGCCAACTCCTGCCCGTTTTCTGGTTTGGCTGCTCTGCTGCTCCCCGTTTCCGATGTTTCAGCCTCTCTCCCCTGGGCTGAAAGGACACGCTTGCTCCACTCCTGGCTCTTCTGTCATGGTGGTAGTGAAGTGCCTACTTTTCTGTCTCTGGGTTGGCTCATTTTAAGCAAGATGGCAAAGCTTGCCCCTCCTTCCCTGTTTAATACCTTTCTTGCAGCCCACAAGGCTGACATGCACTTTATTTGTATTATTCGTGGACTGTCTAATTCCCTTGGTGGTCCACGGGCACCTTATTTGGAAGTTGTTGTTGAGTGCCATCAATGACCTGTACGACTGTTTATACAACAGACCAATACCGCCCAGTCTTGCACCATCCTCACAGTTGGTGCTATGCCTGAGCTCACTGCTGCCGCCACTGTGCCAGTCCATCTCATTAGGGGGCCTCCCTCTGTTTTGCTGACCCTCCACTTTACCAAGCACGATGTCCTTCTCCAGGGACTGGGCCCTCCTCATATGTCTGAAGTATGAGAGACAAACTATGGCCATTTTGGCTTCTAAGGAGCATTCTTGTTGTAGTTCTTCTAACACAATTTGTTTGTTCTTCTGGAAGTTCATGGTACTTTTAATATTATTCTCTAACACCATAATTCAAAGGCATCAATTCGTCTACAGTCTTCCTTATTCACTGTCCAGCTTTCGCATGCATATGAGATTGTTGAAAATACCATGGTTTGGGTCAGGTGCACCCTAGTCCTCAAACTGACATCTTTGCTCTTCAACACTTTAAAAAGGTCTTGTGCATCAGATTTGCCTAATGCAATATGTTGTTTGATTTCTTGACTGCTGCTTCCATGAGTGTTGATATGAAGTTTTTTACAACTGTATCTTTTTCCGTTTTTCATGTCATTTATTTGTGTAGTCCCACCCAGTCATTTGGTAGCTGTTACAGGAAACATGTCAGACAAGGCCGTATAATAGTGATCCATCACACAGCACATTCGCACCTGCTGTGACCTATCTGTGCATTCCACTTAAAGACACACTTGGGCACGAACGGATCTGGCCTATATCCCAGGACTGCCTGATTCTGGAAGCTCCTTTGAAACCACACAGTGTAAACAGTGTTGACGTTTTGTCTCATGTGGTCATTTCGAGTTGCCGTTTTTTGTCTTTCAATGAGGAGACAGGTCCAGAGTTGTGACCTCTCTCGGCTGTTGTTATGATCAGAAAATCAGCACGGGGTTGGGGGAGGTACTGGGAAAACACTTCATGAACAGTGAAGTTACTGGTGCTCAGATATTTGGTGCCTGCTTTTCATAATATCCTCAGGGACCTGAGGAAGATGTGATATTTTCTGAGATTGCTGTGAAGGCAAGTTACTGCCTGCAGTGGTGCCCAATTATTCTGCCCTTGTTTTACTTAGACTTTAGTAATTGGAAAAAGATTAGATGTCAAGACATTGCATTTTGTTGATTATTTTACCAAACTCGTCTCTGATCATGTATTTTATTCCTGGTATCAATCATTGACTCCTAGCAGTTAGCAGAAGGCTCCCAGGTAGGTCCCTAATTTAAAGTCAGCAGAAGGCTCCCAGATAGGTCCCTAACTTAAAGT
>NW_006408615.1:4301442-4302688 GCF_000296735.1 Chrysochloris asiatica | reverse complement strand
ATGTATCAAATCTGTTCTTCAGATGATCTCTAAATTCAGGTGGGATATATTCAAGGTCATATGTTGTCTCTCGTGGATTTGTTTTCATTTTCTTCGGTTTCAGTTGAATTTGCATATGAGTAATTGATGGTCTGCATCTGCATCTGCTCATAAATGTTGACTAGCTAGAGTAGGACAGGATGAAGGGGAGAAAGAGTCCTTCAGTGGGATCATTGGGGAGGAGAGAGCCAGTTAGCAAGATTGAGAGAGAAGTGGTGAGGGATGGGGGGGAGGGATGAAGGAGAGAGAGAGGAGAGGGGAGAGAGACAGAAATGGGGGGAGAAAGGAGAGAAAAGGAGGGGGAGGGGGATGGGAAAGGAAGGAAATGAGGAGAGGGGGAGAGAGAGGGAGGACAAGTGAGAGGGGAGTGGGGGAGATGGGTAGGTGAAAGAATGAGAAGGGGAGAGAGAGCTACAGGGGAGTGAGGGGGGCAGATGGGAGCAGCACAGGTGGGGGAGGGGAGAGTGAGGGAAAAGAGAGACCAGAGCTACTTGATGCAGGGAGGTGAGTGGGTGGGTGACACCTGACTGTCCCATACCCCAGATGCTTGTAGGGACACTTGGGCTGATTTGGCAGACTTGTTCTCTGGAAGATTTAAATATCGACAGGTGAGGTGTCATAGTCACATGTGCTGCCCTCATCACACCTCCCACAAGTGGGAAAGGTTTCTTGTTGGAACAGACATGTATTGTCTCAGACTTCAATGTTCACACCACTTCCCCTCTTGTCTGCTGACTGCTGGTGATCCTTGTGGTTCCTGTGCTCATAGAGGGTCCTCATGGGAAGTGTGTCTCCGCAGCCCTTTGACTAAGGCCCTACTCAGAGGTGATTAGGTGTAGGGTCCCCCCTCCTCTGCTATGTCCTCATTCACACAACATAGGAGACCCCTCTGAGCAGGGGTCAGCACGGCCCAATTTTTGTGGGGGCAGGGAGACCACAATTCCATTCATAGTAGGTAACATTTTAGTCATCTTTTCCAATTGAATCATGTATTGGGGGGCAGCCAGTGTCTGAGGTGTTTATCTGCTACCTTTCTCAGTCCTTTCCTGAGTGTCTCTGCCCTCTAATGTTTGCTAACCTTTGGTAACCCCTGCTTTTCCTTATCCCTTTTTTTTTTTTTTAGTGTTGTATTGTGAATTATATGATAGTTTACATGGGAGAACTTTAGTTTTACATTCATTCCATCGTATATCATCTCATTGCCATG
>NW_006408615.1:4282996-4300140 GCF_000296735.1 Chrysochloris asiatica | reverse complement strand
TTTAGGTATTCCAGTCAGTCATAGGCAGAAGACGGACTTACAAGCCTTCTAGTGTGATGTTTCTGACTATTCCTTTCTCTCCCTCTCCAGTGTCTACTCTATATTATAATGCAAGGGAAATCAAGATTAAAACAAACAAAAAAACAAAAAAACAGTCAAGCATCTTAACATGATTCCTCCCCCCATTCTAACCATGACTCAATCCCTGTGTCTCAGAGCCCTGCCGTTCCGAGGCTGTGCATGTATCGTCCTTTATCTCTGTCCCTTTTAGCCCTTTTGAACATGCCCAGTTATTCTCCCATCCTTGTCCCTTTTTATCTCCACAGAGGAATTGCGGAAACTGAGCTGGTCAGGAATCCCTAAGGCTGTCCGTCCAATGACCTGGAAGTTGCTCTCGGTGAGTCTCCTGAGCCCTGCAAACCCCTCCCCCTCCCCCCCATCCCTTGGGGTGGGACAAGCTATCCTCAGCTGGAAGGATGGCCCATCACCCACAGCCCAATGTGGACACTGTCTTTGTGACAACAGCGATAAAGGCCTTGACTTGGCTGAGGTGACATTTTCTGTTCTTTGCTTAATTTCAAGCTTGGTTTGACAAGGCTGGCAGAAAAATGAGAAGAAGGTATAATTTATGATGCCTCTATTCTTTCTCGGAATTTATTTTTATATTTTAAAATCTTTGTAGTATTTTTGAACCTGTGATACAGAAAGTGTCCAGCTTTGAAGACTGTCTCAACCTTGAGGGTTCAGTGGTAGAAATATGAATGACCAGGTGGGTTTCAGCATTGGTTTCCTCTTTACTGTTAGAAGCAGTGACTATGTTAGGAAATGCCGCTGAGGTTAGAAGCGATTTGTGCATCTGTGAGGGAGCATGGAAGTTGGGCTTTCAGATTGGAAGTTTGTCTGGGTGGTGGTCACCAGCCTATCTTTTTCTACATTTAACCCTGCTGGAACCTGACAAGGCATGGTGGCACCATGGCCTTGCAGAAGCATCAGAATAGCATACAGACAGCTTTCCTCTTTATGCCTTTTTGAATTTGGGAGTTAAGTCACAGAGAACCGTGAGTGGTTACCCTAGTTTGAGTCTGACTCTCCCTATTAGAAAGACTCTTTCTTACTAACGAGTCGTAATCAGTTGTCAGCACGGTGCGTCTAGTAGAGCTGAATGCAGACGCAGCTCTGAGCGGCGGGTATTTATCGATTGCATATTCCCTTGCCATGAAACAAGACCTGCTACAACTGCTTATGTTTCCTTTGCGTGTGTTTACTTTTGCCATCAAGATGCACTTGTCCTAGATAGCTCATGCGCTTTTCAGATTAAATTGTCAAGAGGTTTTGATTAAAAAACCTGTAAGGCCCTTGATGGCAATTTTATATTTATTAACAGTGCCTGGTTTCTGGGCAGAAAGCCTCATGTTAATTACTCTGTGGAGCTCCCGTTCTTTCCAACTGGGGTGCAGACACCTAGAAGGTGCTGTGTGCTGACTTGGGACTTATTGGCAGGGACCCCAGGAGCCGCACCCCGCCACGCTCCATTTTTCTGGTTGTGGTGAGCACTTGTGTAGGAGGGCAGGGCCTGTAAGCAGGACAGGGCGGTTGTAGCAGGGAGAGGAGACACACAGGCCCCACCCTTTCGGAGCCACAGAAAGGGAGTGGACATGCCTGTCGTCACTGCCCGCATCACGGTGCCCTGGAGTTAAGGACAGGAAAGGAGGCAGTAGTGATGTCCAGCCTGCTCTGGTCTTCTTCCTCCTTTCAACGCTCTGAATGTTAAGAGTTGGGTTGTGACTCTGAGAAGAACTGAACATTGTGTGGTATAAAAAGACAAATAGATAAAGCAGTGCTTTGATAGGAGTCTGTCTCCAGGTCTGGAAACTACTTTCTTCCCAGGGTGCTGGTGGTAGGTGCTCATCCTTCTCCCAGTAGCACGTCATAGAACACACTTGTTCATCTAGGAGTAGGAATGCCACTTTAATGAAAGATGAGAAACGTGGCCTTTGCCATTATGAAGAACTAGTACATGCCCTAGTCTAGAACATTTCCACCACCATCAGTCAGTCATTATGTATAACTAACATATGCAGTAGTCTAGAACATTACCACCACTCATCTGTCATTATGAAGCACTAACAGTGGACTGAAGTCATTGGCAAAGAACAAGGTTCTGGGTATTGATGGAATACAAATTGAAATCTTTCTACAAACTGATTCAGCACTGGAGGCACTCACTCATTTATGTTAAGGAATTTGGAAGACAACTGTCTGGCCAACTGATGGGAAGAGATTCATATTTGTGCCCATTCCGAAGAGAGGTGACTCAATGGAATGTGGAAATCATTCAACAATATCATTAATATCCCATACAAGTAAAATATTGCTAAAGACAATTTAAAAATGACTGCAACCAAACATTGACAGAGAACTTCTAGAGATTCAGATGGATTCAGTCAAGGACATGGAACAAGGGATATAATTGCTAATGTCAGATAGAGCGTGATTGAAAGCAGAAAATACCTGAAATATTTTTACTTGTGCTTTATTGACTATAAAAAGACTTTCGATTGTGTGGATCGTGACAAGCTATGGACAAAATTTCAGAGAATGAGTGTTCCAAACCATTTCATTGTGCTCATGAGGAACCTGTACATAGACCAAAAGGCAGTTCGAATAGAACAAAGGAACGTGGTTTAAAATTAGGAAAGGTATGTGCCAGGGTTGAATTCTTTCACCATACTTATTCAGTCTGTATGCTGAGCACATACTCCAAGAAGCTCTATTATATGAAGAAAAATATGGCATCAGGATTGAAGGAAGACTCATTAACCTGTGATATGCAGATGATACAACTTTGCTTGCTGAATGCAAAGAGGACTTACAATACTTATTGATGAAAATCAAAGAGCACAGTCATTGGTATGGATTGCACCTCAATGTAAAGAAACAAAACTCATCACCACTGGAACAATAAACAACATCCTTATAAATGGAGAAAAGATTGAAATTGTCAAACACTTTGTTTTACTCGACTCATCTATCAACACTTATGGCAGCAACAGTCAAGAAATCAAGCAACGTATTGCATAGGGCACATCTGCTGCATAAGACCTCTTTATAGTGTTCAAGAGAAAAGATGTCAGTTTGAAGACTAAGGTGTGCTTGACCCAAGCCATGGTATTTTCATTAACCTCATATGCATGCGCAAGTTGGGCAGTGAAGAAGGAAGAATTGATGTATTTGATCTATGGTGTTTTAGGAGAGTATTGAAGGTACCATGGACTGCCCAGAGAACAAACATCTGTGTTGGAAGAAGTACAGCCAGTGTGCTCCCTGGAAGCTAGGAAAGCCAGATTTTGTCTCACATACTTCGGACATATTATCAGGAGGGACCAGTCACTGGAGAAAGATATCATATTTGGTGAAATGGAGGGTTGGAAAAGAAGAGGAAGACCCCCAATGAGATGGATTGGCACAGTGGCAGCAGCAGTGGATTTAATAGGAGCAACGCAGCTGCAGCCTGTGAGGCTGACAACCCAGGATCGGGCAGTGTTTCGTTCTGTTGTGCACAGGGTCACGTTGAGTTGGTATCAACTCGATGGGACCCAGCAACCACAATGCTCTAGTCTAGAACATGACCACCACCTGCCTGTCATTGTGAAGAACTAGCATGTGCTCTAGTCTAGAACATGACCACCATCTGCCTGTCATTGTGAAGAACTAGCATGTGCTCTAGTCTAGAACATTTCCATCATGCGCCTGTCATTATGAAGCACTAACTGGTGCCCTAGTCTAGAACGTTCACTTCCCCCATCTTTCATTATGAAATACTAAGTAGTGCTCTAGTCTAGAACGTTCCCTTCCGCGTCTGCCATTGTGAAGCGCTAACTGGTGGTCTAGTCTAGAACGGTCCCACCTCTGTCTGTCAGTCAGTTGGTCATGCTCTGCCATCTTTAATCATCTGTTGTGTGCACATGGCACAACCATACCTGCTGAAAGCCAGTTTGATCTTACTAATGAAGATTAAAGACTGCAGTCTTCAGTATGGATTACACCACAACTTGAAAAAACCAAAAATCCTTACAGTTTTACCCATAAACAGTGTCATGATAATTTGAGAATAGATTGACATTGTGAAGGATTTCTTTTTACTTGGTTCTGTAATTAATGCCCATGGAAGCAGCAGTCAAGAAATCAAACAACATATTGCATTGGGCATTTGTGCAGCAGAAGACCTCTCTCTACAGTGTTAATAATCCAATGTGCACCTGACCCAAGTCACCATCTTTTCAGTTGCCTTGTATGCTTATGAAAGACAGTCAGGAAGACCCAAGCAGCATGGATGCCTGGGAACTGTGGTGTTGGTGGAGAGTACCGAGATTATCACGGACGGCCAGGGAAAGAACCAATCTAACTTGAAAGAAGTACAGCCAGAATTTTCCTTAGGAGTGAGGGTGGGGAGGTTTCACTTTATGTACTTTGGACATATTGTCAGAATGGACTGGTCTCTGGAGGAAGGACACCATGCTTAGTTAAGCAAAGGGTCAGTGAAAAAGAGGAAGACCCCCAGCGAGACGGGCTGGCATAGCAGCTGCAGCGGTGACTCGGACAGAGCAGCTGTGAGGACAGGGCAGTGTAGTGTCCTGTTGCACACGGGGCACGGTGAGCACGTCAGACGACAACGATGCGAGTGGACATTTTTGGTTCATGCGGGAAATGTAGCAAGTTTAAAATATTACAGCTATAGAAAATTCTATTTTTGGCTCATTTAAAAAATAAGTTTCTTAGCAACAGTAAACAAAACGAAACTGAACATTTACTGTTGATGCCAGTGAGCAGAAGGGTTCGGTGGTAAGCAGAATGCTAGTCTACTGCTTCCTTCTCTCAGTGTGTTGTGGGAGGTTTCATCTGAACACAGTGGGCGGAGCCCACTTGATTGGGTGTCAGCAGGACCATCTAGGATAAGTATATGCACGTATTGTTTTACATTTATGATTAGTGTTTTTATAGCATGCTAATACAGCAATTAAGTGTTCTGTAGTTCTGGCATTTAAAATTCACTGCATATTTGAATATATTTCATTTGCATATTTTCTAGTCTTGCTGAATTATCAGAAGGCCTCAGCTTGCATATGTGTGTTTTCCTTAGGGAACAAATGTGTGTGGGAGGGTGTGGGGTGTTTTAATTGCTTCGGTTCTGGTTTTACCATACTTGCCTCATGGAGTTTGTGTTTCAGTAAGTTAAGGTAAAACTTGGGCAATAAGATGAATTTCTAAAAGTATTTGCTCTTGTTCACAAAGAAGTCTTTAAGGTAATTCGTGTAAATCTGCCTGCGCACCCCCGTCCTGCCCAGTTTACATCTGGGGCCCCCTCACAGCCTCCTGCACAGATCAGACATCTCTGTTCATTATCTGCCCAGCGTTGTCTTGGAATCCCCAGTACCAGCCTGGATCTGTGTCCCAGCCTTCCCTGGCATGTGTTCTCGCCTGCTCCAGCAGTGGAGTGCCACCAAACAAGAACAAGAAGGCAAGTTAGCCCAGGCCACTTCTCCCTCAGACAGCGTGTCAGGGCCATGGGCCGCTGTGGGTGTGACAGGGCCATCATATGTCATAATGACGTCACCCATCAGCAAGTACACCTGCTCCCTCCAATCCGGCGTTTCACATTCACGACTGTCGTGGAAAGTCTACTGCCCAGTGATTGCCCATCTGACGTATTCAGCCGGCAGTGACGAGGACCGCTGGCCGTGGTGCTTACGGCTGTGTAATGATGTAGCGAATCATTTAGTAATCTCATGTGCTCATCCTCCTTTTTCACACGATGCCAGTATTCACATATAAATCTGGACTCTGTAAGCTAGCCATGTTGATAAATAAGCAGTGAGTGTGCTCTTGTCTGCTGTGTATGCCAGGCAGGACACTAAGCCCTTATATGAGGGTAAGCTGTAAAGTACTGCTGCAAAGCCAGAAAAAACCCTAAAACCAAATCCACTACCATTAAGTCGATCACGACTCAGAGAACCCTGTGAAGAGTTTTCATGCCTAAATCTTTGTGGGAGCAGACGGCATCATCTTTCTCCTTCAGTGGCAGCCGGTGGTTTTGAACTGCTGATCTTGTGGTTAGCAGCTGAGTGCTCCTCCCACGGTGCCACTAGGGCACCTTTATTAAACATAATCACAATGTAGACTTCCAGCAAGATGACAGATGAGGCAGACGCATTACATGAACCCTCTACAACAAAGATTCAGGACACGAAATGAAACACACAGAAGAGAAACGCACCCTGACCTTCAGAAGAAAGGTCAGAGAGGTGATGGAATGCTTGCTGGAGGAGAGGGCAAACGGGGGGGTGGGGCGAGAGGGAGACTGACAGGTGAACGGTGGGCCAGAGGCAGCTCGGCCATCGTGTGAGCAGTGGAGGGAGGCCTGACCAAGCAGATTCAAGTGGGCACTGGAAAAGGTGCGATTTCTTCTTTTTCCCCATGCTTCCCTGGTGTCCAGAAGTGTAGCCATCTCTCATCTCATCCACCCGCAGCCCAGCACAGACCCTGCTCTGTGGGAGTTTGGAGCTACGCCACACCAGCATGAGCTGGAAGCTGCGCCAGCATGAGGCTGCACCGCTTTGGTGCCTGGATTCTTGTGAGCTCGGCTCTAGACCTACAGAACCCACCGAGCCACCAGACCAGATTACACCAGCCACTTTAACAGACACTGAACTTAGCTCCATCAAGGCCCCCGTGAACTACTTCCCGATTGAGTGCACTGAGCATATGTCGCTCCATCTAGAGCCTGGAGCTCTGCTCTCACATCCCTTCTACAAGCACTCGTAAGCTCCTGGAATTGCAGGCACCCAACTGAAATTTCTCCCCTTTGGGTCCAACAACCGTACTACTTGTTTTCACAAATGCACCAACTTCACAATACCCTAGAGATAACAGACAATTTTAGCTCACATGAAGAAGCAAGAGAGAATGACTCAAATAGCCAAGATGACGAGCTGGAAAATGATACTGAGGGAGAAAAGGTAATGGAACTACCTGAAAAAGAATTCAGAAGAATGATAATTAGGGACCTTCAGAGGATCCATAGCAAGATTGAGGAAAGCAACAAAAACTGTAGAAGAATTCAGGAAAATACTGACAAAAAAAGAAAAGAAAAAAGGTCAAAACAAGTGCAGACTTTGAAACAATACAAAACCTGCTATTAGAAATCCAGAAGATTAATACTGAGATCTCAGAAATGGACAATCCATTAAAAGAACAAAGGAGAAGATGCGAAGCAATGGAAACCTCAATTAGTGAGCTTGAAGAGAAATCTCTCAATACAGACATACTAGAAGAACAATCAGAAAATGAATGAAAATTTCCCAAGAAAGCCTAAGAGTTATGTAGGACACCAAGATGAACAACTTATGGGTGATCGGAATTCCAGAACAGAGACAAGCACAGAGAAAACTGTCAAAGAGTTGTTGGAAGAAAATGCCTCTAACATCATGGAAGATGAGAAGATAAGCATACAAGAAAAGGAATGAACACCAAACAGAATAGATTCCAAAAGAAAATTTGATTATAATTCCAACATTATAATCAAAGTTGCCAAAATCAAAGATAAGGCAAGAATCCTGAGAGCAGCTCAGGAAAACCAAAAAGTTTACCTTCAAAGGAGAATCAGTAGACTGAGCAGAAACCATGTAAACAAGAAGGCAATAAAGTCACAGATACGAAACTTTGAAAGAAAAAATTGCCAACCAAAAATCGTATAATCAGTAGAGCTGTCTCTCAAATATGACGGCAAATTTAGGACATTTTCTGATAAACAGAAATTAAAGGAATTTGTAATGACCAGTCACTGGAGAAGAATATCATGTTTGGTAAGGTGGAGGGTCAGAGAAAAAGAGGAAGACCCCCAGTGAGATGGATTGGCCAAGTGGCAGCATCAATGGACTCAAGCATGGCAACAATTGTGAGGTTGGCCCAGGATCGGGCAGTGTTTCGTTCTGTTGTGCATAAGGTCGCTATGAGTTGGTGTCAAGTCGATGGCACCTAACAACGACAACATTAGCTTGTCTACAGAGACATATGAAAAAGATGGAGATAGCCTTAATGCCCATCAAAAAAAGAATGGTTAATGAAACGTTGGTATATCCACAGTGGAATACTGTAAACTGTAGATTCTGTGAAACACTTCACAACATAGATAGTTAAAGTGAACAGAGGTAAATGCTGTTATCTGATGGCACATGGGGGATTGCAGCCATGTAGTGAAACAAAGTGTAGGGTTTGTTGGATGGAAAACACGATCTGCTATAAACCTTCACTCAATTCACAAAAAACTGTGAAGCTATGGTTTCTCCCCATAGCCTCCATCGAGGTCTGTGCACGTCTGAAGGGGTGTTTCCATCTTCTCCACCTTCCTGAAGATTCCTGTGCACTTCTAGTTATACTGTATGCAGAGGGCAATTTTGACATCCTCAAGGGACCCAAATCATACTCCTTGTGATGTCCTTTGAGTTTGAGGACAAAAGACTCTGAAGGGGCAACATTTGGCACTGTAGTATGGATGGGGTTGGGTTTTCCTATGAAATTCCTTCAGGATCGCCTTTGGTCCCTTTGAAGAATGAGCAGTTCCGTTCACTTGATGGGAAAAAAATTCCTCAGTGCAACTTATCCGGCCTTGTTCTCACTGATGCAGGTTTCAGAGTTCTGGAAACTTCTTTGTAGTATGTCCCTGTGATGGTTCTGTGTCCTTTGAGAAAATCTCAGTATTCCACCCCACCCTGACCCAAATGTTACCATAGCCATCTGAGCTCATCTCTGTGCATTGAATGGAAGTGTCCAGCAGATGCCCTCTGAAGCCACTGCTTTGGCTACTTTTTCTTTGACTGGACGTTTTCTTTTGAAGTCACCTAAAAGGTGACAAAGGCAAGTGTCTTACTCAGAGAGCTTGTCTGCAGCTGTCACTAATTGCAGAGCCATGTTGAAACATGGCTTGTTTGGGGTAAACCAGTGAACTTATGAAAAAGAATCCAAGTAGCAGTACGTTTTGACTCACTCTTGTATGCAGACAATGAGTGAGCCCTGGTGGTGCAGTGGTTTAAGTATTCTGCTGCCAACTGAAAGGTTGGTGGTTCAAACCCACCAGCTGATCCATAGGAGAACAATATGACAGTCTGTTTCCGTAGAGATGACAGCGTGGCTGTCCCTAAGGGGGAGTTTGTGCTCTGTCGTGTGATGTCAGAGTTAACTGAATCCTAACAGCTTCACCACAGTGGGGTACACAATGGGGCTTTAAATAGTTCGTGTAAAAATGGAATTTTTTTCGCAATCGTTTTGAAGCCCCCTTTGTGTGTGTGTAGTTTTTTTGTTGTTGTAAGACAGTATAGGCATCTGGATTCTTTCGTACAGTGATGTCTGAGATATTTGGAGAAGGAGTTTGTTTCACTTATAAGTATGCTTGAGGAGACCACTGAATACACACCTGACACACAGATTCCAGTCTGGCTCTCCTATGGCCGCGAGTGAAGTGGACCGATTTCTGGAAGCTGCAAATGCCCAAGGCCTTGACCTTGCTTAGTGGTCTTGGAGAGATATTTGCTGTGTTTATGTCTGCCCCCTTTTCACTGCTCTCTCATCTCCATATGAAACTTCACAACACAAAGCTTGTGAAAAAAGGTTTGGGTTTCACACTTTCAACAGAGGCTCCATGAATTGGCCATAATGGGGTGCATTCTTTTTCTTTCTCTCCCAGGGCTACCTTCCTGCCAACGTAGACCGAAGAGCAGCCACTCTCCAGAGAAAACAGAAAGAATACTTTGCTTTCATTGAGCAGTATTACGATTCCAGGAATGATGAAGTTCACCAAGACACGTACCGGCAGGTGGGCCTCCTTGCTCCTTCCTTATTGGCTCTTGATACGTAAGCAGGAGACGCTGAACGGGAGAAGAAGCTCATCAGCATGGCCCAGGCTGGTACACAGACGCTAGTTCTTCCATAGTGAATACGTTTGCAAACATCTCAGAGGTGAACTTCCTCTCATCTGAGTGCCTTGCCGGTCTCCAGGTCCTTGTACAAAACCCAAATGGTGGTTTAAAAAATTGGAGTCACCCAACGGAGGCGTGAGACTCCATAGCATGGCCAGATCTGCCCGGGGAGCTGGTGGGATCTGTGACTCATTGGGCCATGGGTGAGTGGAAGGTGTATGAGGACAACAGGATGCTCCGAAGGTCCGGGGTCAGACCCAGACAGTGAGTCCCCACAGTGCAGTAAGGGACATGGTCCAGTTATCATTGGGCTACTTAGCTTTATACAAGATGAGAGTCATTATAGTCCCCTGTGTGCTCGAGGTAAGGACTCCAGGTGGACTTGCAGTTCAGCATAGGTCTGTGAGACCTTTGCCATTCTCCCGTGCTTTGTCAGATGTGACCATTGCCCTGGGCATGCGGTGCAGTGACACAAGGCAGGCCCGGGGGTGTCACAGCCTGCTGTTTCCTAGCTCGACCTCAGATTGTGCTGAGATATGTCAGGACAGAATTTTTCCCCCTCGATAACTTGACCTCTAGAAGAAGGGACGGTGGACTTCTCCACCTCAGGGATGATGTCCACATTCTGTCAGTTCTACCTCAGGCTCGGATGTCCACATCATTTGTCACTTTGGGCTAGGCCTGGGACTAGGTCCAGAGACAGGCCTTCCCCTGATGTCCAACAGAACCTTGTTGGAGTCAGATGCAGTTTCGGAAGGCCTCTTTGTCTTGGTGTCGTTAGCGCCGTCTGTTGAATAGGTCCCTCACTCCGGGGGACCCTGTGTATAGTGGCTGGATTGTTGTAGCTCACAGAACCTTTACTAGCTGATTTTCTAACGTCAATTGCCAGGCCCTTTTTCCTAGTTCTTCCTCGTCATCAGCATGAACTTGAGACTCGGAGAGCCAGTGGACTTGCTGCGGGTGGCAGAGATAGGCAAGTCAGAAGGCTGGGCAGGAACTGCTGCTCTGGTCAGGGCCCTCTTCTTGTGGCCCTTGGTATGCACCATGGAGTGTGGCCTGCTGTCTTGTTCTGGCTCCAGGTCACACTGGGCTGACACTCAGCTCCTCGGCGACACTGATTTGAGGTGCAGATTGCATTGGAAGTGGATTTGGGAACTGTCGGTGGTATCAGCAGCTGTCGAGCTGGCCCCCGTGCACAATGACTGAGACGTTGCCCTGTCCTGAGCCATCCCCACAATTGGGGACAGATCACACCGTGGTCTCTTCAGTGGGGACACGGCATCCGTTGTCTTGTTTCCTGTCCCCCAGGTTCACACTGACGCTCTGTCTGCTTCCTCACTTCTCGGTCCTCCAGGTCCACATGGGACGGTGAGAGCCTTTGTAATAGTGTGTCCAGTGTGCCCACATGCTTGTTCCTGAGCCCACAGTGTGTCATCTGCAGGGTTGAAACCTTGATTGTGTCACTTGTGTCACATAGGGTCAAGCCAGACAATACCAGAGACTTCCAGACACTTCCTTTAAAACATGTCCTAGATTCCTCAAGGGCTTTGCCAAGTGCAGAAACTGTGTCGGCAGAGAACGTGGATGCTGTTGATGTGCTTGCATCGTGCCCCGTGTCAGGGCTGAAAATCAATGGTCACTCTAATTGCCGGTGACCATGTTGCTAAATAGCTGAGGGCAACTTAGAGGTTACCATGCAGCTTGCTGTCTGCAATGTGGGCAGCGAGCCTCCATCCCAGACCGGGTCAGCCCTGAGTGATAGAGCAGTCCTAGTGCCCTGTGTCTGGGGATGTGACCAGTGATCCGGCGACCCCCATGCGGTAGAACAGGCCATGGGATGCCTCCTCCAGAGGGAAGAGAAGAAAAGAGAGAGGTCGCATGTCTTTCGAGAGCTAACATGGGAAGGCCGCATCTCTGCCTGCTGCCATGTTAACCCCAGTGCTTGTACAGTGTGGTTTGTGTTTTAAAGCAAGTTTCTCTTCTCTTGCTTCTCCAGATCCACATCGACATCCCTCGGATGAGCCCCGAGGCTCTGATACTTCAGCCCAAAGTGACAGAGGTGAGAGTCGAAGGCACAGATGCCTATGGGGGTGAGCTGGTTCTTGTTGGGAGTGACAGGTGCTGACTACACTCACCAGACACCTGGGTCCAGTGTAGATTCATTCCCCGGCGACATGGTCAGGGCTGGCCCATGCCTGCTGCGGTGGCTTTATATGTGGATAAACCAACACAAACCCTCCATTATGCTAAGGAGACTTCCCTGTGTAGTGATGACATGTGCAGACAGAGTGTACATAGTGTCTGTGTGTGTGTGCGCGATACACTTGTGACCCAGCTTACGAATTAGATCCACCAGCACCCACCAGCTCTACCTAGGAATGTGAGGTAGAACCGGGCTGGTAACAGGTGACGCTGTGTCTGTCTTCTGTTTTATCTTATTGTATTATGGTAAAATATCCATAACATTTTGTTTGTTAAATGTTGTTGACTTGATTCCGACCCATGTTGTTAAGTGTTGTTAGGTACCATCGGGTCGGTACCAACCCATAGCAACATCATGCACAGCAGAGCAAAACACTGCTTGATCCTGGGCCAGCCTCACTACTGTTGCCACGCTTGAGTCCATCGATGCTGCCACTTGGCCAATCCATCTTGTTGGGGGTCTTCCTCTTTTTTTCTGACTCTCGACCTTACCAAACATGATATCCTTCTCCAGTGACTGGTCCCTCCTGACAATATGTCCGAAGTATGAGAGACGAAGTTTGGCCATCTTGGCCTCCAAGAAACACTCTGGCTGCACTTCTTCTAGAATGGATCTATTGGTTCTTTGGCAGCCCATGACACTTTCAGTATTCTCCTCCAACACCATAACTCAAAAGCTTCAATTCTTCTACGTTCTTCCTTATTCACTGTCCAGCTTTCGCATGCATATGAGGTTACTGAAAATACCATGGCTTAAGTCAGGTGCACCTTAGTCTTCAAGCTGACATCTTTGCTCTTCAACACTTTAAAAAAGTCTTGTGCAGCAGATTTGCCTAATGCAATACGTTGTCTGATTTCTTGTTTTCCAACACATAGTGACCCTGTATAGGGTTTCCAAGGAGTAGCTCGTGAGCTTGAACCACTGACCTTGCAGTTCAAATGACTTTGCAGTCTGATGCATTAGCCCACAGTGCC
This sequence comes from Chrysochloris asiatica, assembly GCF_000296735.1. NCBI lineage: Eukaryota > Metazoa > Chordata > Mammalia > Afrosoricida > Chrysochloridae > Chrysochloris > Chrysochloris asiatica. The sequence continues at coordinate 4,286,992 of NW_006408615.1, read as the reverse complement.
ACACCATAACATAAGCAAGCATTGCCGTTTTCAGTGTACAATTTAGTGACATCTGTTTAATTCCTCATGCTGTGCAACTGTCAATCCTCTCTGTTCTTATCTCACGACCCTGTCTGCGAGGAAATGGCCACCATTTGAATTTCATGCTTGCCATATGCTTGCTTGTCTTCATAGCTTTAGTGCAAGCTACACAATACTCAGAAATTATCCTACGGTTCAGTGGGCTGTGACAGAAATACCACAAGTTGTTGGCTTTAAGAAAGAGAAATGCATTCTCTCCCAGTTTTGAATTCAGAGCTCTGGCTCTGGAGAAAGCTTTTGACTCCCTTCAGCATCTGTAGGCTCAGCATTCCTTGGAGGTCCCCATGTGTCTTGGCCTCATTCTTTCCCTGGATGCAGGGACCCAACGTCCACTTCTGGCTTGTCTTTCTTAGTGGCAGTAGGTCCCTCTGAGCTCTGCTTGCTTGTTCAATTCCCTTTATATCTCATGAGAGATGAACTCAGGACTCAACCTAATCCTGCTGCTGGCGTAGGCCTCCTCAGCATCACGGAAGGAGGATTTGTAACCCACAGGGTTGCTACATCAGCTGTGGGCTGACCTCGTGTGCTCACAGCGTGGATATGGTTACAGCATGTCACGTTAGGGCTCTCATGGGGGTGGGCCCTGCATCTCAGCTGCTAACCACTGAGACGCTTGACCCAGCCAAGTTGACCCAAAACCTTAGCTGTCACATGACTATGCGAAGGCATTCGAATGTGGTGGATCTTGACACGTCGTGAGCAACATGGAGAAGAGAGGGAATGCCAGAGCACTGAACTGTTTGCCTGAAGAATCTGTACCCAGACCAAGAGGTGAGTTGTTTGAACAAAACAAGGGAATACTGAGTGATTCCAACGGTGTAGCCTTTCACCATGCTTATTCACTCTGCGTGCTGAGCTAATAATCTGAGAAGGTGGATTAGGTGAAGAACAGCATGGCGTCAGGGTTGGAGGAAGACTCATGAACAGCCTTCACTCTGCAGGTGACTCACCTCACTTGCTGGCACTGAAGAGGACTGGAAGTGCTGATGAAGATCAATGACTTCAGCCTTCAGGATGGATTACACCTGAACATAAAGCAAACAAAAATCCTCACAGTGGGTCCAGTAAGCAGCCTCATAATAAATGGAGAAAAGATGGATGTTGTCCAGGATTTCATCTACTTGGATCCATTGTCAAAGACCATGGAAACAGCAGCCAATGATGTATTTATTGTATTGGGCAAATCAGTAAAAAGACTTGTTTGAAAGTGTTTGAAAAGCAATAATGTCACTTTAGTACTAAGGGGTGTCTGATCCAAGCCATGATGTTTTCACCTGCGTCATACTTTTATGAAAGCTGGACAGTGAGTAAGGAAGACTGAAGAAGAATTGATGCATTGGAACTATGAGTTGGGGGAATAATGTTGACCATACCGTGCACTTTCAGTCCTGGTATAGCGCTGTAAGATAAGCACTGGACCTCAACGTCTGCAGTTCAAACCTACCAGCTGCAACTTGGAAACCCTTATACAGGGTTGCTGTGAGTTGGAACCGACTCAAGAGCCCTTAACAACAGTAATACCACGGACTGCCAAAAGAATGAGCCAATGTGTATTAGAAGCAGTACAGCCAGAGGCTCCCGAGCAGTGGGGATGCTGAGACGTCGTCTACAAAGTCTCCAACGTCGGGCATGTTACCAGGAGGAACCAGTCCCTGGAGAAGGACATCGTGCTTGGGAAAGTGGAGGGTCAGTGGAAAAGAGGAAGACCCTCCAATGAGGTGGATTGATGCAGTGGCTACAGCTGTGGGCTCAGATCTGAAAATGATTGTGAGGGCTGGGTTGTCCGTAGTTCTCACTGTGATCCAGCAGCACCTAGCCGTGACAGGAGTGTTACCTGAAGGCGTTGGTAATTCAGTGGTAGAGTTCTCACCATTCATCTGGGAGACTTGGGTTCAGTTCAAGCCAGTGCACCCCATGCGTAGTCTTTACCTCTCTCTCTTGTTGCTCTGATGCTGAACAGCTTTCAGTGCTCCTCCCAGACTAGGGCAGTAGGAAGAAAGGCCTGGTGATCTGCTTCCCCAAACCAGACCATGAAACACTGTTCATTACAGTGGTCCTGCCACAGCACCAACCAGGGGATGGCGCAAGACCAAGGCGGCTTTTGTTCCATTGTGCATGGGGTCAACATGGGCCTAGACTGACTTGGTGGCAGGTCACAAGAACCAGAAAATGTGTACATCGTAAAGCATCTCCTCTACAAGTGTGAATGTTTCCCCTTCACACCTGGGTGTTTCACACCTCTTTAGCTGGTGGTTGTGTATGGTGTGAGGGCAGGATCGAGTCTTTTCACCCCCACCCCATTGGTTGGCGCCCTTTGTCTCAGCATATCTGCAGCCCTCCTTGGGCCACTTCATAGGGGTGTTGGAGTCGCCTGACTTGGTCCCAGTGTCCAGATCACCATGTGCTGTAGATGGTTTCCCTCTTCCCTAACTCTTATCACATGTGTGGCAGGAGAGATTCTCACCCCTGCACCTTTGCCGCATCGATGGGTGGTCCTAGAGCCTGGCCCTTTTGCTTCAGTCTCAGAGTTTGCTTTAGGGTGGGGTATGCATTTTAGTATAGGTCCCTGTGGAGATGTGGCATTCTTTGAAATGCAGCCTTCTTTTCCTTCATTGTTGTTGTGAAGTGCCATCGAGTCGGTTCCGACCCATAGCGACCCTGTACAGGGTTCCCAAGGGTGTAAATCTTTACGAGAGTAGAAAGCTTCGTCTTTCTCCCGCGGAGCGGCTGGTAGTTTCGAACTGCTGAACTTAAGGTTCGCAGCCCGATTCGTAACCACTACGCTACTAGGCCTGTTTTAATGTCCATCAATGAAGTTTTAAAACTTTCTCCTTAGGAGCTATTGGCTGTATTTTATTAGCTTTGTTAGCTCCACTTTTTGTCATTGCTGTTCCTATTGTAAATGGAATCTAGTTGAAAAGGAATTTCCTCATTATTCGAAGGATTTTAGTTTCCATCTTGATTGTGTCAGTAAATGTACTTGTAAACCTTGACGTCTCTTGTCTGTGCTGTGTGTGTTCATTAAAAAAACCCAAAATACCATCCAGGATGATTAAAGCAGAAATCCTTCTAGCTCGCAGAACACACAAAGAGGAATTGGTTTATGACACAAGCAGTTATTTTAAGACTCTTTGATGGTCTCGTCAGTCAGTGTTAAGTGCCATCGAGGCAATTCTGGCCCACAGCGACCCTGTGTAGACTTTCCAAGGAGCAGCTGGTGAGCTGGAACTGCTGACCCTCAGTTCAACGTGACTTTGCAGTCTAGCGCATCAACGCACATTCTTGCTGCAAAACAAGAGGTCCCATTCTATAACCCTTTTTGTATTTGTTCTTTTATGGACAATTGAGCGTCCCCCTAAGACCTTTGGTCAGAGTGATTCTTTTCTCCATCTTGTGCACGAAGTATCCCTTGTGGAGATGTGCGCTCAGGGATTGGGGCTTTCCAGAGGGATCCTGTGTGTGTGTGTGTGAGGTCTCAGGGTGATCCTGTGGGCGTGGAACAAACCTACCTGATCGACGTCTCCACCAGCCCCTGACTCCTGGAGGTGGTGGCTCTCCCCGCATTCTAGGCTCAGCACGGTGACAGAACCCCCAAAGACCTGTGGGGTTCTGAGGTATAGGTGACTCATGCCGGCTGGCCTAGTGTAACCAAAGGATCAGGTGAGCACACCCTGGTTTGGGAGGAAAGTCAGTGATGGGAAAGGGCTTTAGGAACAGTATGAGAATGTTGGGTTTATGTGGGCCAGTAGGCAAAATCAAATTCTGGCTCTAGCATTGTGTAGATTAGCCTTGGATATGCCTTCATGTATTGCCAACTGCCAACAGGAGTAGCTTCCCAAGGTGGAGGCTAGCCACTAGTCCTGTGTACCCATTCACAGGGGGACCCAGTCTCCTAAGGAGCTGCGCCTCTGTACT
>NW_006408615.1:4279574-4282118 GCF_000296735.1 Chrysochloris asiatica | reverse complement strand
TGGCCGTCTCTCTCTCTCTCGATGCTTCAGAGAAGTACCTCTTTTTGCTGTTTGGGGCCTTTGAATTCATTCCGACTCCTCGTGAGCCTGTGTACATCAGAATGAGACACTGCCTGGCTCTGGGCTAGCCTCACGTTGTCTCTGTTTGAGCTCACGCTTGGCGCCATGGCAGCATTCCCTCTCACTTAAGGTCTTCCTCTCTTGCTGCTCATAGTTTCTGCTTCTGTCTTACTGGCTAGTACCTGGTTGCTCTTAGATGAATTTGGGGAGTGTTGTCAAGTCTTCCAGTCCATGGGCATGGTCCAGGGCTTGCTTGCTTTCTTTGGGTGGTTTATCAAGAGGGACCAAACCCTGGAAAAGGGTCTCATGCTTGGTAAAGTAGACAGTAAGCAAAAAGAAGAAGACCCCCACCGAGCTGGATTGACACAGTGGCTACAATGGGCCCAAACAGAGCAAGGATTGTGAGGGAGGCACAGGACTGGTCACTGCTTCGTGCTCTTGTGCATGGAGTCTGTATGTGTGGGGACCGACTGGACGGTCCCTAACAACAGTATGGAGTCCTGGTGTGGCGCTGTGGGTTAATGCCCCAGACTGCAAAGCCGTTTAAACTGCAAGGTTGGTGGTTCAAGCTCACCAGCTGCTCCTCGGAAACCCTGTACAGGGTGGCAGGGTTGCTATGGGTTGGAACTGACTCGACGGCACTTCACAACAACAACAACAACAGTATGTGGCACTGTGGGTTAATGCACCAGACTACAAAGCCATTTGAACTACAAGGTTGGTGGTTCAAGCTTACCAGCTGCTCCTCGGAAACCCTATACAGGGTCGCTATGGGTTGGAACTGACTCGACGGCACTTAACAACAACAACAACAACAGTCTTCCAGTGCCCTTCTCTGTTCTTCTCCTGTGTGCTCATGTGTGTGTGTGTGTGTGTGTGCTTGCTTTAGCTGTTTTTGATCATGATTTTGAATGGCAGTACGTGAACTATGCTTTTTAGGACCGTAATACACCATCAAGGTTCCCATGCACTGATGCCATTCATCACCACTCAGTCCTTCTCACTGCCGCCGTGTAACTCAGACACGCAGTCTCCTGCTGACAAGCTGTTTGCTCTTTCCCACAGGGTTGCTGTACGTCTCTCCAGGTGGCTTCCCAGGAGTGGACATGTGGGGCTGATGTAGGTTGTGCACTGCGCATGTAGGGTAATGTCGATTCGTGTTTGCTGTCTGGGTGCCCGTGCTCCGCAGCCTCACCAGGATGTGGAATTCTCCCACTACCCATTGCGGTTGCCCAAGGGGGCATAAAGTGATTTCTCATTTTGTTTCCTCATTACGGATGACATATATTTTAAAAATAGATCTCTGGCCATTTGTTTCTCCCCCCATGAAGTGCTTTTTGGCCATGCTTGTGTGTTTTCTACACTGACCACAGCAGTTAATAGTGTGTTCTAGACACCGGGGCCACTGGTCTGCCAGTCTTTCCGACTGGTGCCTTGAGCACAGCTGTGAGGCTGGAAGCTTGGCCATCAGTATTGGAAGTACCAGCAGGTGGACTGGTGTCAGCGGAGCTTCCAGACCAAGACTGACTAGGAGGAAGGAGACGTGGACTACGTCTGCATGTGTAGCCATTGAAAACCTTAGGAACGGAGTGGAACACCGTCAGATATCACCAGAATGTCGACTATTGAAACATGACAAGGAGCGCCATATTGTTAGCAGTAATGCCGAAGAGCAGCCCCTCTGGTTGGAAGGCACTCGAACTGTGACCATCGAAGAGTTCCTCCTCAGGGTCGAGCTGAATGTGATGGCGGGAATGGAGTAAAGCCCGTGGGACCATCATCTGCTGATGGAGCACAACTCAAAATGAGGAGAAGTAGTTGTAAGCACCCATTAATAATCAGATTATGGAATGTATGAAGTACAAATCTAGAAAAATTGGAAGTTGTCAAAAACGAAATGAGATGCATAAATATTATCCTAGGCATTAGAGAGCTGAGATGGACTGGTATTGGCCATTTTGAATCTGACAGTCACATGGTTTACTATGCCGGGAATGACAAATTGAAGAGGAATGCTGTTGCATTCATCATCAAAAAGAACACACCATGATCTATCTTGAAGTACACCACTGTCTGTGATATGATAATGTCCATATACCCATAAGGAAGACCAGCTAATGTCACTGTTATTCAAGTGTACACACCAACCACTAAAGCCAGTGATAATGAAATTGAAGAATTCTACCAACATCTGCGGTTTGTGATTAATCAAACATGCATCAAGATGTATTGACAGTTGCTGGTGATTGGAATGCAGACGTTGGAAACAAAGAGGAAGGGTCAGTATTTGGAAAATAAGGCCTTGGTGATAGAAACGATGCTGGAGATCACATGACAGAATTTTGTAAGACTGCTGACTTTCTCAACACCAGTCATTAAAATAACATAAAAGAGGACTTTATGCTTGGACCTCACCAGATGGAATACACAGAAATCAATTGACTGTATCCAGGGAAAGAGACTATGGAAAAGCTTTCTGTCATC
>NW_006408615.1:4237310-4278648 GCF_000296735.1 Chrysochloris asiatica | reverse complement strand
AACAAGTTTCCGTCAATGGATGAAATACAAATGGAAATTTTTAAACAGACTAACGCAGCACTGGAGGCACTCACTCATCTGCACCAAGAAATCAGGAATACAGTTACCTGGCCAGACTGATTGGAAGAGATCCCGTATCTGTGCCCATTCCAAAGAGAGGAATGCGGAAATCATTGGACAATATATCATTAATAACACATGCAAGTAAAATTTTGCCAAAGATAATTTAAAAAATGACAGCAGTGTTATATTGGCAGGGAACTGCCGTAGGTTCAAGGCAGAATCAGATGAGGACTTGGAACGAGGGATCTCATTGCTGATGTCGTATGAATCTTGGTTGAAAGAAGAGAATACCAGAAAGGTGTTTACCTGTGCTTTATTGACTAGGTAAAGGCATTCGATTGTGTAGATCATGACAAGCTATAGACAACATTGCGTAGTCTGAATATTCTGGAACACTTAATTGTGCTCCTGAGGAATCTGTACACGGGCCAAGAGATTCTGTTAAAACAGAACAAGGGAACGCCGATTGGTTTAAAATCAGGAAAGATGTACGCCGGTATAGTGTATTCTTTCACTGTACTTATTCAGTCTGTATGCTGGGCAAATAATCTGAGAAGAATGTGGCATCAGGATTGGAGGAAGACTTATTAACAACCTTCAATATACAGATAATACAACCTTGCTTGCTGAAACTGAAGAGGATTTAAATTACTTAACTGATGAAGATTGAAGACCAAAACCTTCAGTATGGGTTGTATTTCAATATAAAGAAATAAAAAATCCTTATGACTGGACCAACAAATAACATCATGATAAATGGAGAAAAGGTTGAAGTTGTCCAAGACTTCATTTTGCTTGGATTAAGGAGCTCTGGTAGGCTAGTGGATTATGAGCTGAGCCGCTAACCACAAGGTCAGCACTTGGAATCTACCAGCTGCTCCATGGGATAAAGATGAGGCTTTCTGCTCCCATAAAGATTTACAGTCTCGGATACCCTGTACAGGGTGGCTATGAGTTGGAACCAACTGCATGGTATATAACCACCACCACCATAGTATAAGCAACTCTGGTAGAAGATTACGAGTTGGGCTGCTCACCTCAAAGTCAGCAGTTCCAAACTACCAGCTGTTCCACGGGAGAAAGATGAGGCTTTCTGTTTCTGTAAAGAATTACAGCCTTGGAAACCCTGTACAGGGTCACTGTGAGTTGGAACTGATTGCACGGCACATAAACAACCACCAGCTTGGAAGCTGCAGTCATGAAGTCAAACACCATACTACATTAGGCACATCTGCTCCACAGACTTTAAATTATTCAAGAACAAAGGTATCAATTTGAGGACGAACGTGAACCTGATCCCAGCCATGGTATTTCCAGTAGTTTCATTGTTGTTGTTGTTAAGTGCCGTCGAGTCGGTTCCGACCCATAGCAACCCTGTACAGGGTTTCCGAGGCTGTAAATCTTTACAGGAGCAGAACGCCTCATCTTTCTCCCGCAGAGCCGCTGGTAGTTTCGAACTGTTGGCCTTAAGGTTCGCAGCCCGATTCGTAACCACTACGCTCCCAGTAGTTTCATATACATGTGAAAATTGGACCGTGAACAAGAAGACTGTAGAAGAATCGATGCAGCTTAAGTCACGAGTTAGTGAAGAATACTGAAAGTACCGTAGACTACCAGAAGAACAAACAAATCTGTTGTGATGGTGTGGTCAGATGCTCCTTGAAAGCTATGAGGGCTAGACTGTGTCTCATGTACTCTGGATATAGTCTCAGGAGGAACCAGTCCCTGGAGAAGGATATCATGCTTGGTAAAGTGGAGGGTCAGTGAAAAAGAGGAAGCCCCTCAGTGAGATGGATGGGCACAGTGGCTGCAGCTGTGGGCTCCAGCCTAACAGTGCTCTGTGAAGATGGTACCAGTGCAGGCAGCGTTCATTCTGTTCTGCAGCCGTTGGCACCAAACAGCAGTAACAAAGGTGCATTTTGAGAATAAATGGGCACAGCTGTCTCCTTGCCATTATTGGCTTGTTTTTCTCTCTTAACCCAAGAAAAAAAATTCTTAGAAGCCTTCCTGAGAGGTTTTGACGATGCCTTCTTGTATTTGTTCCAAAAGTTTGTTTTTTTTTTTTGAAGTTTTGCCTTGGACATTGAAGGCCATGATCCATTGCTGTTTGACATCGGACTTCTGTTTCCTTAAATTGATTGGACTCATCAGCCATGCCCTGCCTGTCTTATTCCTGGGTTTTGTCTTCACAGAGACTTGGAATGTGTCCCTCTGTCTCTGTCTGAGTCAGCCTCTCTGTCTTAATGACATAGTTTGCATATCTACTGGGCAGGCTGCCATGCTTGGAGCTGGTTTCTCTGTTCATGATCTTTTGTGGTAAATTTAGACCCTCTCCAGTGTTGCATGGGTCTCTCGATCTGTTTGGAGAGAGTAAACTTTTATTTAGCTTTTACTTACTGTTCATGGCCTTTTTAAAAGCAGTGTTTCTTCTTTAAGTGTTTTGCACATTTTGTTTCATTTGTATAGTTTTTTTTTTTTTTTTTGGGCAAATGGTACCTTTTTATTTTTCACTGGATTGCCTAGTGGTTTATTGCTAGTGTTTCGAAATGCAGTTGACTTCTGTCAGGTGATTTTTCATGAATTCTCCTAATTCATCTTTGAGTTTGAGAAGACAAGTCATATCATCTGTGCGTAATGACACTTTTCTTCCTTGAAGTTCTGTATATGCGTTGAAAAACTTGTGGCTAGGTTATACACAACAGAACATTCACCAATTCAAGTTCTGCATGTTTTCAGTGACACTGATTACCATCCTCACTGCACTGTTCCAGGTGATCCCAGCTTCATGTATATAAACTTAGTACCCCCTGAGCAGAAACTGAATTGTCTCATGTGCATGTGAAAGCTGGACAGTAGATAAGGAAGACTGGAGGTGGATTGTTGAACTATGAAATTATGGTGTTGGGGAAGAATGTTGAAAATACTGTGGACTGCCCAAAGAACAAACAAATCTGTCTTGAAAGAAGTACAGTCAGAAGGCTCCTTAGACACAAGACTGACAAGACTTATCAAATATTTAATATCGCTTTTCTCCTGTTTGAATAGATAACGTGTTTTCTCCCCGTCTCTAGGTTGTCTTTTAATTTTCTTGTTAAATTTCTTTGATGCATGAGTATTTCTAAGAGTTTTAGCACTTGCTCAGCCCTTGTGTTTCCGTATGTGACCTGAGATATGGGCTATGTTCTCTGCAGCTGGAGGGCTTGTTGTCTCAGCACCGTGCGTTGAAGGGACTCTTCCTTCCCCAGAGCCCTAGTGACACTGTGGGTTAAGTGTTGGGCTGCTATCTGCAGGGTGAGTGGATCAAATCTACCAGTGGGAGATAGATGAGGCAGCCTGCTCCTGGAAAGATTGCATTCTTGCAAACCCTAAGGAGCAGTTCTCTCTGTCCTGTAGGATCGCTGTGAGTCCGAATTGAGTTGAGGGCATTGGGTTTTGTGCCGTTGTTTTCAGTTGACCATTGTTGTTGTGTGCCACCGAGTCGGTTTCAACTCACAGAGACCCCATATAAGGTTTCCAAGGAGCCACTGGTGGGTTTGAACTGCTGGCATTGTGGTTAACAGTGCAGTGCTTATCTTATAGTATCATACCAGGACTCCATGGATGGGTTTATTTCTGGACTTTCAAATGAAGCTACTGGTGTTTGTCTGCCTCTTTCTGTACCAGTCCCATTGCTACTTTGAATGCAATGAGACCTCTATGTTTTGCCAACCCATGAAGCACCAGGACCTGAGCACACACTGTGGGGCTTACTGCCTGCTCTAGGGGAGGCCCCGTACTGCATTCATTATGCTATAAACCGACTGTGGTCCCTTCAGGGTTGCCAGTTTCATCTGATACAGGCCGCCTGTTAATTCGCCTTCTTGCTGTCTCCCCGACTTCCCTCTCCAGCTGTCTGTCACCATGTACTGTGACAGTAAGGGAGACGATGCTGTGTGAATCTTGTTGTAGGAACGGGAAAGTGAATTACTTGCTCCTTCCTGATGCCTCTCTTGCTCTTGGGTCTGGAGAGCTGTAGACCCTTTGATGGTTGCTCCTGTCCCAGGGATCACCTCTCCAGTGCCCCATGTGCCACAAAGTTGTGGTGTTGGTGCACGTGGCAGAATTAGGATGTTCTCAAAGCCCTGAAGTCAGAGCCTTTTAATTATTTCTTTTCGTAAGTGATCAGAGGTTCAACTTTCCATTTCCATCCACCTCGCTTTTTCGTATGTTTGAGCTTGTCCACTTCCTCACAAGCCTGAGCCTACCGTTTGTGTGGCCATGTGGTGGAAATATCTCCATGGCGTTTACACATGGAGACAGCTCCCCCAGCAGGCGTCGTTGAGCCCCTAGGAGATCCGTCTGTGGAAGACGGTCCTCATGTTTCCATTCTGGATGCTGAAATGGGCACGGAATCCACAGGGTTGCTGAGGCTCTCCGTCCTCACAGGAGCAGACGGTCTCATCTTTCTCCTGTGCAGCTGCTGCTGGGTTTGAACCGTCCACCTTTCAGTAAGCAGTGCACAGTGGCACTGTGTGGAGTGACCCCAGATTTCAAGTTCAGCCTGGGTTCCTGATCTGTGAGGCCTCTGTTTCCTTCTGGTCAGCCTGTGAGGAATGGCCCCTGTCACAGGGCTTCCCCCCGGGTGGCAGGGTAGGGGGTTCGCTGGTGCATTCTGACTCCTGGCGGCCCCTCACCGGGTATGACAGAGCAGGACTGTCTCACAGGGACTCCTGGGAACAGACGGCCAGGGCTTTCTCCACTGGCAGCTGATGAGTGCCGCACTGTGTGTGCAGCATTTCTCCCTAGAAGACCTCACCAGCCACCCGTAGGCTCCCCACGCTCCACTTGGGGTGGGGGTGAAGATGGCAGAGAGCTGGACCACTGGGCAGTTTCAGTCCCTGCCCAGCCGTTGCTGCTGCTCTGACCTTGGGTCTGCGTCAGAGTGTTCTGAGGAACCCCATGGTATCCTGGGGGCGGGGGCCTCATGAGTGGGAGTCTTTCCCCCTGCCGCCCTCAGCTGGACAGGAAGCAGCAGCACACAGGGGCCACTTTGTCCGACTTCCTTCCCTGAAAGTCCTCTCCTCGTTCCCTTTGCAGCGGAGATGCTGGGGAGGTGGTGGAGGCGCCTCTGGGCAGCCAGTCGGCCCCGACATCGGGGATGCAGAAGGAGAGGGGAGTGGGCGCTGGAGTTGTGCCTCTTCCAGGATCTTAGCGTGAGGCTTTGAAAATGCTTGCTCAGAAATCCGCTGTTTATGGTATTTTTTTGCCGGCCCTGGAACAGAACATTCCAAATGGCTAAATGTGTTCTTTGATGCAGAGCGGAGGCCCCCTGTGGCTGGTCCCTGCAGGAGGGACGGCGCCTTTGTCTGCAGTGGCTCTTGTGGTGTGTGATCAAATGACTGAGCACAGGAGTCCCCCACTCAGAGCCACCCGGCCAGTGCTTAGAGGCACACATGCTTCCCTGGGACGGTGGCTTGATGTTCGGTGACAAGGTACTAAGAAGGGGACATGTAACTCGAGTCTTTGATGTCCTTCTTGAAAGTGACAAGGAGCTGAGTGCAACTCAGAAGGTTGTGCTGGGGCCTGTTGTGTAATAAGGGAGACTAACTCAGGAGCCTCAGATGCATGTGAGAGCTGGACGGCCACTAAGAAGGATGAATTGGAACCATGGTGTCAGGGAAGACTGACGGCACATGATACAGGCTCCTCAGAAGTGAGCACGGTGAGACTGCCTCACACGCTTGGGAAATGTGATCGTGACTTTGGACTTGTAGCGTCCTGAGGGGTGAGAAGATGAATGTGAGGTATTTCTGAGGTAGCAGCGTGGGGGACTGAGCCGTGCCATTGCCTGTACCCCTGTAGACTGTAGCTGGGCAGCTGGTGATGAGTGCTGTGTGATCCCTGGAGAAAGCTCCTGGCAGGAAGTGGCTCTGCGTTTTCCACGTGCCATGGGTGGTGGTCTTTTTCACACACAGCGATAAGCATGTGGAGATGGTGTGCAGGGCCTAGGCCCCCATTAGCTGGTCCATGTGCCCCACACAGCAATGAGGCCCACCAGTGGATGGGCTTCAGGAAGTCAGGAGACAATATTGTCCATCCTTTCCCTCTCCAGCCCAAAGGAAGACAAGTTGTGGCTTCAAGGATGCTGAGTGGAGGCATGGGCCCCTTCGTAGTGATGGGCGTGTGACGTGGGCAGGTGGTGTGTGGAGGCTCTGCCCTGCTGTGTGTCAGTGCAGCCTGGAGGTCGCTTCTCCCCTGCTCCTCAGCGAGGTGGGAACCTGTGTGCTGAACCTGGCCTGGGATTGGCGTTTGTTCACTTTTCCAGATCCGGGACTGTGGCTTGGCAGTCTTTTCGAGGAGAAAATGTTTAAGTTCCACATTTATGGAACCAAGTCTGTGTGTTTTCCTGAACGAGGATCACCCTATGTGTGGTACCGGTGCGTCTCGTGTTACCCAGCTTAGCGTCATTGCGTTTTGTGGATACCACGTTCTTACAAATGGAAGGCCATGGTAATGCTGCGTCAAGCACACCCAACACCCATCAGCGCTGTTCTGCCAGTTTGTACTTCCTCCATTTTGTCATTGTCGCCAGATTCCCAACTTTTCCATCATGCTATTGCTCACACAGTAGACTACAGCGTAAACATAACTTTTATAAAAATCCACACAACTTCCTTTATTGCAACTTCTGCTTTATTGTGGGGTGTGGAGCTCACTTCCTCTCTGCTGGTGTCACCATCTCCCCTTCCCCTCAGCAGAGGTAATTCAGACTTCTTAGTCTGTTTCCCTCCTCAGGCATGCGGGGGCATCTGAAGAGCTGGGTGTGGGGCATCCCTCAATGGAGGAAACATGGGTCCAAAAGTCAGCTGGTTAGCAGAGGAAACGACTGTCAGAGAGACCAGCATGGTGGGCAGCCCCAGGCATCACAGCTGGCCCGGAACCTCCGACCCGGGACCATTTGACCTAGGGCCACCTCTGACCTGGAACCATGTGACCTGGGACTGGGAGAGCAGAGGAGGGGGGCACAGGGTGAAGACGGCAGAGAGCTGGACCACTGACTCCTCCTCTCAGCTCTACAGAGTGCTCAGGATCTCCCCTGAAATGCTGACCCTGAGGACCAAGGGGCCACGTGGAAACGGGTGGGGGTCATACTGTAGGGGCACCACCAGGCTCTCAGACGGGAGACAGCTCCTCGTGCTCCTGCTCCCAGACCCCTCCCACACCTGTGCACTAGACCTGCTGAGCTCTTTCTCTGGGATCCCCACCTGGACTGGGTGCCTGTCCTGCCGATGGAAGCCACCTGGACAGGTACCGAGCGGTGGACCTGGGTCTACAGAACCCAACTCAGGCTCCTGGCCTCCTGCTGTTAGGCATTCATCGGAGAACAGTGCCCGGACGCCTGCTCTGTGGGTGTGATGCTCCATGGGGTGGCTGTGGACCTTCGGCGTCATGTGGACTCTGCCCTGAGAAGCCTCGACGTCGCCCTCGAGACCACAATGTTCCACGTGGCGTCTGCCCAGAGCTGGCCCTTCTGCTTGGCCCAGTGGGGTTTCTTCTGCTCTCTGGTGCCGAGGACCATGCTTGTGGTCAGACCTGATTGTGTGTGCTGCCCAGCTCTCTGCAGGCCTGCTGCCCCTGCCCCTGGCCCTGGCCCTGCCCTGTCCTGATGGCAGCCTCTCAGTCTTGTGTTTCTTTGGTTCACTTTCCTCCTGTTTGTGCACAAGAAACACTTGAATTGGGCGGCGTTGTTGAGGGATTTTTGTGTTTGGATCACGCTGAAATGTTCAGCGCTCTCTAGGAATCTGTTGGTTTGAAATGAAACGTGTGTGACTACGTTCATGCATGTTACTCGCCCTGCAGGGATCTGTTTGGTGCCTGCTGGGTCTCGGGTGCGGTGCTGGACGCTGAGCCTACATAGTGGGCCAGCCTGGGGACCAGGGGGTTGGATCCCAGGGCTGGTTTTGCCAGTGTCCACTGTGTTCCAGGATTGAAAGGTGTCACCTCTCTTGGCCGCTGTTCCCCATTTATAAACAGCACAGTCGATGATGGTTTGGAGGGATCTAGACAACCCAGCCTGGTGGTATTTAGGAACCTTGGCTGCCGAGAGTGGGAGGGACTTCTAGGACACAGGAACAGTTGACTTCGCAAGGTCGGCTTTTTAGGGGACACTGTGATTCCTTTCTTTTTGGAGTTTTGTTCCTCAGCACCAGCGGCCCACAGGGAGGGAGGGGACATCAGCAGAGTTGTCACCGAGGGAATGGTGCTGACGTGCGAGGTGGAGACCCCTGAGAGCACAGAGGAGATGAGGTTGGGGGAGGGGGGGTCAGTGTAGCCAGAACATGGGTGGAGGATGTGTTTAACTATGTCATCTTGGATAGGAATACTTTTCGAGGGATTTTTAAAACAAAAACCTGTCTTATGAGAGAAACTCAGAGCATGCATACTCACTCACCCATCAGTTCATTCCCCCTCCCACCCATTCCCCTTCCTACATATCCACCCCCCGCTCATTCCCCTACCCACTTGTTATTATCTAGTCACCTGCCAATTCATCCACCAACCCCCATGTATTACCTAGTCACCCACCTATGCAGCCATCTGCCCACTCCTCTGTGGATCTGTGGAAATAGCCTGAGAGCCAAGTTCAGCCGACCTGCCCGACATAGCCCTGGCAGCCGTGGGGAGTACTTCTCCATGGGCCTCTTTCCCGAGCGCCAGCTCAGATGGAGGCAGGAGCCTAGGGGCGGGCCAAATGTACACATTGCTTGTCAGTCAAGATCATTTGAATTTTCCCAGCACATTGCATTGTCATTGATCCTTGTTTTCATTTGCATTTTAAAGCTAGATACAATGAAGACTATTAGTAGCCTGTATTTCACACAATAGAATGAAAGCAGCTTCAACTTTCCCATGTTTCTCTGGCTTCACTAATCCCCTGTTGGATTTTCTTCCAGATCTTTGAGAGGATACTGTTTATATGGGCAATCCGTCACCCTGCCAGCGGCTATGTCCAGGGAATGAACGACCTGGTCACACCTTTCTTCGTGGTCTTCATTTGCGAACATATAGGTAAGGTCACACTGTAGTCAGGAAAAGTAAGAACGTCGGTGGACTTGATTTGTTCCTGCGCAGATTCGTCATTGTTCTGTGGGGTGGATCCCGACCCTTGGTGACCTTGTAGGGCACGGTAGAACCTGCCCCCAGAGGGTTTCCAGGGCTGCCGTCTGTACAGAAGCAGGCTGCCGCATCCTAGGGTCTCTGGGTTGTCAGCCGAGCGCCTGAGCACTGTGCCAACAGGACTCCTGACATTAACCACCACCGAACCCTCATCTGTTCAGTTGATTCTGACTCTGCCGACAGAACAGGGCAGAACTGCGCCGTGGTGTTTCCTAGGCTGACATCTCGACAGTAGCTGACTTGCCATCACTGTTAGAGTCTCATGCTCTCAGTGCCGAGTAATATAGTGAGTGAGTGCTCCTGGGCATACCAGCTTTTCAGACTCCACCTTCAATCTGTGTGCTTAGCTATGACGGTGTTCAGTGTGCTTGTGATGACAGCTATTTTCTTGGTGACGCTTTTCGACAAGAACACCTCTTGTTCATTGTGTGTCTACGGCATCTCATCAGGTTCCTGCATCGGATACCGAGTAGTGCTCTGTTTCTGGGGAGATTAATGGCAGTGGGGCATTCGTGGGGCGGAGGTTTAGGTCGCGCCGTTTCTCTCTGCTGACATCCCATTCTTTGTCTCTGTCCCTGTGGTCAAGTGTCAGAGCCTGATGGATTTGGAACGTGTTTTACGTTTTTGCTCTGACTTCTGAGAATATAAGTGACGAATGTCCGTTACTAGTCAGCTAGGAATAGCAAGTCGATTGTAAAGGAGGGGCTTTGTTCCCCAGTGTTTGTGTTTGAATGCGGTTTTCATGGTCTTGACTGGGCCTTTTGCCTGTGGTGTTTGCTTGTCTCTATGAGAGTGTGACTTTAGCCATTTCTATCTCTGGACTGCGTCAGAATTCTGTTGTTGCCTTGGTCTGGAGAGACTAGCTCTGATCGAGGACAGGCTATCCTCTGGAGAGGAGGACAGATCTGCCTGTGAATTCATTGCCATTTCATAGGCGGCCTCTCCGTTAGTGCACAGCTAATGAGAAGAGTGGCCGCCTCCCCCATCGCCGCCTAGTGGGCCAGGCCCGCTCAGGAGCACTGCCTCGCCGCTCCCTCCGCTGGCGGGTAATGAGCGTGCTCTCGGTGATCCTGGGACAGTAGGATCTGTCAGCAGATCTCAGAGCTGTTAATTGAAACAAGTTCAACTGAGATGTGATTAGAGAATTGATATTCCATGTTAAATAGACCATTTAATTAATGTGGTAAATAAGTTTGTCTTAACTACTTTACCACCAACTTATGTTGTAAAACCCGAATGATTCTTAATGCATCTGCCAGAATGAGCAGCAAGCTGAGACGAAGGGACAAGGGTGCGGTGCTAATTGTCCAGGAAGAGGACAGAGACGGCAGAAGATGGGGGCACGTGCCGCAGAGATCCTGTGCACAAGTGAACACAGAACATGCATGCACACGTGTTCACATCCTCAGGTGGATGCACACACAACACACACACACAAGTGTGCGCACACACAGACACATGTGTAGACACGAGTACACACCGACACACAAACACAACACTATGTACATGTGGACACATACCTATATACAGAGGTGCACACACACGTAAACACAAGTGTACACACGTACACACTCCAAACATAACAATACACACACTAATGCGTGCACATACATGTTCATGCATAAGAACACACATACACACTTGTACACATCCACACACAAAGGCACATAAGTACACACACATGTGCTCAAGAACACATACATACACAACTGTACACAAAGACAACACACATAAACAGAAGTGTGCATCCTTGCATGTAATACACAAACAAAAAAATCCATGTACATATATACATACACATACACACTAATGAACACACATGTACTTGCATATGTGCACAAACAGGTGTGTACAAGCCTGTACTTTTGCATGTACACACAAACATGAACACAGTCCACACGTGTGCACACACAGACCAAAGAACACACAAGTGCACACACACAAGATTTATACATGTTTACACACAAGTATTGTTGTTAAGTGCTGTTGAGTCAGGTCTGACTCATGGTGACCCTCTATAGGGTTTCTGAGGAGCGGCTGGTGTGTTTGAACCACTGACCTTGTGGTTCAAATTGGCCTTGTAGTCCAGTGCTTTATCTCACCCCAGGACTCCACGTATACACACATGTATTTACACACATGCACCTGCACACACAAGGACACCCATGTACTCATGTACACACGAGTGTATGCATTTATACACACATTTAGAGCATATGCACACACGCACAGAGATCTGCACACAACACAGGACCACACAAAATGTACACACAAGTGCACACATGCACCTAAGGACCTAAATATTCACATGTACACACACGCAGGAGAGCTCATGGATGTACACAGACACAAGGACACATGTATATGCACTTGTGTGCACACATGCATGCACACATGCACACCCAGGAACAAACATACCTGTGCACACACAAGTATACTCATATACGTCACACACACAATTATGCACACATGCCAATACACACAAACATAAGCACTGTGTGCATAGAAAAGCAAGAATACACACATATATACACATATATACATGTATGTACACACAGAAGCCCAAGAGCACACACAGACACGCACACCAGTGTGCACATACAAGAGTCACTCATGTGCCGAGAGGAGGCACAGTGTAGCTCACACATCCTGCAAACAGGAGCCTGCTGTGTGAGCAGGACACCTTTCAGTGTGGGTCCTGTCTCTCCATGATGATCCATGCGTTTGGAGCCCAGTTTGATGGTTTGGTCCCTGCCTCCCTAAGAGACTCTTCAAGGTGATTGGGTGATGGGTGAGTTTGGTTCCTGGCCTTCCATGATGACTGGTGGTTTGGGTCCCGCTTCTCCCAGGTGATTGGTTTCTCTCATTCCTTTTAGGGGTTGTAGACCAGACACTGTTCTGTGGTGATGGCAGTGGATGGGAGATGCCTGACTTCTTTCAGGTACAGAAGTGTTGGGTCGTGGACTTGTGCACCCAACACCAGGGGATGCCCATGCTGGGGCAGATCTTTGGTGGAAGACCATTCTGTTCCATTCAGTAGGTGCCGATGGGCTTCGTGTGTCTGACCTTGGCTGGGTGGCTGAATCCTGTCTGCTTGGAGCTTATGGTTTAGTATGGGAGACAGATGGTAACTGTGTAAATTAAAAGTGTGATGACAGGACTTGAGGTGCACACTCTCTGGGGGTGTCATATCACAGATAGGCCGACAGCAGTGAGACAGGACAGGGCCTAACACAAGAGCTGTAGGTGTGTGGCCGTGAGATGCTGAAAACCCTCTAGACACAGGAGACCTGCTGAGAAGCTTCTAAAACCAGAAAACATGCTGAGACCCCCTGGACCCAGGAGACCTGCTGAGAACCCTCCTGGACTCAGGAGACATGCTGAGACCCCCCTGGACCCAGCAGACATGCTGAGAAGCCCTGAGGCCGAGGAGACAGAGAGGAAACTGTGACACTTGAGATGGCGTGGGGTGACAAGGGGCGGCAGAGATGGTAACAGCTGGTGGCACAGTGGACTTCCAGCCCATGGTACAAGGTAGCTGCAGTGGGCGTGCTGAGCCCTTGGAGTGAGAGAACTGAGAGCCTTTGGGCAGAAGGCTTCCTGTTGGGTGGTGGTCCTCTCAGCACATAGTGGGCAAGCTGAAGTTTCTTTAACCCCTGCCTGAGCTTGGCAGTGGCCAAGCTGAAGGGCCGAGGGCCAGAGAGAGACTTGTTAGAAGGTTCCTGCTACATCTTAGGGAAAACTGTCTGGGCTGAAGAACTGTATCCCAAGTATTTCTGATCCTAAATTAAAACCCACGTGGGATAAAGAACATCATATGGGAGGACATCCAAAGGTCATTAAAAAGACAGGAAAGAAAGAAAAGACCAAAATGGATGTCAGAAGAGACTCTAAAACTTGCTCTCGCGCGTAGAGAGGCTAAAGTGAAGGGAAGAAATAATGAAGTGAAACACCTGAACAGGAAATTTCAAAGGGCTGCTGGAGACTACTAGGATTATAATGAAATGTGCAAAGACCTGGAGCTAGAAAACCCAAAATGAAAGAACATGCTTAGTATTTATCAAGCCTTCACTTGCCGTACTGAAAGATTCTATTGGCAAACGGAGGAACACCATGGCTCTGTAAGGTAACAGCTGGACTGTGAACCACATGGTTGGCAGGTCAAGCCCACCAGCTACACCACGAGGCTTTCTGCTCCTGCAAGGATTTACAGCCTTGGCTGGCGAGGAACTCACCCTCATGGCCCGACTTTCTGCCAAGCAGTAGATAGGTAGATGGGACCGCACCACTGGTAAGGTGTGCTTACTATGAATGATGGACTGGTCAACCATTCCAAATCAAAAGGGCAGCGTGGACCTGAAAGTAGAACTAGGAACCCCAGGGAGGGAGTAGGGTAACTGTTGTTGCCTGGGGGGGATCCCAGTCATTCGCATGAAACAAAGTGCATGATTTGTTCAATGTAGAACTGCTGATCTTGTCTGCAAACTGCCACTCAATTCACAATAAAAAACTTAAAAAAACAAAACAAAAAACAATTACAGCCTAGGAAACCCTAGACAGGGTCTCTATTAGTTGGAACTCGCTCAACAACACTTAACAACAGCAACATGGGCATCATATTGAGTGAAATAGAAAACATCCAGAGACGATGGAAGGAATACACAGAGTCACTGTACCAAGTGAGAACAGTTGGCGCTTAAACATCTCAAGAGGTAGCATGTGATCAGGAACCAGATAAGAAGTCCAAACTTCACTGAAACCATTGGTGAAAAATAGGATGCCGTGAATTGATGAAATACACATTTTGGAATCTTTCAACAAACTGAGGCACTCTGGCATTTTTGCTAATTTAGAAGATAACTTCCTGGCTAGCTGATTGAAAGAGATCCACATTTGTGCCCATCTAAAGAGTTATGGGAGTCCTGGATTTGTGGTGCTGTGGACTAATGCACCAGACTGCAAGATTGTTTAAACTGCAAAGTTGGTGGTTCATGCTCCTTGGAAACCCTATACAGTGTCACTGTGGGTCAGAATCGACTCGACGGCACTTAACAACAACAACAACAACAACAACAAAAGAATTATGAGCTAACAGAATGTAGAAATCATCGAACAATATCACTAATAGTCACGTGCAAACAAAACTGCTGATGTCAGATAGATTTTGGCTGAAAGTAGAGAATACCAGAAAGCTGTTTACCTGTGCTTTATTGACTACGCAAAGGCTCTCACCTGTGTGGATCATGACACGCTATGGACAACATTGTAAAGAATGGGTATTTTGGAAGACTTGACTGTTCTCAGGAAGAACCTGCACATAGACCAAGAGGCAGTCGTTCAAACAGAACAAGGGGACACTGAATGGTTTAAAATCTGGAAAGGTGTGCGCCAGGGTCGTATTCTTTCACTATGCTTATTCAGTCTGTATGCTGAGCAAATAATCTGAGAAATTTGATTGTATGAAGAAAAACATGGCATCGGGATTGGAGGAAGACTCATTAACAACCTGCGACGTGCAGATGATACAACCTTGCTTGCTGAAAGAGAAGACTTAAAATACTGATGAAAACCAAAGACCACAACCATTAGTATGGGTTACACCTCAGTGTAAAGAAAACAAAAATTCTCACTACTGGACCAATAAATAACATCATTAAAGAAAATGGAGAAAAGACTGAAGTTGTCAAAGACTCCATTTTGCTCAGGTCAACCATCAACACTCACGGAAGCAGCAGTCAAGAAATCAAGTGATGTTTTGTATTAGACAAATCTGCTGCACCGGACCTTTATTAAAGAATGTTAAAGAGTAAAGAACCAGTTTGAGGACCAAAGTGCACCTGACCCAAACTATGTTATTTTTAATTGCCTCATATGCATAGGAAAGTTGGGCAATGAATGAGAAAGACCATAGAAGAATAGATGCATTTGAATTATGGTGTTGGAGAAGAATATTGGAAGTACCATGGACTACCAGAAGAACAGAAAAATCGATCTTGGAAGAAGTATAGCTGGAATGCTGCTTAGAAGCCTGGACTTTGAACATATTGTCAGGAGGGACTAGTCCAGGGAAAAATACATGCTTGGTAAAATGAAGCATCAGTGAAAAAGAGGAAGACCCCTAAAGAGATGATTAGATATAGTTGCAGCAGCAGTGGGCATAGGATGGCATAGGACTGGGCAGTGTTTCGTTCGGTTGTGCTTGGGCCGTGTGGAAACCGACTTGGCAACAGCAACAATGATCCCTTCCCTAATCAATTCACCATGTGACTGTTGGTGAGTTCTGTATGGCCGTCCTACTGAATCCTTGAACCCAGCAGGCCAGCAGAGAGTGCTGTGAGAGGGATGGCTTCTGCTAGAATTGGTGACAAGACTGGAGCGTGGCGCTACGTCTGACCTCTGTCTCACAGGACTCCACTTTGGGCAGTTGGTCTTGATCTTCTGCCCTTCCTGAAGTTAGAGGAGGTCAGCTGGGCCTAGTGAGATGCCGTGGGGCTTGGTAGGGGAGGCAGAGATGAGCTCGGGGGTTTTTTGCAGGGGAGCAGCACATGGGCCTGGGCCTGGACACGGAGGCTTGGGGCTGATTGCAATCTGCATGGTCTGCCTGCACTCCCTCCCTGTGGGGATGACGCCGCTGTCCAGGGTGTACAGTGGAAATCGGGGTGAGGAGGAATGGGCCAGGGGAGTCCCCAGTGCCCCCATGCTCTGCATTTGCTTTCACCCCGTCTGTGCCTTGTGTGGTCAGCAGGGCAGGACTTGGGGCTCCTCCTCATTATTCTGATCTGCTCTGAGTCCCCATGTGGCTGCTGGCCAGGAGCCCAGGCTTAGCTCCAGTGGGGGAAGAGTACTTCCCAAGCCCCCGCCTCTGTTGTTCCACCTACACTCACTCCCTGTGAGCTCCCAAAAAGATGGGCAGTCTGGGAGACCCTACCTCACAGGGTCACTGTGAGCTGGGATCTACTCAGGGGCTGTGTGTTACCTTTTTCCTTTGGTTTCCTTGCATGTCCTGTGACTCAGACAGACTTGTGTCTCCATTTAAACACCTTGTGACAGTGATTAGAATAAGGGGCTTGTTGTTAGAAGTTGGGTACCATGGCGGCTGCAGACACTGCTACTGGAACAACCTGCTGGTTTCCTTCCGGCCTGTAGGTCTGCTCCCTTTCCTCACAGCAGGGATCCCTCTGCTCTTCCGACATCCATTTGGGTCGTCTTTTGTTGTCTTCTTAATGACTTTTTACTTCGTATCTGAGGGCCTTGTTGTCATGCAGTTTGCTCTTCAATGCATCCCAGTCGAATGTGTCAAATCTGGTCCTGAGATGGCCTTGAAGTTCAGGTAGGATACACTCAAAGTCGTGCTTTGATTCTCGGGCACTTGTCTGATTTTCTTTAGCTGAAAGTGGTTGGCATCTGGCCTGGTTCTGACTGATGGCAGGGAGCTTCGTCTTCGCCTTATCTATCCCATGGTTGTAGTCACTGGATTCCCGTGCCTTCTGTCTGGGGAGGTCCATACCTCCAGTCACAGTTTGTGTTGTTGACAGTGATATTTACAACAAAGTAACTGGTCTTTCAGAATTCTGTCATGTGATCTGCAGCATCGTTTCTATCACCAAAGTAGCATTTTCCAATGAGTCTTCCTTCTTGGTTTCCAGCCTTCGCATTCCGATCACCAGTAATTATCAGTGCATCTTCATTGCATGTTTGGTCTATTTCAAGCTGCAGACTTTGGTGGAAATCTTTGGTTTTAGTGGTTGGTGTATAAATGTGAGAAATAGTCTTACTAAATGACTTTACTTGTAGGTGTTAGGGTTCTATCCTGTCACTGACAGTATTATGATTCAAGTAGGCTCTTGAAATGCTCTTTTTTTTAAGTGAAAGATGCAACTTTATCTCTCTTCAGTTTTCATTCCCAGCATATTAGCTCATATTCAGAAGGGATAATGGCAGTCCATTTCAGCTTAGTAATGACTGGACTATCACCCTTCAAGTGTTCCATTTTCTTTTGGACATATACTGTACATGCCATGGCACAATTATAAATGGATGTTCCGCTGTTTCGTCTGCGTTTGAGTAGTGTCTGAACACTACATGAAGGTCTGGAAGCTTTCCTCCAGCCACATCTTTAAGGTCAACCCCACTGTGAGAAGGCGACTCTTCCCCAGTCCTATTCTGAGTATCCTCTAACCTGTGGGGCTCATCTTCCAACACTCCACCTGACAATGTTCTGATGCTATTCATGAGGTTTCCACAGTCTAGTTTTCTCAGAGTGCATCTCCAGGTCTTCATTCTTTGTCTGTTTTAGTTGGAAGCTCTGCTGAAGTGTGTCCACCCTGGGTAACACTTTTGGCGTTTGAACTGTGGTGGATGGTGTCCAGCATCACAGCAACATGCACGTCGCCACCGTACGACAGACTCACACAAGGAGTGGTGACCATTTGTCGTCATCATTAAGTAACGTTTAGGTGGTTCTGATTCATAGTGACCCTGTATGAAGTTTCTGAGGACTGGCTTAGGGGTTTGAGCCACTGACTTTGTGGCTTAGCAGTTCAGTGCTTATCCTACAGCACCACACCAGGACTCCTCCATCCGTTGTCATAGTTGGTGTTAAGTGCTGTCTAGTCGATTCCGACCCATAGCAACCTTGTATAGGGTTTCCAAGGAGCATCTGGTGAGCTTGAACTGCTGACCTAGCAGTTCAAATGACTTTGCAGTCTGACGCATTAGCCCACAGCGCCACGCCACACTATTATTCCTTGTTGTTGTTGTTAAGTGCCGTCAAGTTGGTTCTGACCCATAACGACCCTGCATAGGGTTTCCAAGGAGTGACTGGTGAGCTTGAACCACCGAGCTTGTAGTTCAAACGGCTTTGCAGTCTGGTGCGTTAACCCACAGCGCCACACCAGGACTCCTTAGGGAGGTGCAAATCAAAGCTGTAATCTGATAGCACGTCACAACCTTCAGGATAACTGTTTTCAACAACGTGGGAAATTAAAACCCTCACGGTTCCCTGGTCAACCAAAACCCACTGTCCCTAAGTCAGTTGTAGCTCAGAGCAGAGCTGCCCTTCAGGTCTCCAAGGCTGTCAGTCTTTAACGACACCGGTGACCTTGTCTTTCTCGTGTGGAATGCCAAGTGCGTTTGTTTGGTCACTGTCCTTTTGGCTAGCTGTGGAGTACTTCAACCACTGTGCCAACAGGTTGGTGTGTGAACTCACTGAACCACTTTGAAAAGCACTCTGGCACTCCTTCGGAGCGTTAAACACAGAGGTGGCCTGTTGATAGCTACCATTGGTTTGATTCTGGTATGACCCAACCAGAACTTGGACGTGAATACTGTATTTTCACCCAAGTAATGCACACTTGGTCTGTTTCTTTGTCAGTTACATCCTCCTCCCAAGTGAGTTTCATAAGCACACTCCGCTAATTTTTATATATGTGGCTGTAAAAAATTAGCATAGCACAAGTTTTGAAAATACCCTGGGGAGGGCAAAGTTGACATAAGAATACTTACTTATTGTTTGCATAAAATTACTTATTGATAGAAGCAAAAAGGAAAACACATGACAATGCAAATGTCCTCCAACTCATGTTATGTTAAACTGTGGTGTATCCATATGGTGGGATCTTTGTTGTCAGTAAAGATGAGACAATGACACAGGCTACAACATTGATGAACTTTTAAGATGTAGGGGACAACAGAGACCCCATCTTCAAATATATGAATACTGTGGAGTCCTGGTGTGGTGCTGTAGGATAAATGCTGGACCACAATAAGGTCAGTTTGACGGCAGGGTTGGCAGTTCAAATCTACCAGTCACTCCTGTAAAGACTTTATTAAATCCTAAGAGGAGCACAAAGTCCATGACATTGAAAGTGCCATGGACTGTCAAAAGAACCAACAGATCTGTGTTGGAAGAAGTGCAGCCAGAGTGTTCCTTGGAGGCCAGGATGGCCAGACTTCATCTCTCATACTTCAGACATATTGTCAGGAGGGACCAGTCACTGGAGAAGGATAACATGTTTGCTAAAGTGGTGGGTGAGAGAAAACGAGGAAGACCCCCAGCGAGATGGATTGGCAAAGTGGCAGTGTCAATGGGCTCAAACATGGCAACCATAGTGAGGTTGGCCCAGGAACAGGTAGTGTTTCGCTCTGTTGTGCAAAGGGTCATTATGAGTCAGTACCGACTCCATGGCACCTAACAACAACAAAGAGGACTAAACACAAGAAAAAGTCAAACATACATCACCTGGGTGAGGGGACTCAGATGTGAGCTTGCAGTGTTCTAGCTCCACATGGTGACTTTATGGAGCCCTGGGAACAAAACCTGTTGATTCTGGCACCCAGGCAGTGGGAGTGTCTTCCCCAGGAAGTTACCCTGTGGAGCTGTGTGTCAGTCCCGTGAGTACTGAGAAGCACCAACATGGGTCCTTTAATGGGTGAATTGTGTGTCATGTTTACGTCTCAGAGAAGAGCCGTATCACCCATTATCTGGAGGTGCCCTAATTTCCAGGTGTCCTACTAACGAACATCTCGGTGGTTTCTCCCTTTTCACCACTAGGAATGGTGCGGTGTGCGGTCTCACTGTGCCTAAATCCATGAGTGTGTTTCTGATTTTTCTCTTGGACGCCTTTGTAGAGAAACGCCAGGATCAATGGCAGCGAGTGTTCCTCCATCCTGCTCTCGTTTGTGACTTTGGTTTCCACAAAGACGTTCTGATACGTGCTCTCAGCAGCCATAATGAGAGGCCACCAGCTCTCCCTGTCCCCGCTGGCCCTGCACAGTGGCGGGCAATAGGATCTAGGTGTGGATGGGCACAGAACGGAGCGGGCATGTGTCCTCCGCATGGACCGACTTGAGGCTGTTCCAGCTTGATCAGAGCTCCAGGATGTTAGCCGACTCAGTGAATTAGTGCAGGAGCCAGGAGCCGTTAATGCACTCCTTGGTATTGATGTTTGAATTTTCAATCTGAAGGGACTGAATTCAGCTGGCCTAATTAGAACTCGGCAGTGCCGGGGTGAGCGCAGGAGTAATTGCACTGGAGCGTGGGGGTTGTAGCCCTTGAGCTGCGTGTGCTCCTCTTATAGATGAACATTTGACACGCCCTCCCGTCCGCACGTGGTACACAGGCCCACGTGACACATCTGGAGGCTGCTGGCGCTTCAGGAGAGCCCAGCTGGGCATCATCCAAGTCTCACAAGCACAAACCTGTGAGAGCCGGAACTCAGCAGGACTGCGTTGTTTCCGTGGTCTCATGAGTTCCCGCTTTTGGACAGGGTGCAGTGTGTGCATTCTATCACCTTCTATTAGTGGAAACTATTGTTGTTGTAAACGCCGTTGAGTTGGTTCTGACTCATAGAGGCCCTGTATATGGTTTCCAAGGAGTGACTGTTGGGTTTGAACTGCTAGTCTTGTGGTTAGCAGCTCAGTGTTCTCTGTTAGTGGAAAATGTTTAGAATTTTCCTTTTCTGACAGGTTTCTGTCTCACACAGGTTCCAGCTTTTGCAGGTTTTAAGGTGCTTTCTCAGGGAGACCAATGCCAGTATTCCTTCCAAATGTTGGAAATCCTGTGATGCCCTAAACCACCCAGAAACCAATATGGTTTCTTGTTGCGCTTTTGCACCGATTTCCTGGCCATGGTGTCCACTCTGCCCTGCTCACCGCAGCCTCCCGTCTTGATAATGAAGCCTTTTGTGTCATGCATGATCCCTAACGCTCACCGACTGTGTGTGTCCTCTGGGCTGAGCACAGGACGCACTTGTCAGATAGTG
This sequence comes from Chrysochloris asiatica, assembly GCF_000296735.1. Lineage (NCBI taxonomy): Eukaryota > Metazoa > Chordata > Mammalia > Afrosoricida > Chrysochloridae > Chrysochloris > Chrysochloris asiatica. The sequence continues at coordinate 4,257,667 of NW_006408615.1, read as the reverse complement.
AGAGTTTTACAAGTGAAAGGTTTGTGGTAGCCCTGTGCCGAGGCACGGTTTGGGGATGAGGTTTAATGTGAGGTGGTGGGTGGTTAGGACTGCTCTGGAAATCTCCCCAGTCATCAGACTTGGTGTTTGCAGCTCTGAGTCCTGGCATTTCTCCGTTTGGTTTTCCCTTTTGCATTTCAGTGCTGGCTTCCTTGTCCTCGGAGTGCCAGCCAAGACCTAGTTGGGATGGGTTTGGTTTAGGGTTCATGAGCGCTGTCCCCTCCTTGTCTTCATCCCTCCGTGGAGGGGACTCACGTAGTGAAAATTGTGCATTAAGTTCCTTGTGTCACTTTGATAGTTCTCACAGCAGCCCTCAGTGAGTTGGGATGGGTTCAGTTTAGGGTTTAGGGTTCATGAGCGCTGTCCCCTCCTTGTCTTCATCCCTCCGTGGACGGACTCACATAGTGAAAATTGTGCATTAAGTTCCTTGTGTCACTTTGATAGTTCTCACAGAAGCTCTCAGAGAGACTGCTCAGAGTACACAGAATTTGACCTAAATAAACGGAGTCCAGATGGACAGACTTCTCTGGGGTGTGTCCATTGGGGAGCTCACCCCACAAACACATGGAAGGAAGGAGACACAGTGGATACAGACCCACAGAAATCATGTAGAGAGAGACTCCGTGACCCCAAAGTCACGCCAACCCTGGTCCACTGCCGTCGAATAGCTTCCTCCTCAGAGTGGTGCTGGACAGGGCCTCTGAGACGGTCAGTCTCTGCAGGCGTGGACAGTCTCAGCTTTGTCCTGTGGAGCACGGCTGGGTGTGGTGTGTGAATTTACTGGATAGGGCTTTTCTATCCCAAGTCTTCCTAATTCCCACCAAGTGATCCCATGGGACCATGGAAATAAGGTCTTCAGGACTGTAAGGCCAGGACTTCTGGTGTGGTGCTGTGGCTCTCTGTGTGGTCTGCATTCTGCAACTTCAGGTTCAACTGCACATAACTTTCCACTGCTCCTTGGAAACCCTATACAGGGTCGCTATGGGTCGGAACCAACTCACCAGCACTTAACAACAACAAGAAGAAGGCTGGGATAGACTAGTGTTACCCTCCAGCTAGGTTTACAAGGAGCCATCTCAGAAGCAGAGACAGAGACCCCAGGACCATTAAGAAGGAAGCGCATGAGCGGAGTGTGAGATCGCTACCTAGAGAAACAGCAATGGCAGAGGCGGGGGCAAGGAGAGACTGAGCAGCTTCAGGTTTTAGTCCCACATACTGAGTAAAGTCGAGTGCATGTGGGCAGGACACGGGCTTTCACAGACTGGCTAAAAGAACTTTGTAACACTTGCTGGAGTAGGACAGGGGCCAAGTGACCACAGGGCTGAGAGGCCAAAGACTAGAGTGAGGTATGCCTGCAGTCTGGCATACACCAGGTGTTCCTGATGGAGAACTGCTGTATCCTGATTGGTTTTGATCCTGGATTACACCCTCTTCACTTCCCTAATAAGTCCCATAATGATGAATATTGTCTGTGAGTACTTTGTGGCAATGGATTTTGGCAATGGATTGTTGAACCCAGATGTGAAGCAGAGAGGGCTGTGGGAAGGCTGGTTGGTGTCAGAACAGGTTAAAGAAGGTTGCAGGGTGGAGGCATGTCTGATCTCTGCTCTGTAGGAATCGGTCTTGGACTGATTTTGAGTTTGATTCTCCTTGGCCCCTGTGAAGTCAGGGGAAATAAGACACGGTCTCCACATGGTTTTTTCAGGGGTTTTGAGCCATTAACCTTGTGGTTAGCAGCCCAATGCCTAACCTCCAGTGCCACTAGGGATCCTTACCTGGTATTCTGACACACCGTGGTCTATCCATACAGTGTTAGCTGTAGGCCAGAACAGAGGTGTTTCTGCAGGAAGAATCTAACTTGGGGGATCCCCTTGCTGCCTTAAGATCCTTCTCAGATTTTGAAATGTCCTGAGTGGTAGAGGTGCCTCCCGACCAACCCTGAGGATGTGTATGGGGAGCTGGCCAGGCCACAGAGACCACCTCAGGAAGGGCCCTAGAGGACGGAGTGGAACTGGCCCATGGAGACTCCAGGCTGTATCCAGGAGCGAAGTGGAGTTTCCGATAACAATCCAAACAGAGAGTTTATTGAAGGAGCAAAGGTATCCGGCATCGGGTCACGTTCTGTGAGGCTTCTCCCGAGCACATTGGTGAAAGGACATGCTCACAAAGCCTAAATGCAGAGGGTCCAAGAACTAACCAGGAAAGGTGCTGATTGGTCGACATGTATACAATCGTGATTTAAACAGACACCAGAGAGCAGCAAGGCCCCTTGCATGGTATTCCGCATGCTGCCAACTTTGAGTCCTTTACTAACTTACTGTGTGGACATTTAGGTGGGGGCCGGCGTGAATGCTCTCGCTGGGAGCACGCTGATGGGAAGGCAGAGGACGGAGCTGTCTGAGTTCCCACGAAGCCGTGAACAGGAAAACGACGGAGTCTCTCCTCAGCTCTGGGCCTGCTTGAGGGGCTCAGCTCTGCTTCTCTTCCTGTGAGGTCAGAGTTCTCTGGGCATCAGTGTCAGCTCAAGCCCAAGAGCTCACCTCACATAACATGTGGTCTGTCTGTCCAATGGTCCATGCAGGGGGCTTAGCCTGTGGTGTGTGCAGTTGTTTCTCGTCTTACCTGGGGTGGGGCTGAGGAAGAGGGAGAGGAGGACGTGGCGTCTGCTCAGTGTGACTGCTGAAGTTTCCGGTTAGGGGTTGCTGGTTAGCTGAGGCCAGAGAGTGGTCATGATGGTTTTGTGTCAACTTGGCTGGGTCAGGATTCTCAGTGGTGTGGCGATTGAGATGTAGCTTTCTCCACAATGAGAGCTAATAGGATCTGTTCAGTTCTCTCATGAGATCTGCTCGGAACAGTCAGTTGAAAGCGATTTTCCTTGGGGACGTGTCCCACTTGCCGTATACTGGACACTTGGGCAAAGCTTGCTGGCTCTCTGCGGGGTCTGGATTCTTCATCTGGCTCATCATCCGACCTCTCTTTTCTGGAGTTCGGGCCTGTGGCCTGCTCTGTGGTCTGCTGATCCTGAGTGTTGTCAACAGAATGCTTGATTCCGTGTCCAGCTCGCTTGCCTGTTGCCTGACCTGTCCATCTCGGTTCATCAGCCCTGCAGCTACGATTCAGAAGCCTCCAGCTTGCCATCTGACCCACAGACTTGCCCTGTCTACAGCTGTGTGAGCTGGTTCCTTGCTGTGAACCTCTCTGTATGTATACATACCTGCTGGAAAAAGATGGGGCTTTCTGTTCCTGTGAAGATGGAAACCCATGGAACCCTGTGCAGGGTTGCTGTGAATCCGAACCGACTTGAGGGCACGTAGCAGTTACAATATACACATAACTCCGCCTCACTGACATTACTGCTGTAGGGAACTCAGCCCAAGATGTGGAAGCTAAGGCCACAGCGCCAGGTGACCATGGACCTTGATGGAGAGTTTCTGACCACACCCTTGTCAACCTGGAGTGGCCAAGCTTGTCTGCTCACTGTCATTCCACTGGCAACTGGCCTCATGGACAAGGACCACTATCGCTGACGTCAGCCACGCGGAGTGGATGTAGAAAAAAAGATTGATGTTTTTTCTACCATAGTTCCTATCCAGACATCGGTGCAGATGATCTACATTTGAATGATCAGCTTTGGTCAGAAATGCAAGAAGCCAGGTGATGTCCTGAGAAACAAGCAAGGCAGCATGGACGCTCTTGTTGAGACTGAGACTGGACGTAGCCCCGAGTAGCCTCTGCGTCGTGTCATGGTTGAGGAGTGAGTGTTGCACCCTCTCGTGGAAAGCACCAGGACACAGCCCGGGAGTGTCAGAAGCTCTTGGAAAACCGTCAGCCACTTGGTGGGTTAAGAGCTCAAAGTTTGGGTAACTTTTCCCTCCTCGATTTCATCTCTCCAGCCCTGTGTCTTGGCCTCTGGAAGCAGCCTTGTGTCTGGCTATGTCCAATGGGAGCTTTGTCTGTTTCCTGTGGGTGGTCCTGGCCTGGGGAGCAGCCCCTGACCACTGCGGCATGGCTCGCTCTTCTCGCTCTTTATCTCTGTCCCTAAGTTGCTCGGTTTCCGGGCCCTCTGTCATGTTCTTGCTCTTGCAGTCTCCTCGGTCTCTGTGTCTCCTGCCAGTTCCTGGTCGTCACTGTGGTGCAGTCGGCGTCACCGTGGTTGTGTTCGGCTCATGGTGGCCCCATGCACAGCAGTGTCCTGATTGTCACAAGCGGATCACCATGCCTTTCCTCCTAGTCATAGTCTGGAAGCTGTGGTGAGACCCTCAGCATCTTCGCACTGTGAACCTTTTCACTGTTTGGTGGGCAGTGTCTGCATGACAATCTCCTTCCTGAATGGCACAAATCTGCCTGGGCGGCCTGAGCCCATGGCAGGCTCTGAGCATCCCTCCGAGACCCTGTTGTCTTAGTGGAGAGTTTTCCGTGCCAATAGCTGTCATTGATTAAGTGGCTTCAGGGTACCGCATACATATCCCTCACCTCGCCATCCTTGAGGGTCTCCGTGGTCTCCCCTCACCCCATGATGGTTATCGGGGCTTGTCAGGTGTGGGTGGGAGGCCTCGGGGGTCCACTGGGGAGGTCTGGTCCTGCTCCCTGATCAGGGCGTCTATTGTGCTCCACAGAGAAAGGGCTTCCAGCAGGGCGCTGGCCATCTCTGTAATGACTGCAGGCCTGGGCCAGCCTCCTTCAGTGACCTCCATGGCTCAGCAGCCCCTCGGGACAGCGGAACACGCAGTGGAATCCAGCCCTGGTTCATTATGGACCTTTCTGTTGGGTTGTGAACAGGGGCTGTTGGTTAGCTGGTGGGCTCTGCAATGCATCTCTGAGCAAACGAAAGGCATGTCGCTAAGTAAGCCTTGTTCACGGAGTTCGTGGCATGCCAGCGCCCCGACCCAGCAGAGCAGAAAGTTGATCTTGAGTGTTTACCGAGCTGCTCTGAGAAATCAGCAGTACCTGTCCCCCACTGGCCACTTCCCAGGCCTAGAGGACTAATGACACTTCCAACCCCAAACTCAGAAAATGGAAAACAACCAACAAAAATGCCTTTTAAACTAAGTAGACTAGATGTGTTCAGGTGCTGTACACGTGTGGTCATTCTGCAGTGCGTACACACAGAGATATACCTGGGGGCGTCGGAAAGATCGTGGAGAAATTTCACTAACTTTTAGTTCCATTTTTCCAAGAACTCTTTCATTGAATTCCCATAGAAGTCCCCTCGAGTAAAGTCACCTAGACACACCCACTTTGTATTTTTTTTTCTTCTTTCACTGGACATGGTAGCAAACTCAGACCTTATTTCGCACCCATAAAAACCGAGAGAGGAAACTGGCATGGGAAGATGTTTCACCCTCATATGAGGGTTCAGGCGATGAAAGCAGCTCTATAGATGCCGGTAATGATGGGGAAACTGGTCCCATGAACAAATTCTCAGACTCAGGCATCAGTGAGGGGATGATAGATTTCTAAGGACACAAAGAAAATAATGGTTGATCATCCAATTAGTCATTCAAGAGAAAGGAAGGACTTTGTCCGTCAGTATTTTGTGATGTGAATGTGGACCGTCCCCTTTTGTGAAAAAGATACATATCAGAATTCAGTCATAGTTTTGATGTTTGTGGATCAAACTTTACTTGATATAATTCACAGAGAGGTACATGCTAAAGACAGGCGTGTATTCCATAGGTGATCAGGATGGATAGATTTAGAAAGGAAGAAAACAAACCCATTATTTTGGCCCTTCTAATCGATATTTATCAATCTGAAAACAAAACTCATTTTCACATATGGAACAAAGGAAATGACTGTTGTTTCTTTGGCAAAATTATAAGCCACCAGAATGTTTGTAAGCTCTGCCTTTTAACAATGCAGCTGCAAGAAGAAACCAGAAGTAATGATGAGCTGAAACCTATTTGAAATTGTTGTTGTTGTTGTTGTTAAGTGCCGTTGAGTCGGTTCCGACCCATAGCGACCCTGTACAGGGTTTCCGAGGGTGTAAATCTTTACGGGAGTAGAAAGCCTCATCTTTCTCCCGCGGAGCGGCTGGTAGTTTCGAACCGCTGACCTTAAGGTTCGCAGCCCGATTCGTAACCACTACGCTACCAGAGCTTCTTGGGGAGCATGATTTCATTTTGCAGGAAAACCCAGGAGTAATGACCCACCCCTGAGAAATGTAATTGATACCTGGCAGCAGCATTTATAAAGTGGGTCCCTGCCAGGTGGAGGTGTGGCAGCTTGTGAGCAGTTGTTGTTGTTGTGTGCCGTCGAGTTGGTTCCTACCCATAGCGACCCTTGTACAGGGTTTCCGAGGCTGGAACTGTGTACAGGAGCAGAAAGCCTCATCTTTCTCCCGTGGAGCAGCTGGTAGTTTCAATGTGCTCATTTCAGATGTTCTCTAAGCCACCCACTGCCTTTGAGTCCATTCTGACTCCCAGTGACCCCCTCGGGTGGGGAGAGTTGCCCGTTCGGGTGCTGGACGATGGGTGAAATGTCAGCAGGGTTGTGAGCATGAAGCAGCTCCAGTGTTCTGTTCTGGTGGACTTGGGCTCAGCACGAGAGCTGACGTTACAGTGCCCCCCTCTGGGATTAGACACAATGACATTAGGCGTAATGATAGCCAGTCTCCAGCCCAGCTGCGTATCCCAGTCAAGACAAAGAGGCTCGTAGGGTGGAAAAATGTGGTCCAGGCCACCTGACCTTTCAGCAGCTCAGGTACAGTTGGAGACCCTGTGACTCTCTCCTTTATGTGGAAGATGAGGATGGACAGCTCACGCTGAGTGTCAGTAGTGGAGCCCTCATCTCCCCTTCACTTTGCTGTGTATGGTTTGGTTTTTTCATTCCGAGGGGTGAGAACACATGGGGACAGTGTGTGCTACATTTATGGGGAGACCCAGCTGCATAAAGATGTCTCACCGACCCCTCAGGGCCCCAAGCTTCACTGATGCCACTTCTTCCTCGGTGAGCCTCTTCTGTAGTCCTTGTCTGGTCTGTTCCACTGTGGCGGGCATGTCAGATGTCTGAGCTTTGGCCTCACTTCTTAGAGCTGGATCGTATTCAAGGATTGCAATGACATTCATATTGAACGGTCTTTCTGGATCTGGCACGTGCCTGGGAAGCCCCGTGAACATAGTACATGCAGCACACGTCCGTAGGGAGTGGGTGTGTTCAGGTGGCGGGGCCGCCGAGGCCGCTTCTGGGCATTCTCTTCCAGACAGGCAGCTTGCCGAGAGCCCAGCTCCTGTCACTTTATAGAGCTCTGGTCCAAATAGAAAGGACAATCAATGTAATTACCTATGAAACTTTTCTTTACGGGGCGAATGAATTAGGAAGGAAAAAATGAAGTCTCCGTCACCGGTAACTTGATTTCAGGGCTGAATATGAGAGAATTAATTTCTCTGTGAAGACGAGGTGTCTGCTGGCTGGCGAGAGGAGAGGGAGAGCGCGCATGGAGATGTGTCCCCCGGCCCCGTAGGGTGGAACGACTCTGGGTCTTGGGGACTAGGTGGAAAATGAGGTTTGAGCATGGATGGTAGCAGGAGACCAGCAGTGAACAAACCAGAGACTTTCCACAGGTGTCAGAGCGGGAGGATGACGAAGGAGGAGAAGAGAGCTAACCAGAATTAATGCCATTACGCACCCCAGCGGGAACCCTGCCTCGGGGCGTCTCCGTCTCGGGGTACGCAATGAGCCTCATTTCTCACTCCAGAGCAGCCGGGGCTGGTGGAGCAGCTGAGATCCTCACCGCATCCCATAGCCAGGGGCCGGGCTCCGCTTGAATTGTGGTTTCTCCACATGGCACCACTGTGCAGTAGATGCCCGTTTCTAAGACCCCACGCCAAGAAAGCACTGCCCTTAGGCAGTGGCACAACATGCTCTGCTTCCGGACAGTACTGTGCTAGCTGGACCAGCGCGGAGCCCAGGGTCCAGGACAGAGCAGGGAACGCTGCTCATCCCTGCATGGCATGTGCTCTTCTGAAGTGGCGGTTCAAATCCATCCCGCCCCTCCTCGGGAGAAAAACCTGGCAACCTGCTTCCGTATAAGATGACAGCCTGGAAAACCCTGAGGAGCAGTTCTCTTCTGTCACGTGGGGACACACAACACCGACAATGTGCACCTCGGTGGGTTTTCATACATTTACACAGTTGTGCCACTATTGGCTGTCTCTAGTTTCAGAACATTTCAATATCCTTCAAAACAAACCCCACAGCGACCCCAGTGGTAGTTACTTCTCATTTCTGTCTCTAGCCCTTGGCAGCCACTTACCTCCTCTCCCCTTTCTCTGGGTTTACCTGTGTGCACATCTCATAAAGAGCTCTGGCTCACACCCACCTGACGTTCCTCCAGGGAGACATGAGGCCGTCTGCTCCTATAAAGACTTAGAGTCTCGGAGAACCTGGGGAGCAGCTCAGCTCTGCTCTGTAGAGCCACTCTGAGATGACATCTACTCAGGGACAATGGCTTATAAGCACATGTGAGAACCATTGTCCATAACAACAAACGCTCAGGTAATCCAATGTATACTCATTTTGGTGTGAGAGAGGTTTTCTGTATTTGATTTTGCAAAATCAGGTGCCCAGCCTGGTAGACATGGGCAGAAGCACCACATGGCTGGCCCACAAAGAGTTTTATTCCCCTGCCTCGAAAAAGTCCCTCCTCCAGCTCCCTTTCTACTGGGTATTACGAGGTCACCTAAGTAGCGTACTAGTCCTTACTGGGAGCATTCCCCCTTGCCCCATGAAATTCCCCTATTTCCTTGATGGATGCATTCTTATTCTAAGGTTCTAAGCTGGATCAAACTAGTTCTTCCCTTCTACTGAGCTCTTTTTATTATGCTAGCCTGCTACCCCCAAGACGTCCCTTAGTCCTGAAGATGGGCCACACCAACAAGAGTGATTTCTCACACAGTGTCTTAGTGAAAATACCAGCCTGCATTAAGAAACAAATCAGAAGGTTTGATGGCAGGAATAGCTCTGTTTCATGAATGGAGTCCACAGGGCATCTTAAGGAGAAAATGCTTGCAGCATGTCCTTCTCCCTTGTAGGAGAAGCAGCTAGTTTTTATTTGGTGAAGTAAAGAGAGGGCGAAGGGAGGAAGATCCACAAGGATTTGTCAGTCAGAACTTTTCTTCACAGCATCTCTTAGCCAGTCCTTCCTCAGCTCCAGATACAGCTTGACTACGGCAGCACTTGCAAAGACATTTTCATGTGGGGAGGTCTGGTGATGAAATTTACATCAGATCCTTGAAGTGGAGAATGGATCATTGGGATCCTCTGGTTAAGAAGAGGAGAAGATCGAATCACCTCTAATCCCAAGCACCTATCACGTTGTTTACCTGGCTAAGGGAAGTGACCTGGTGTAGACCATCCACCTGGTGGCTCCAACTGGGGCCACGAGTTTAACTTGCAATAAACAATTCATCGGGTCTAGAAAGTTGGCTTTCTTGTCTTTGTTAGACAAATAGTAGTACTTTGACAAACAAAAAGGCAGCATGGCTCTTTGTTGTTAATTGTCCAGTGGATCCCCAATCTCAGCAACCTTGGATCTGGTTTCTGAGGAGTGTCAGGTGGGTGTGAGCATGGTTGGCAGTCCAGTGCTTACCCTCTAGCCCTTCCCTAGGACCCTTGTAGAAAGGTAGAAATGGAAGTCTTTATGGACAGAGGCAGAAGTTCTGGTTGAGGTCTGAGGTCTACAGGAGCCATCCAGAATTGTGCCGCCTTTTGCGTCTGGCGTCTTACCCTCTGCACCTTTTCAAGGTTCATCTGCATTGGAGCCTGTTTGCGCCTTTGTTTTCACTGCTGAATAATCATCCATTGTGTTTCACTCTGTTTTATGCATTCATTCATCACTAGGCAGACATTTGGGTTATTTCTCTTTTTGGGCTGCTGTAAACCTTCATGTTTTTGCCTGGATGTAGCCTTCACGTTTCCTGGGCTCTTCCTGGAACATGTGGTAACGCACCATGTCTAACATTTTAGGAATGGCCAGGCAATGTTCCGAGGCTCTTGTTTCTCCAGCTCTTGCTCTTGTCTTTCTTACTCCAGCGTCCTGTCCTAGTGTGCATTGGGACCTCACTGTGGTTTTGGTTAGCATTTCCCTTTTGACTAAGAATGTTGAATTGGTGTGTAAGGGACCTTGGTGATGCAGTGGTTAAGTGTTTGGCTGTACTCTTGGTTTGTTGTTCCTCATTTACCTGCTTGTCTGTTGTTGGGGTTGAGACCCAGAAGGGAAAAGCCTTCTGTGTACTTAGTCGTTGAGAGACTGAAAAACGACCAGGGCTCAATCCAGGAGCCATCAGTTGATTGCAGAAAAGAAAATAATAGATGGTTTGCCGACAAGGGCACTAGTGACAAAGGACGTGGACAGCTGCCTCCAGTGATGCCCAGCGGGGCAGTGAGGCTTTTCTGTACGAGGGGTCTTTTTATATCATGGGGTATACAAGCCTCACATGTGTCAGAGCAGTGAAGGGTGGCATGCGGAACCTAGGAGAGCCAGGGAAGTCACAAGGTGCAGGACTGCCGGCTCCTTGCATAGCTAAAGCATGAGGATAGTAGCGTCTAGTCTGCGTAGTGGGCGGAAAGGCTTGTCTGCTCCTTTCTGGACAGCGGGAGCCATGGGGAGGGGATGGGAGGTGTAGTTTAGTAGGGCCAGTTGGAGCTTTCAGTTTGTGTCTCTACGTTTGTTTTGTGAGCCCTGGTTTTCTTCCTACGTGGATCCCAGCCCTGGTGTGTGTGTGTCTCTGTCTATCTGTCTGTCTGGGTGCAGGCAGTCAGCATACTTGGCTGCCAGTCAAGAGGTTGGAGGTTTGAGTCCGCTGGGAGGTGCTTCAGGAGAAAGGTCGGCCTTCTCCTTGAGAGACTCAGTGATTGTTTGCCCTTTGTAGCGCGTTTCTACTTTGATGCATGATCTCTCTACCTACCTGTCTGTCGGTCCAGCCCTAGTGGTGCAGTAGTTAAGTACTTGGCTAATCCAAAGATTGGCAGTTCAAATCCACCAGTCCTTCTATGTAACACCAACGAGACTGCCTTCATGAAGATGGACAGTCCTGGGAACACAGTGGGCAGTGTTATTCTGTCCAGAAGAGTCACTGGGAGTGGGAATCCACTCCGTGGCAAGGGGTTTGGTGCTTCGGTTTGATGTTGTTTTTAAATGTTTACTGTGACTTATGTGATGGTTTACATGGGAGAACATTAGTTTTACATTCATCCTATCATTGCCATGGTTACAATCCCCTCCATGCATCATCAACCAACTAATGGGTACACCATGCAAGCCTGCCCCCCTGTCGTCAGCCACAGTTCCTCTCCCTCTCAGGATCTAGAGTCCTTAGCCACTCCATATCCCCTTGTCATTGTCTCTACCTCCATCTCAGGCATCACTGCTTCTCTGGGTAGGGTCCCGCACTCCGCTCTTCTCTCTTGATGGTCCCAGGGACCTCTGCTCCTAGGCTGTGAAGTCAACCACTCCCTTCCTTTTGCTACAAAATGTTTTCCTTTACATTTTCAACCCTCACATTCAGTCCTGATAGCAATTATTCACTATTGTACCACATGAGTGCTATCCCCATCTCCTTTCACCAGTCCCGCCCACACAGATTGGATACTACTCCGTGGAGATCCCTCCGTGCCCTCTGGATCTAGGTTCCCTCTTGAAAGCTTGTAAGCCAGTCACTTCTTGCCTTTGTATTGGTGCTTTGTTTTTTAAAATCGATTTATTTGCCTCTCTACTGCCTCCCTTGGGAGTGCTGTGGCACGTAGCATACACAGTAGAATGCTAACAAAAAGGTTGGTGATTTGAGCCTGCCAGCTGCTCTGTGTGAGACGAGGCTCTTTGGTCCTGTGAAGATTTACAGCCTGGGACCCCTGACCAAAGTCATTATGAGTCAGAACCTACTCCATGGACCCAACAACAAGAGAACAACCCACCCACTCCTCTATCTATCCACCAATCCACCCACCCACCCTTCCACCCATACACTCACCCACGCACCCATGTTGTTTGGTGTTGGGCCGGAGGCCCCACCATGAAGCCTGACCCAAGTTGTGACTGCATCCTGGGCTCAGGTCCTGTGATTTTCAGGACCCTGCACCACATTTCCATTCTGGGCTTGGTCTGGGAGCCTGGCTCTTCAATGCCTTCTCCTCTGGAGAAATGCAGACCAATTACGGAGCTTTTGAATCCTGTGCTCCCTGACACACTCGGTGAGAGGTGCGCATTACGTGGCAGTAGCCCCATCGTGATGTCTGGGAAACACGCCCAGGGAGTACTTCACGATGAAGAGATCTGCGCTCTACAAAGTAAAACAAACACAGGCAGCAGACCCTCCTGTGCTCAGACATAGCATTTCTGGTGAAAGGGTGCCGAGCAACCCCAGCTCTCTAGCAGTAAAGGGTTTTGTTTAGAGTTTCGCTTTTAACTTGACAAGTAGGGAGCATCCTGGCTTCTGTTTTGTTTTTTCCCTTTTGGTTCCTTACACTCCAGAGCACGACTTTGTCTGAGCCGCTGTGACTTGTTGAGAAAGTGCGCGCAGTTCTGCCTGACAAGATGGCTTGCCCATGTGAGTAGGTGAGAGTTCTCCATCCCTGGCTCACGTGTCCTGGGCTTGCTCGCAGCTGTGTCCTGGGATGACACCCTGGGAGTCCTTGGAATCTGTGTCAGGCGACCGTGTGCCTTCCAAAGACTGCCTCCCAGAGGAGAACGGGGAAGAGGAGTTATGGGGGCTTGGGGCATGGAGCAGAAGTGTGAGGACTCTCAGGAACTTGGAAACAGTAGCCCTTGGGGTGGGCACTAACTACGGATCACCCTGAAGGTAGCAAGATTAGACCAAGGTTAGCGCTAGTGACCGTCTCTCCTTACAAGAGCCTCATTGTTCTCCTGTGGAGCAGACGGTGGATTTGAACTGCCAGCCTTACAGATAGGCGCCCAATGCTGAACCCACAGCTGCACTAGGGCTCCCTGTGCCTTCTAAAGAAACAAGTGTGCTGCTGAGAGACCACCAGGCCAGACTGCATCGCTTCCCCAGGAAACGGTTCTAGAGCTCAGACACTCCTTTACCTCATAGAGACCCACAGAGAGGCGAGAGAGCTGGGGGACCTGCGCCTCAGTGAGGGCCATGTGCCAACTGGGCAGGGCCTCTGTTCCCCTTGAGCCCTCTCCTCCCTTTTGCCACGTGCAGGCTGCTGGCATAGGTCCTTATCTCCTCACATCTTGAGTCCATCAGGGGGGCCTCCAGCCAGCGTTCTAGCTTGTGGTTTCTATGGGGACGCGCACTTTGAGTTCCAGTATGACGTCTCAAACATCAGTGGGCCATGGTTTGTGCGGACACACAGTCTGAGGCTATTCTTCATGGCTGTGTGAGGTGACTGTGCCCGTGGTGGCAGATTCTGCGGCAATTAGCTGCGCTCGCTGCCCCGTCCTAACCAAGCTCAGGAAAGCGTGACGTTGCTGAACCGGTGATAGGAGTTGCTGGACGTGTACCGTCTAGCTACTTGTTTCCTACGGGCTTATCTGTTCTCTGTTCAGCTTCTGCTGTTTTGTTTTGACTTTTTCCTTCTTTTAGAGAAATTGCATACTTTTTATAGCTGCATTTCTGTCTTCTGACGGCTTCTGAGTCATATCTTTATTTCTTAGAGATTATTACAGGGTTTACGATATGCGTTTCCTTCTCATCGTAGTCGTCTTCAAATAATATTTTATTATGATCATGCATGCTTTGGACTCCTGCGGTGCTGTAGCATCAGTACTGGACTAAGAACCAGAAGGTTGGCTGTTCAAATCCAACAGCTGCTCCTCAGAAACCTTATACCGGATCGCTGTGCGTCGGATCTGACTTGACGGCACTTGACAACAACAGTATATACTTTGTGCATGTTATCACGAGAGGCCAGACCCTGGAGAAGGGAATCGTGCTTGGTAGAATGGAAGGTCACTGAGAAAGAGAAGACCCCAAGGAGATGGATTGGCACCATGGCAGTAGCAATGGTGCGGGACCGGGCAGTGTTTTGTTCAGTTGTGTGTAGTGTCGTTGTGTGTCAAATGACTTGACAGCACCAAACAGCAACAATAACGGAGACGCTGCATCAGCGCTCCACTCTTTACAGCTTCGTAACGAGGTGGTAGAATTCGCACTTGGTATGCAGGAGATCCGAGTTCGGTTCCTGGCCAGTGTATTCCTGAGCAGTGTCCACCTGTCTTCCAGGGGAGAGTTGTGTGCTGCTCTGATGCTGAACAGGCTTCAGCCGAGCTTCGAGACAGACCAGGAAGAAAGGGCTGGCAGTCTACATCTAAAAGTCAGCCTGTGAGCACCCTGTGGGTCACGGGACAGCGCGGGACTAGGTGGAGTTTCTTCCCCATTGCGTGTGACGTTGGCGTGAATTGGAGGCCTCCTCAAAACCAGGCCCTTTTCCTGTTGTCACTCACGTCACTTCCACGTGTGCTGCTCACTCGCTCCGCAGCCTTTGTAACTGTGCCTGCGTCAGACAGTCCCGCTCTCGGTTTTATTTTTTCATATCAACCCTATGCTCTGGTGGAGTGTTTGACGCTGCCCCCACCCCTGTTTCCCTCTGCCGTTGGCATCTCAGTGTGCTGAGCTGAATTACTATTCCCAACCTCGTCCGTACTTGCTTTAGACTTCCTTCATCTACCACGAGTCAGAATGGACAACTGACAGTAGCGTTTTCACCTAACGTCCACGATCCTGTCCAGGCCACCTCTGAGTGCGGCTGGCCGGCCTGCCCCGCTGGCTCCCTCCGAGTCACCGCCTCTCACCCATTCCTTGTCTCTCCTGACTCCGACAGTTAGAGACTGTGTTGTAGGATGCTCCTCAGTCTGGGTTTGTGTGTGTGTGAGTGAGCATGTGTGTGATTGTGTGTGCATTTGGGGAGGGAGATCTCGAGGTTCATTCTCTTCGCACCCTGTCGGGGTGCCCAGTGTGAGCTGTTTTCCTTCTTCTGCTGATGTTGCCCTGACTGCTTGGCTGAGGTGGTGGACGTCAGACTGCCATCCTGTGCTGTCCCTGCTCTGTGCACTAGGAAGGAAGGCACTGTGTGCGGGCCATACTCAGGTAGTCTGTAGTTACGGCCTTGTCCTCCTTGGGGAGTGCTGTCTGCAGAGGCTACTTGAATTCAAATGCCTGGGAACCTTGCCTCTTGTGCCGCTTATTCATGGTCAGTTATTCATTGGTAGGAACTCACGTACGGATAGTGTGTCATCTGACTCACTGTTCTGAGTCAGCATCGACTTAATGGTTGTAATGCCCACGTTGGTCTAACTCTGGCCGCGGCCCCTCTTTGGACCTGCCCTCCTCAGGGCGTGTGTGTGTGTTTGCAGCGTTTCCTTACTGTCCGGCACTACGTGTCCTTTGCGCCTTGTAGCACTGCTGTCCCAGCCTAGAGTCAGCCGTTTCTCCAAGGAGCCCCAGTCTCTTTTATTGGATGTGAGAAACCGAGATCTCTGTGCCTGGTGTGTTCATTCTATAGAAAATTAAAAGTAAGAGGAAAACAAACCTTTCATATTTGCCTTCATTTTTCCTGCCCATGGCCCTCGTTCTTTCATTGGGTACGTCTGTTTGTATCTTGTGTTTTCTTTCTGCCGGAAGAACTTTGTTTAACATTCCTCTATAATTAAGGTTTTGTTTGTCTGAAAGATCTTTATTTCACCTTAAAAAAAAAAATGTTTCTTGTGAATTATGTGCTAGTTTACATGGGAGAACATTAGTTTTACATTCAGCCTGTCATATATGGTTTCATTGCCATGATTAGAATCCCCTCCATGCATCATCAACCAACCCAAGAGTATACCCTGAAAGCCTGCCCCCCGGTCATCAGCACACAGCCCCTCCCCTCTCCTTCTCTGGGTCTAGAGTCCCTAGTCATTCCCTCTCTCCACGTCATCGTCCCTGCCTTCATCTCTGGTGTCACTGCTTCTCTGGGTAGGGTCCTGCTCTCCGCTCTTCTCCCTTCATGGTCCCAGGGACCTCTGCTCCTAAACTGCAAAGTTAGTCACTCCCCTCCTTTGCTACAAAACATCTACCTTTACATTTCCAACCCTCACAATCACTCTTGATAACAATTATTCACTATTGTATCACAAGAGACCTAGCTGCATTTCCTTTCATCAGCCCCGCCCACACAGATTGGATACTACTCAGTGGAGATTCTACCTTCCTCTGCGCCTCTGGATCTAGGCTCCCTCTTGAAAGCTTTATTTCACCTTTCTTTATGAAAGATATTTTCACTTAGTGTAGAATTCTTGGTAGTCAGTGTTTTCTTCCATAAAACTCTTCCATACTTTAAGGATGTGATTCCATTGTCTATTGTCCTGCCTAATTTCTGATGGGAAGTCTGATATAATTATTTGTGTTCCACGTCTTAGAATTGAATGGAATTGCTCAGAATTTAACTGATTGTAGTATAAACATTTGGAGTCCTGGTGTGGTGCTGCAGGTTAATGCACTGGACTGCAAGGTTGGTTTGAACCACAAGGTTGGCAACACAAGCTCGCCAGCTGCTCCTTGGAAACCCTAAACAGGGTCGCTATGGGTTGGAACTGACTTGGTGGCACTTTACAACAATAAAAACAACAATATAAACATTTACTGAGAGCTTACGCGGGAGAAAGATGAGGCTCTCTGATCTCGTAAAGATTTACAGCCTAGGAAACCCTATGCAGGGTCGCTATGGCTATGGGCCGGAACCCACTCGCCCCCACCCCGACCCCCACCCCCACCACACACTGTTGTGTGTCAGGCACTTTGCTGAGCTTAACTCTGCATGTGCACAGGCCTCTTAACCATGAGAGGAAGGTGCTGTTAATTCTCCCACTTCATAGGTGAGAAAGCTGAAGGTAGTGGAGATGTGTCCACGTGGCGAGGCCATGATGCCCAGTGTGATATCACTGTCCCCCTTCTGTGACCTGTTGTGGTTATCCCGTGTGTGGTCAGTCTGCTGTGATGTGAATGAGGAAGGATTAGGTTGTATTCTGGGTCAACCTCTTGTGATCTATCTATAAAGGAGGGTAGGCCAAGGTGCAGAGCTGGAAGGGTCCCAGAACCACCAAGAAGCAGAGCTGGGAGCAGAGCATGTCCTTTGGACCCGTAGTCTCTGGAGGTTCCTTGATTTTCTCAGGCCCATTTAGCTGGATGCCAGCAGGACCAGGGTGGCTGGATTCCAGAGCCTGCGTTCTGACTCTCACACCATCCTGTGTGCTCGAGTCAGATGTCTGTAAGATTGAGGCGCAGCCCCCTGAACGGTGTTGGCTCAGGCTAGAAGGCCATCACCAGGTGGGAAGTGTACAGGTGGGGGCGGCAGACAGATGCCGGCTGCAGCCCCGGGACCTTTCCACCTGTGACAGAAACGAGGGACGCTGCCTTGCAGGTACTCTAGGTTCAGGTCACTGAGCCTCAGGTGTGAAATGTGCCCACCTTCAGTCAGTCCTGGGCCTTCTTCCTTGGGGCTTGTGCTCACTGGACACCTGCTGGTCCTTCCTGGACTCCCATTGGGTGGCTTTGTGTTGACGGCCACTCTCTGTATCTCTGGAAAGACCACCATTAACACAGTCCCATGGAGGGGGTGAGCATATGTCACAGCCAGTCAGCCCGCCAGCCCCACCATGCTCGCCAGTCACCTCAGCTTGCAGAGACCCCCGCACAGGACTGCAGGCTGGTGTGGACGAATGGCAGCTGTGTGCCAGCATGCAGTCTGTAGCATGGCGGCCAAGTGCCTTTTGCGCCCGTCTTTTGTGTTTCTGTCTCTGGGTGGAGCACAGGCTTGCCGCTCTTCGTTGATGGAGTTGAGGACAGAATATCTTGGTCTAACTGACAGCATCAGACCCATGAGGGCCCGTGAGGGCCGACGGAAAACAGCGCAGTGCAGTTTCATCCCGCGGTGCCTTAACCATTTTTTTCTTTGTCTGAATTAGCAAAATGTTTCTAAATATTTCCTCATCCAGTTTGAGCTGCAGTGATTTGACCCCACTGAAGGAGAAGTTGTCATACTGGAGTTTTCCAAAGAGACTTTTCTCATCACTTTGGGCCTGAAGGGGTTACCCTGGTGGTATTTTATTGAACCACAAAATGTTATTTATAACCCATGTCAGGAGCAATTAAACTGATTGATGATTAAGAAAGTTTAATAGTTGAATAATAAGATGCAGTTCTTGACAGCTATTTTTTCTCACTTTAGAAGCATATTTTATGAGTCTAGTAGCAGCATTAAAGATGGGATGTATAATATGTTGTGGTGTAATTATATGGTGATAATATAATATGCAGTCTAGTGTAACATGGTATGTTACTTATAAAAATTAAAATACCAATTATGATTTTTGGACTTATTGCTGAAGTGGTTTGTTAATTTTGACTTATCCAAAGTAGGGTTAATTAGTACATATTGGTGTATTTGATTAGAAGTACACCAGTGTTGAATTGAAGAAGAAAGGTCAATCAAGCAAATAATTTCCCAGCCATCCTGGAATGGCGTCTTCATTTTAGTTATCTTGGATGTTTATGCAAAGAGGAGGCTTCAAACTGACTGGGAGGACTTGCTTTGATTGGCAGCCAGACCCTGCGTTTATACTCGGAACCCATCTCATGCCTGCCCTTGGCACCTGTTCGGGTTTTTGAGGTTGTAGTTATCTCTTGAGCCATTCTTACGTTTGTGTGTAGGGGGGAAATGTAGTAAAAAAACCCCACAAACTTTGTAGAAAATAAACAGTGATATTGCAAAATAAGAAACTGAAATGACTGACAAACTGAAAAAGAAAAAATCTAATCTCCTGAGTAATGAACATGCAAATGGAACCAAGGATCACCCCTATTTCTGTCTCTCCAAATGAGCCCAGGTGCGGGGAGGCAGTATGGAGTGTGGCTCAGGTGTGGTGGGTTGATGCTCAGGCTCTTCTACAGACGGCGTGGCACTCTTCGGAGGCTTGGAAGTAGGACGGGGTGGGATGGAGATGGGAGTGTGGTTGGTGCTTGCAGAGGCTTTGGCTTGAGTAAAAGCCACAAGCCTACTAGGGGTCCAGCCGCAGAGGGAGGTTAAGCCAGCTGTGTTGTATACATGGACTTCTGTGGAGTCTTGGATGTGATTTCATGAAAACATCTCTGTTGGATGTGTGAAAACACAAAACAGGGCAGAAGTGATGAAGAGCGTCAGACCACCATGCTTAACACAGGAGGGGAGCAGGTACCCTCAGTTCCGCCCAAGGCTGCGTGCTGTGAGGCAGAGGCCAGACACACCTCCACCACCCACCCTTCACTACCCACCTGACACCAGCTGTCCCTCTTATGGCCTCTTGTGCACTGCGGGGTTTCATAGTTCACTGCAGTGGCCACAGATCTCTCAGACCATACACAGGGCTATGGGGTTTATTCGAAAGTCACAGGATCCATTCTCTCTTAATTCCATTTGCAACAAACTTTCGCAGAAACATGGAAAAGAAGTTGAAGTATGCCATAGAATGAAAGCAAATTAAATCTCTTTATAATGAGATTGAAACAAATTCCCAGTGAGCAGAGATGGATTGCAAGGTAGCAGTGTTGGCAGGTCGGCGTGGGCATTACTCGCGGCTGTAAGAATTATGAGTGCACTTGAAGACATTTGCCATCTTTGTCAGGAGCCCTAGAATGGCTGTACTCTTCCAGCCGTTCGTATTACTAGGACATCTGTCTTTAGGGAATGGTTCTAAATGCGGTCCACTCCCTACCTGAGATAGGTGCTCATCGGGACAACCCTTCCTGTGTGCCATGAGCCTGTTCCAACTCACTGTGGTCCTGGATGGTTTCTGAGGCTGTCAGTCTTTACAGAGCAGAAAAATCTCACTTTCCTCCTGTGGAGGAGCTGGTGGGCAAAAGCTGCCAGCCTTGCGGTTAGCAGCAACCCTCTACACCACTGCGGCTCCTCTTTTGATGGCAAAATGTTTGCAGTGATGTAAACGTCTTGAAGTGGGGTGTGGCCAGAAGAGCTGGGATCAAATCATCCTTTAGTCTTCTTTCTTATACACTGAACCCTGATGGCACTGTGGGGTAAGCACTGGACTGCTACCCACTAGGTCATTGGTTCAAACTCACCAGTTCCTCTTCAGAAGAAAGACGAGGCTGTTTGCTGCCGTAAAGATTGACAGTCTTGGAAATCCCATTATCGGGTCATTGTGAGGTGGAATTGACTCGGTGGCAGTGGTTTGGGTTTGGTCCTAGAAGGCGCCTCAGATACACATCCTCACTATAGCATAATAGATTTCACAGGACACGGGTGTGTGTGTTTCCTGCGGCCATGGTAGAAAACAATGTGTTAGATTTCACAGGATACGGGTGTGTGTGTTTCCTGCGGCCATG
>NW_006408615.1:4235333-4236986 GCF_000296735.1 Chrysochloris asiatica | reverse complement strand
GTGTGTGTGTTTCCTGCGGCCATGGTAGAAAACAGCAGAAGTGATGCACAGAGGAAGCCGGGTGAGACTGCAGTGGGGACAGTGCTACGTTGAGAGGAGGGTCTGTGACCATGTCCCCCCTCATGTAGTATTTTCTGTTTTTCAGGTTTTCCTGCTTGATAATGTGTTAATGATATTAAAACAATTTGTTGGACAGTTTCAGCACCCAGGGACTTGGCCCTGTCCTTCGGCTCTGCCTTGAACCCCTGGTGGCATCTTAGAGCTGGCCCTGGGTCCCTGAGCTGTCCTGTCCCCAAGCTTGACAGCCTCCGGTCAGGACTACATGTATTGCTCCGGAAGCTGAAGACTGTGGCAGGTACCATGCCCAAGGGGTCTGTGAAGGAGGCCTGGTGGCGCAGTAGTTAAGCACTCAGGGCTCCACATGGGGAAAGACCCCGCAGCTCAGCAAACCCTGTGGGGCATTTCTGCTCTGTCCTCTGAAGTCACCACGGGTCGGAATTAGCTCGATAGCACCCTATCACGCCAGCCCGACTCAGTACCTCTTTGGGTGATCTGCTCCGCAGAGATCACAGCTAAGGAAGCCGCACCGAGCAGCTCTGCTGTGTCTCTTGGGGTCACTGACTTGGAACCAGCTCGGTAGCAGTAGGATGTTTGTTTTTGGTCTGTCCCCTTTGTTTATCCCTAAACCCAAGGGAGCAGGGTGAGGGCGGTTGTGGAAACTAGGGTGGGCCATTCCCTGACCAGTGGGGCAGGTGGTGACATCAGGGACCTGGGAACGACTGTGCTCTGGGCTACAGGACTTGGGGTAGCTGAGAGGCAGGGGCCCCTCGAAGCCTCCTGGGCCATCAGTGGACCTGTCTGGGAAGGAAGGTGTGTGGACAGCACAATGCTTGTGTTGGCCAGCGTCTCTAGTCCGCTGGCAGCTGCATCAGTCTTCTGAGAGGCTGAGGAATGCTCACTGCTGACATCAGTTGGTGAGGACTGAGTGTGAGCCAGGACGTTGCTAGGGAAGCTCCTGACTGGAACCCAGTGCTGGCCACTGTGTGTGTCAGGACTGAGGTGTGAGCTGGCTGGCCTGGTGCCGTCCACTGTTCCTGTCTGAGGCGTCCAGGGCACGTTGTATAGGATTTGTTCCTGTCCCCTCCCTTAGAGGAGTCTGCTGGCCTTTCCCCACAAGTCACCTGCAGGACTTGAGTGGCTCTGAACAGGACAGGTATCAGAAGAGGGAAAGGCCCGGGTCATGAGGTGTGGGTGGATCCTGTGTTCATTGGTGGCAACCTGAAGAACTAAAGCGGTTGTCCGTGGTCCTTTGCTTCACACCATGACATGGACCACCCATCCTGTGTTTTCCAAGGGAGTGTCAAGATAGGCTGTTTCGTCCCCCAGAGAGTCCAAGCTCTGGCAGATGAAAAGTGTCTCAGTATGTGTTAATTAATTAATATAGAATGTATCAGTATTTCAACCAATGGTGTTTCTGTGAACAAGGTGCCACATTGGCCTCGCTGCCTCCAGACCCTAAAACACTCACGCCTTTCTTAAAGCTGGCTGAGCACGGGCCCACCATGCCTGGAAAGTACCTAGAGACTAGACAGCCGTGAGTGACCCTCTTGCGGATTACTCACACAGCATTTTGTTTCCTGTTGCAAACGCACT